>NC_139719.1:36270873-36870873 GCF_964188405.1 Protomyctophum parallelum
GCAGAATATGAACAAGAGAGCAGTCTAACAACTGCTGCACAGGTATTATGACTCATCTTTTCTGTTGACAACACGGGAGTTAAATCCCCCGGCGTCATTGGATGGCCCTCATTGTGGCCCGTCTGTGACATCAGTCGACGTCTACTACAGTGGTTCTCAAAGCTTTTCATGTAATCCACCCCAAAATGTATATGTATTTTGGCGTGGATCACCCTCTTCGGGTGGTCCTGATTCCTGAAATTATTTTGTGGGTCCCCAGATTATTAAAAAGAATGTTGAGAGTTTACATAGTACACATGCATACACATTCCTTTCTGGTTTCAGTATATTTGTATGATGTATTTTCTCTATTATTAAGGTTAATGTAGCGGTCAATTTGTATTGGGGGTGGGGAGGGGGGCGTGAGACATGGCCAAAACATGTCCCCAGCCAAAAACGTTGAGAATCTCTGATCTATTCTTCTCGAAAACATATCTAAGTTGTTTGACTCCAAATGTCGGCAAGATTTCAACATGATCTGAGACCATTTGACTTTTTTTTTTTAATAATTACTGGAGGTACTTCCATATGCCTGGTGGCAGTTTGCATACAAGGTTTGATGCTGATCGGTCCAGCGGTTTGTGAGATTATCTACAGATACACACACACACAGAGAGAGAGAGAGAAAGAGAGAGAGAGACAGACCGAGCGAGAGATAGGAGACTTCATTATTTTTCTTTAAAAATATTTTTTTGATTGTTGTACCTCCTATTGCTGCGTATCAGTTGGCTACAGCTATACAGAGATGACCATCATCTCAGTGGCACCTCTTGATCCTCTTGATCTCAAGAGGATCAATTACGTCTCATCTTATCTCAGCTCCGACCTTTTCCGGGATTCCAAGACCTTGAATGTGGCTATCGTAAAGTTACCCTGCTGACACTGCAAGTGTGCAAACATGGGTATTGTCTGTGTGGGTGTGTTGTAGCGCGTGTGACTTTGCGTGTATGGTACACGTGTTGACATGTGTGAAATGTGTGTGCCGGGCCTGAGGCAGGCTTGGCTTACCACTATGTGTGCTAGGCGTGACCACATTTCCATCTCACTTTGTCTTTTGCTGCTCTTACGCTCATACCGCCAAACAAACCGCCATGCACAACGTGCAATGCAAGCCATGAAATATAGGACATGCATGTGCAGCAGACATACCCATTATACCACACACTGTGAAGGCTGAGAATGAATGAACATACAGTACAATAAAGTAAATTACTGTACACACCACACAAAGAGGGCTGCAAGTGCATTGGGTCGCGAGGCAACGAAGTAAAAAGAAAATGATTCCTTCCCCAGATTGCGCCCCTGGTCAAAAAAAGCTTTATTCAATGGCTCACAGCTAAAGAACTGACGATCGCAGTTACACAATGTCTTCTCAGAGTGAAAGTTGAGTCTAGCGTCACAACACACGTTGTTAGTCTACATGCGGTTTCCGGTTTTCGCGTTCCTGTTGAGTAATCTTTCAACACCGATTCAGAGCTCCGCAGCTGAATCTGTCAGCAACTACCATTACAATGTATATAGAGTTCATGTTATTAGGAATGAATTAACAAAGCAGCACCACCGGAAGAGGAGGGCTGAAATGAGAGCAAATGGGCCGACATAGGGTGTCTACATTATTTTTATTTTATTTTTGCTGATGGGTTCCCAGATTGTCTTCAGAGTAACCTAGGCTTTATATAAATGTGAGGACTTGTTGGTGTTAGAAATACATATGTCTCAATACTGAAAGAGTCTATATATAGGGAGTAGTGACAATGACCTGAGACGCAAAAAGTAGGCATATACTGTCATTGCCAGTATATGGTTCAACAAAACACTTTGTCATAACATTCATCACTACACATTTAATACAATTACCATTTTCCCATGTTGACGGTAGCGTATGTGTAATTACTGTATACTGAATGGATATAAATGTACCGTTTGCTTATAGCCTTATACTATAATCTGCTATCACCCCAGGTTTTATCTCCTCGTTTGGCTTCCAGAAATCCCTTCACTACTCCGTATTTTACACACACACACACACACACACACACACACACACACACACACACACACACACACACACACACACACACACACACACACACACACACACACACACACACACACACAGACCTCAACCTACACACAGCCATTGTGAGATGAGGTCACTGCTGTGTGAGTCATATTAATGGAGCGCCAGACAACAGCCAGGAAGATTGGCTACATGGCTGACTAAGTGACACACACGCACGCACACACACACTCATGCACGCACACACACGCAAAGACCTGCAAATGGGTTCATACAGACACATGTCTGCATATTACATACAGTAGTCGCACATGCAACACTCTCTCTCACACACACACACACACACACACACACACACACACACACAGACACACACACACACACACACACACACACACACACACACACACACACACACACACACACACACACACACACACACACACAGGGCTTCCCCCTCCCTATGCATTCCAAGGTGCTGTGTGTAAATTGGATTACTGAGAACAACACATCCACAGTCATCATAATATGCATTGGGAAAAGCTGACATAGTGGCTGGCCTTGCACAGTCCCCCTAACAGAGAATCCCCATCCAAAACGGTCTACTACATAATAAGATTGCATCATGTCTGCGTCGATTTACAATACACTACTGATGCTATTGTATACTATAGTGTATAGGGTATTGTTATTATTACTGTCACTTAACCAGCATTGACATTTCGTAGTTTTCAGCCTGCCATATTTCTTCCTTTTCTTTTCCCCATCAAGGGTTTTTCATAGGAGAACAGGTTGTCATTTTGCCTTTGTTAAATGTGAGCCTGTAAAGCCCTTTAAGTGTGATTAATAGTATTTGAGTAGAACACTACTCTGCGAGTATGTGACTATACTGTTCTTCACGAGAACCAGCCAATCGCCTTCACATTTGCTGTGTGTATTGTATTGTATTGCTGACGCCCCAAGCTGAGCAGAGTCGAGTGTGAAGTCGGTTGGATCAGCAGTTCTCCAGAAGCAGTGTGCGCCGGGGCACGGTGGCACAGTTGGTAGTGCTGTCGCCTCACAGCTAGAAGGTCCTGGGTTTGATTCCCGCTCGGGGCGCTGTGGGTGCTGGCGGCGTGTTTCCTCCTCCGCGTCATCAGTGCCCATACCCGAAGGCGGGGTTGGCGAAAGGGCCTTTCTGTGTGGAGTTTGCATGTTCTCCCCGTGTCCCCTAGGGTAGATACCCTCACAAAAACATGCAGTAATCCTGGTCTCTAAACTGCCTCCCCCTGGCCAGCCGGGGCGCCTGATGGAGGGGAAAGGAACTGGTTGGAATAACGTGTTCCTTCCACGCGCTACGTCCAACCAGGGAAACTCCCCCCTGTCAGGTGTAAAGGAGCAACTTGGACACTCAAGCATGAAGGAAGCATGAGTTAAGTCCGTTGCTCTCCCCAGGTTGGCGGAGGGTGTGTAGAGCCCAGGATCACATTAGATGATTGACACAGGGGTGAAAAATGGGTTACAAAATCGTGGGATAAAAAATAGAGTTTAAAAAAAAAAGAAGCAGTGTGCGTCTATACACGCAAAGTCAACGCAAAGAAAAGTGACAGACCTCATCTGAATGATGCAATATGATGTGAATCACGGAAACGGCGTACCGGTAATTCGCCATTAGAATTAAATGCTGCACAGATTTGTCTGGCATTGGCTATTTTAGCTAACTAACATTCAACATAACTGTATTGTCTGTCACAAAGTAGCCTAACAGACATTTCTCTTGAACAATGCTATGCTGTTTATTTGGGTGCCATTTGTTCTTACACCATTGATGGCAATTGGATGATTTGAGGCATTTTGTTCCAAAAATGTGTTTTGCTAAAATCCACCTGTTGGTGGCACTATTACAGGCCAATGTGAAATGGGTGGGATATATTCCTCAGCCTAGTAGGAAAGTCTGTGAAAGATTTCACCTAAATTGCACGCTGCGTTCATGATTTGAGGCTTTTTGTTTCAAAAGGGCCAATCCTGCAAACTTTGAAAGCCAATGTTAAAGATGGAGTGCCACAATTTTTGTATTTTTACAGTTTTTCATGTGTCTATGAGGTGACATTAGACACAGATACTTCATTAGACACCCTGCAGTTGTTTTTATGTGCAATGGTGTATTGACTTTGTATTTAGGGTTTCTTCCTGGAGGCTGAACCCTTGACAGTCAAACGGGCCAATGAAGTAAACAGTAATATAGTGCCACCACACTATCAGCCCCTCCCCTAACCCCTCCCCCTTTATCATACAACTACAGCTGTGGGTGCAGCTTCAGTTCAGGTGGATCACCACCCATCACCACCCACCAGGCAAACCAGGCATACTTAATGAAGTGGTGGGCGTGTCCACATAAAAGCATGATTTTAACAAATACTGTACACTTTTTGGAAAAAGTTCTTCCCCCTTATATTGTAATAATACCTGATGATCATGTTTTAGGGTGGAAAGAATGGTGGCACTCCATCTTTAATTAGGATGGAATATGCAATATCGGACAGATCTGTCTTGAGCACATGACTATAGAGATAGTGTGTAACGATTTGGGGGATTTTTGGAGTAATATCAAAATATAATTTTTTCCAAAGTCGGCCTCCTGGTGGTGCTATAACAGGCCGTTCTGGAAGGTTTGGTGCAGAGGTTCATCAATGGCATCCAGGGAGTGTGTGTGCAAAATGTGGCATCGACCGGGTTAACGGTGTCGGAGATTAGCTCTTCACAGACGGACGGACGGACGGACGGACGGACGGACAGACAGACAGAGTGCAAAACATACTCTCTCCCCAGGCCTTCGGCCTGGTGGAGACAATGACATGTGATATTTTTGTAGATGTTTTTTGCGGGCCAGGAAGGATTGGTGGAGGGGGAGGTATGAGTGTTGTTTGTTGTTGTTGTTGCTGCTGTCTGCTGGCCCACTGTGTCCCAGAGAAGACTGCTGATGCTCATCCCCTGGGTAATGATTTGGTGTGAGGGCACGTGTATATGTGTCTGCATTCATGCACATTATTATTCATTCTCATATTCACTGCTGATAGTTTATGCATTAGCTATATGTATTGTATATTCACTGTTGATACATTCATTAGATTGTATACGTAATAAAATATATAGACTTTTCCCAGTATTTTTCCTGAATATTTAGAGCCAATCTTTTTTGCCTCTTTTTTCTTCCAATTTGAGTCATTATGCCAATTATTACACATTTATGTGTTGCTAGTGCCACTGCTATTGTACCCCACTGGCTCACCTGCCAGTGAGGATCCCCCACTAGGAGGACATATTATGGCTAACGTCTCTGTCTTACTCCTCCCAATCAACAATCGCCGTTGACACTTGACAGGTGCAGCAACAAAGATTTTCCCTCCTCCGAACACAGGCAATTGTATTTGTAGACAATCGGTCAAGCCGGATGCCAGACTCCATGGTGGTGGACAGGTACTTTTCCCTTATCCCAATTCCCAAATTATACTTATATATTGATAGACTGAAATTATCTGTATGTTAACCAATTCCTTCAGAGACCCAGTGTAGTGGATCAAAATAAGCCTAATATTATTTTAGTTTTAATCCTTATCTATCACTCTTACTCTTACCTGTAGCCTAGCTCTCCTGTGTTTCACTCTGTTGCTGCTATGACACCCGAATCCCGCCCTGGGAATCAAAAAAGGCTTATCTTATGCTGTGCACAGACTGCACACTATAACAGACACCTGTACGTGTGTGTGTGTGTGTGTGTGTGTGTGTGTGTGTGTGTGTGTGTGTTGTCCTCAGTGAAGGGCAGAGCCACGGTGCTGCTGAGGTAGAGGTACAGAATAAAAAGGGACTGTAAGCTCCCTGCTCAGTGCTCAGCCACTGAGCTGTCTCATCTCATCTGTGAGGGAATGAAAACCTAAATGTGAGGCAAGACACAGTAAGAATGACTACACACTACACAGTAAAGTGCTAGTGTTAATTTAACTCTGCAAGGGTGAAGGGTCCATTTTACACTCAGAATTCTGCTATATGCGTAAGTTGCCATATAGTCGGTCTACATGCAGCCTAGTCTTCACTCCAATTTTAATTGTGTCAATTTCTGACACACACACACACACACACACACACACACACACACACACACACACACACACACACACACACACACACACAACTGGTGGACACTTTAGTCTGTGTTAGCACTACATGTGGCTCCAGAGTTGTCAACGACACCCGATATTTTTGTGTCTATCTACGATAGGCGAGGGAGTGCCAGACCATCTCAAACACATAATACAGTCATTTACACGCACGCACGCGCACACACACACACACACACACACACACACACACACACACACACACACACACACACACACACACACACACACACACACACACACACACACACACACACACACACACACACATCAGGATGTGGTGAAGATGATCAGGATGTGGTGAAGATGATGCTTAAAGACTAGAATAAAATCACATGCAAAGAGGTCAAGCTAGCTACTGTAGCTACTAGCTTTGTCTGGCTATTTGTCCATCCATCCATCAATCAATTCTTCTTACACAACTTACACGTTGTTGTCACATTAACAATGTGGATTTTACAGTGTATCTGACTGTCTCTGTATGCCTACCTGACCCTACCAATAGCTACCAACCAATCTACTGTTGAGCTCATACATGAAGTCAATCAAAACTATCAATAATTTGTATCTTGCCGAGTTACATGCAAGGTCTTGTACAATAGTGGTTCTCAAAGTGGTCCTTGAGGAGGGGGTTCCAGCCGGGGGTCCCAGCAAAATGTGTTAATGTAGCATCAAATTTAACCGATTTAACATTGGCTATTTGAAAATACAACGAAGACGATCTTCAAGCTCAGGACGTGTCACATCACGTTGTGAGCCTGTAAAACACAAAACATTTTCAGATGAGGGTCTGCGTCCAAACACATATTCATTTGGGCTGTCCTTGACAATGTATGCTTCAATGTATTCATATTATGGACAAGAAAAACAGGTTCACACATTTGTCTCTGGATCTTGTACTCATTACTAAGCGTACGTACTTGCTGTAATGCTTTGGCACTGATGTTATTTCTATGTCTTTGTCTGTTGAATTGAAAGTGTCTCTGGATAAGATATTGAGATAAAAGCATAAACAAATGCAGTGTAGATGTACAGCACAGTAGCACAGTGTTTGTTACCACTGTTTGGTGACATGGAACTCATAAATAGATCCTGAAAGAAAGTGTAGATGGTCCATATGACACTCCCTCTGTGGTTTCACTCCTCTTCAGGAACAAATAATGACAGAGCACACTGCACCAACTCAGTATGACATCATTGTGTGTGTGTGTGTGTGTGTGTGTGTGTGTGTGTGTGTGTGTGTGTGTGTGTGTGTGTGTGTGTGTGTGTGTGTGTGTGTGTGTGTGTGTGTGTGTGTGTGTGTGTGTGTGTGTGTGTGTGTGCGTGCGTGCGTGCGTGCGTGCGTGCGTGCGTGCGTGCGTGCGTGCGTGCGTGCGTGCGTGCGTGCGTGCGTGCGTGTGTGTGTGCGCGTGTGTACATTGTGTGCAATGTGCATACATGTGCTTGCATGCAGAGAAACCCCCAGTGTTCATTTACACACTGTAAATTGAGACATGGCTGCTTAGTGTGTGTTTGCGTGTTATCACTGTTATTACTATTACTAACATACTTCCTCTAACATACACTGAATGGCCTCAAAAAATGGCCTCTTTTGCATACAGGAAGAGAAACAGTAAGAATCCATGAGAATTTATGTCAACTACCCTAGTCCAATCACCTGTGTCAGAGGGTGTTACACACTACACAGCAGACAGGCATAGCATACCAGTGAGGTGCATATTTCTCGGCTGACAGTAAACTCCTGTCAGACAGAGTAGCAGAGAGGTGCAGACTCTGTGACTGAAAGCAGTCTGTGGCTTTCTGCTGGAAGCTCCCTGTAGACAAGGCACACGTCATTGACTGTGATCACACATCCCTCTCAGGTTCTCCACGACCGACCAAAGAGCATGATGCCCCCCCAATACACACACATCATGCCACTAAAACGAAGCCAGACATTATTGGTGAGGGATCGAAACTGTGACTTTTGGGCTAGGCAACAGTCTCTTATCACAATCTTCCCTTTCCAACCATCTTCTCCCACCCTGCCCTCCCTCAGTCAGGCATCCAGGGTGGGCAGCACTTCAAGCACTGGGCATTCTTCCCACACTCCTCTGGAGCCTCCATACCAATTACCAACTCAGATTTGAGTTTTATGACCATTTCACAGAGATGATACAAAGAGCCGGGGAGTGAGAGAAAAGACGATGAAGCAAGAAATGAAGGTTGCAGAGATGTTTTAGTTCCTGTGACAACAATTTACAAATTATTTGCTAATGCAGTGGGAAATATGTTGTAGATGAGAGATCTATTAAAACTAATATGAAAATATTTGCAGAAACTGTCACAAAAAACTTGCACACGCACGCACGCGCGCACACACACACACACACACACACACACACACACACACACACACACACACACACGCTGCAAGGCTAGATGGCTGAGTCAGACAATGTCAACAAACAGAACCATATCCATATTTTCTCCAGCCCTTTAAGAGTTCAGCCAAAGGAATGTTTATGGTGTCTTCTCCATGCAGGTCCATAGGTCAGCCTGCCTTCATATTTGGCCTATCCTACAACACAAGTCTTTGACAGTGCATTTTCACATGAAGGGAAGGAAGGAATATGCCATATATTATATGGCATATAACAACTGTGCCTATTCTTAAAATAAAGTTTCGACGATAATAATAAATAATAATAATAATAATAATAATAATAATAAGGGTAATACTAATAATAATAATGCATAATTATTCAAGGTATCAAGGACTGAACTCAATTTGGTATTCATGAGATTCGTGACTGCGAATATTCTTTTCTTTTTACATCACATGGCAGGTGTTTGCTCAGCTGAGCCGCAGACATCCCGCCGCGTTTCACTTGCATGCGCATGCATGACAGAGCACACATGTATCAGACGCCGGTAGACGCGTCTACCCTCGCCTATATTCGACCTGACTGACTGACAGAGAGATTCTCTTACCTGGGTTGCCGCAGTCCGCGCATGCATCGTTCCCAGGTCTTGCCAGCACATCTTGTAAGTGCGGGCTGTTTCCAACCGGTTCCAGTGCCATTTTACCTTTATTGCTGTAGCCTCTCTAGTCTCTAGGTTAGAGAGCTCGCACAACGACACTCACCGCTGACTTTTATAGCCTACAATGTTCTTCTCCTCACCCAATGAAATAAAAATGCACAGACTCCGAGGCCGAGCACTAAAGCAGGATTTCTCTCATCCTCGTCGCTCGACCACCACCACCACCACCACCACCAACTCTCTCCCTCTCCCTCTCCCTCTCCCTTCCAATACCTCCTTGGCTCGTTCTCTCTCTCCCTCCCTGCTGTCTCCCTTCAATATCTCCTTCTATCTATCTTCCCCTCTCTCTCTCTCTGTCGCTCTCTCGGCCATTGACTCTCTACTCTAGTAGTGACAGTTTCTCTCTCTCTCTGATAGAGCTGTTAGTCTCGTTGACTACATAATGTACAATGTATTGTTAAGCATATGCCATCACCACCAGCTGCGTTCCGTCTGCACTCAGCTGAGATGTCCCTTAACTTCCGGTCGGTGGACTTCAGACTCAGACGAGACGAGAGAATGGAAGTTGCAGCATTGCATGTTGCAAGGAGTTGCATTGGTGTGACAGTGTGTGTGTTAGCAGTTAACCAATGCAACACATATAGATTATGCCAAATTATATAGATTTAATTATACTGTAATAATAGATTGTTGATTGAAATCAAAGGAACATTCAACGCTGCAACCATAATAATATCCAAATTACAGTAACAGGGTATAGGGTTTCATTCAATCAATGCCAATGCCTTTTTCTCAGAAGATTCAGTAATGCAAACAAAGACAAAAGGTATATAAAACTTTTCTGATAGTCTTTAGATAGGAATAAGGAATAACTTTTATATGAAATGTGTATCTATCCATTTATCGATGATAATTAATTTGTATGCCTTTATATCAGGGTTCCCCAATTAGCGGCCCGCTTTGGGGGGGGGGGGTCAGATATAAATGGCATTAAATTGGGGTCAGTAGCCTCTGCATGTCAAACTGGGGGTCCTTTTCAAATGGGGTCTTGCCCTGAACATTAATTTCAGGGCAAGACCTCGACCTCGCGCGTGCCGACTCGGCCCCCAGCCTGGTACCGTAGTCAAAATATGGCCCTTGAGGAAAATTAATTGGGGAACCCTGCTTTATATTTTGTGCGCTTCATTTTCATTTACATGCTCCCCAAAGATGTGGTTTTCAATGCAATGGCACCCTCTAGTGGCTTCTTGCTGCATTACCAGCTAAACCAGCCAGTGAAACCTTTATCGATATTCACATAAAGCAGTGGTTTTCAACCCTCATTATTTATTCGGCATTTGAGCCACGGACCACAGGACACAAATCTTCCCATAGGAGATAGGCAAATGTTGCTTAAAATAACAATTCTTCTACATTCTCAAATTGTGTAGAGTTCTTGTAAACTAGTAATGCAGATGGTTAACAATTTATTTCTTGAAAGTAAGGGTCAATTTCGTTTCATTTTACACTCAAGAGTTAAAGATCTATCTATCTAGGGTCCATTAGGATTAGGTTACCGACTCTCCAACGTTTAGCTGGCGACCACTTCAAGGACCACTTGTGGTCCCTGGACCACTGGTTGAAAAAAGCATGCAGATGCAACAACAAAATAAACAGACACATCCTGAGTTTTCTTTGCGTGTTTATTTTTAAAACATTACTTTCTTACAAAAAAAAGACAAGGTCCAAGTTGTTCGGAATCCGAGCCCTCAACCCCTGTATTCCCCAGCCTGCTAGCTTGACTAAGCGACCAGGAAAAGAAAAATAAGTCATTGTATGGACAATGGATAATATACCATGTACAGCAATGCATAGTGGTCTACCGAAAACACCTCCATGAGGCTACAACTCACCAAATGGTTGCCCCAATGAGGTTAATTTCATCAGTAAATTTCAACCAATGACTCTTGTGGTTTATACAGTCATAGGACGGGGTTTCAGCCTAAAGTCAGTCACAGCGTTAGCAGTACAGCCGATTGATAGAACACAAGATGGTCTTGGGTTGCGTTTTAGCCACTTGTTTAGACACCATTATGATTCGGCCGTTTACCTGATCTCCCACCTGGAACACCGCCCGATAAACCAATCAGATACAGCATAAGTGCAAAATTGGAGGCACTGACACACAAACTGTGCCACCTGTGTTTCGCTTCGTTCACCATAAATCTTCACCAACAATCCCTTCTCAACCCTGCTCTATCAATACGTTCTTGGGTTTACATTTTTGGTGTTTTAGTCAATCTACATTGGATTTACTTTGATCTTGAGCCACCTGGTTAACTGGGGATAGAGTGGTGATTTGATCAATTTGGCTAAAAGCAGTCCATGGCATATTCCCATAACACGAGTCCATTTGAGTTTAATGGGAAGGTCCATTCTAATGAATATTCCATGTTCTCAGGTCCTTTCTCGTTCACCATTCAGCTAACTGTGGGCAAAACACAGGGCACACTGTGTTGTGTGCCAGTAACCAGCAGTGGTAAAGACAGCATTGAGAGTAGAGGATATCTGTATGTGCGCTAGCTAGAAGACAGAGCCTGTACAGAGTGTGAACCAGCGTTGTGTGTCCGTTCCTCACTTCTGCCGAGCGAGCGTCCGGGCTACAAACAGGAGTCCCAGTGCAGCTGCAGGTCTGTGCTGTCCAGAAAATCGGCAGAGAAAACGCTGGGCGGAGTGTGAGGTGCTAATGGTGCCAGGCTTGTGCCCCCGTCTCCTCCTCCTGTGCCTCCTCGACCTTCTGGGCCGCCCCCGCCACCACTCCCCGCCATTGAGATATCCAACCAGTCCATGCTGTCCAAGTTGGGGTCACCGAAGTCCAGGCCTGCGGTGTGGGCAGAGGAGAAGCCCAGTTCCGAGGTGTCCATGGGGGTGGAGTGGTGGTCCAGGATGCTGGGCGTACCACCCAGCATCTGGTTGTGCAGGTCTTCCATCAACGTCAGGTCTCCGCCCTGCTCCATGCCCAGCAGTGGGGCGCCCGTGGTGCTTTCCAGGAAGTCCTCCAGCCGCACGGTTCCCGCGCAGCAAGGGTCTCCCTCTGGCGCTTGCCGCCGGGGAGAGGTGGCGATCAGGGAGGCGGTGGGAGGTGTAGGAGGAGAGAGGTGGAGGGGAGATGGAGGCGAGGATGGGGAGGGCGGATCAGAGTGGAGGTGGGCGAGAGACGGGTCTGGGTTGGCCTTGAAGCCACAGATTTCTGCAGCAAGGAAAAGAAAAGACAACAGATATTAACACAGTGATCATTGCATGATAGTATTTATATGGCTATGTACAAGTACATGTTTCCTTTGCAGTGTTAATTTTGTTGTAAGTCTAGAGTCTAGTCTTAGTCAACAAAATTGAGTGAATTATAGTATGATGATGATGATGATGTGTGACCTTCAATCTACATGTAATGTGTAAACTGAATTAGTTTAGGAACATGCTGGTATACATGCAGGGTCATTACCTCCACTCTTTAAGAGAATATCGAACAGATCATCCATCTGCTCGCTGCTCAGACCGTTCTCCTGGAAAGACAGAACACCACATTAGAAAATAGCTGCATTACCAACCAGGCTCACACCAACACAAAACACACCATCATGCTTACAATACATGGTGACAGCATACACCCAGAAATGAAAACATCAAATGAACAATGTCAAAATGCAGAACAGTTGGCATTGTCTGTTAAAGTGCTCTCCCAATCAACAAAACCCAACACATCCACACTTCCGGTGAGGTCATTTATCAGACATGCACCGCATCCAATCAACACTGACCAAACAGCACCAATACTTCAGCATTACATTTTTTCAACACAGGAGCAGGGCTGCACAATTAGCTATGTATTTTATTTTTATTATCTCTGCCAAGAGATCATGCGTGTTGTTTAAAAGTAACAAATCAGGGCCTGATACAAAAAGTGGGCCTGATGCATAAATTGTAATGATTTAATAAATATGCAGTCCTGCTTAAAGAACTATCATGCATGAGCCTGTGAGACGGACCAAGAAACTGTTGGATGGTGAAAAAAGAGCAAAGTACTGAGGACGAGGTGTTTTTCAGGACATACTTTGGGGTGCCGAGTGGAAATAGATGAGGTGGGTTTGGGAGAGGGAGGGGTGAACAGTGTGTGTCGGTCATAAGGTGGACACACATCCTCTCTCTGCGAGGATGGAGTGATGAAATGAGAAAGGAGGGGTAGGGAAAGGAGAAGAGAGAATCAACGATAGTTTACAGTGTTGAGAAAATGACTGGAAAGGTGGGATGCACAGATGCCATTTTCTTGACCGGGTACTTTTCTCTCTTTGTACAATTGCAATTTATTTTGACATTTAGATGAATGTTCCTCCTTGGAATAGCATAAGTTATCCTAAAATCAATGTCAAACTTGACCTTCTCTCTTAGGCTAAGGGCAGAGCAATATGCAAAGAACTGGAAGTCAATCAGTGACCACAAGGTGGCAGCATAGGATAGGCATCATAGGATAGATTCACATTTGTGAATTGCATCCCTTAACTTGAATGATTGAACAAATAAAATAAAAATAATTAGTACAGTAAGTTGATCTGTGATATAACACCATAGTCAACACAATTGTTTTTTATTGTCTTGTCTTTTGTATGTGCTTTTCATGTAATTGTCCTTTTGTATATTGAATTTTCTACTTGGAAAATGATAATTTTTAAGTTACAAAAGAATGTCTAAAGTCTGATGGTGTTGCTTGCCGAAAAGCTACTACTCTACTGTTACATTTACTCTATGCACGTTCAAGTGTTTATTTGTTGAAAACTCTATGCATCGCATGCCTATTAAAATGGAGCAAAACTTTTGATCTTTTCAGACATCTGTTGTTAACCTATGTGAGGCACTCTAGTCGTGTGAATTTAGAGTTTCAGTAAACCTAGCCCTATCGTTGTCAGTGCACCCCTACTGAAAAGTGAAGGTGAAATGGGGGGAGGCTGACTTTCAGGATGAAATGAGGAGGTACTGTAGGTGTTCATCCGTTACCTTGAGAGAGGAGATTATGGCGCTTTGGCTTTCAGAATCTGACCCATCATCAGAGAAAGGCTGCAGACTGGGCGGAGCAGAGATTGACAGGCTGGGTTCTGGCACACCATTGGAGTCCAAGTGTAGACCTGTTGTCTGAACCTAAGTGAGGTGACAGAAAATGAAACGAAAAGATTGCAAAATGACAAATATGATCTAGCAATACCATTTCTATATTTTCTGGATAGATGTTATTTTTTTTTCTAAAATATATTTTTGGGGGCTTTTTGCCTTTATTGATAGATTACAATAGTTTGACAGGAAAGGGAGAGAGAGAGATGGGGAGGAAGACATGCGGCAAAGGTCGTCGGGATTGGGACTCGAACCAGCGACACGCTGTCAAGATGGATTACCAGCCTAGGTGCCTGCCTGGACAGATATAAGTTTAACCAACACAGTTGGAGGCCTGCTCAAGAGAGAGCCTGAGCGTATTCCAATGATTGACTGATAAGCACGATGTCATCAGCGAAGTCAGTGTCGGTTAGATACGAGCATGATACTGGGGCGATACAAGCCACAGCCAGTTTGGGTGACATGGTACACAATAGTCATAGTGCATTATCTACCTTTTTGATAGGCTGACTGTCAGGCTCTGGCTGCATTTCGTCCTTTGATTGGGTTACAGTGCTGGGGACGTCATTTGCAGTTTGGCTTGGAAGTTTGCTTGGAGTTGACTGCAATCTCTGAAAACAGGACAGTAGTATGATTGACAGTTAGCGATAAGTGCTTAATATATATTGAGTATTGTTTCACTAGAATAATTCTAGCATCAGTTAAGTAAGTGTTAAACTACACAGAAGTTTCTCATTGCAAATGAAGGGAAATATTTGCTGAAAAGCATTAAAAGGGTATAAAATAATATTATACATTCATTCAAATTTCCATATCAATGACAATTGTCATGCATTACCTGCAGTGTGATGCGTCCATTGGTCTTGCCCAATGGGCACAGTCCATTCTGACCTTCTGTGGTGTGATTGGTCAGTGCGATCAAGTAGTGGTTGCCGTTGCCATCGGTGACCAAGGTAGGTGCACCATTGGCCTTGAGGAGGTCCAATGAAATGGTCTGAGTGGGGACGTTAGTGCCATTTTGTTGGCTGATGACAACTGGAGCCACCTGGAGAGAGGAACATAATAGGAAGATATCATTAAAAGAACATTCCACTATAAAAATAACTCTGCATGTTTTTGGGGTATTTTCTTTTTTTCTCCTTCCCTCCAACACATAACAATAATAGCTCAGATTTATATAGCGCTTTTGTATGTACCCAAAGTGACTTTAACCCCTTTTGGTGTTTTAAGGATTATGTTGATGAAAAAAATCATGAAAATGTAGCGCAAATCTTTGCTTCTAGGGGGGTCCTTGGATGGGGGTCCGTGGCCAAATACAGATAATTCTGGGGGTCGTTGACATGAAAAATGTTGAGCACCACTGACATAGAAACATAGGTTTAGAAGAAGTTTTTTTTAGAATTGGCCTCAGGTCTAAAGGGGTTAATAATAGAAGAAGTCTAGACTTACTTCATGTTCAAATTCTAGCTAAAGTTAATCTTCGCCCCAAATGACTATTTGCTAATGACATTGCTCCAGCTCTACCTGTTGGGTGGTGACTTGCGGTTGTTTCTGTGGAACCTTTTGCTGCTTCTTGCCGCTGGCCTGGCTGCTCCCCCCAGCTTTCTGAACCGTCAACGCCTGGGTCTGGTTCTGGACCTGCTTCAGCTGGATCAGGTTCCTCTGGTGGTTCTGCTGGGCCTGCTGGAGCCGATTTGGGTTCTGCTTGAGCTGGGCCAGCTTCTGCTGAGCCACTTTCTGCTGCGCCTGGAGTTGTTTCTGCTGTGTCTGCTGGATTATGAGCTGATGCAGCTGATGCTGCTGTTGCAGAAGGATCTGGGCTTCCGTCTTCTGTTGGCTCTGTTGTGATCTTTGGGGGAGTGGCTTGGCCTCTGCTTTCTGCTGCTGCGATGGCATTTCAACTTGTAGTCTGAGTTGCGACTGCTGTTGTTTCTGCAGCTCGGCCTGCTGGATCTGCAGGCGGTGGATCTGCTGGAGTCTTTGCAAGGTCTCCTGTGAGCACTGGGTCGGCTGGATCATCAGCCTCTTGCCCTGGGACTCGTCCGTCACCCCCTCCATGCTTTCCTCGGCCGTCTCCGGCTCCTTTTTGATTCTGACCAGCATGCCGTTGGGGAGCATCGGTGGCTGGATGGCAGAGGCTTTGATGGTAGTCTGCACTTTGACCTCGGGGGCTGCCGTTCCATCCTTCCCCGTCATCTTCCCCTTCTCCAGCTGAGACCTGAGAGTTTCCACCAGCTTCTGTTTCTGCCTCAGCATCCTGGTCAGCTCCTCAATCTGCTTGTCCTTCTCCTGGAGCATCTGGTCCTTTTCTAGGGAGGACGTGTCCATCGGCGTCCCAGCTGAAGGTTCTGACTTTGGCCGTGTGGGCGACGGGCCAGCGGTGGGCGAAGGCCTGGAGAGGCTACAGGAGCTCCGACAACATCCCTGATTCTCCTCTTTGACCGGGGAAAGAGGGTGGGACGGTGGGGGTATGCTGGATGAGGTCTGGGGTGAGGGGTGAAGAGTCAGCTGTGTAAGGGGAGAGCTCACCTGAGGGAGAGAAGAGAAAACAGGAAGAACGGTTTCATCAGTAGCATGACTAGCTGAGTGTTTCAAACAAGGAACGAAAACAAGTAACTTAAAAGTTAACCTTTTATTCATACATTTATATACCTTAAAGGAGAATTCCATACTAAAAGGCTTTCTTACCTTTCTTTGTAGTTGTTACATCCCCACCAAAGAGGTCCAGGTGTTATTTTGTGCAAAAGCTCCTTATTGGCTATTTCCCGTACCATAAGCCCTACATGAATTGCATTGAATGGGAATTGAATGGGGCTATGGGGTGTTATGCTAATTTGGTTATTTCCATCGCTCAAAATTATAATTTCTTTGTATATATCCTCTCTTCATAATGTAAATAATATCCCAAGCGGCACACTTTACTACTTCTTTAGATGGAAATAAGCAAATTAGCATAACACCCCATAGCCCCATTCAATTCCCATTCAATGCAATGCAATTCATTGAGGGCTTATGGTAGGGAAAATAGCCAATAAGGAGTTTTTGCACAAGAAAACACCTGGACCTCTTTGGTGGGGACGTAACAACTACAAAGAAAGGTAAGAAAGATAAGAAAGCATTCTAGCATGGAATTCTCCTTTAAGTACGTAAGTGTGTATCTATTGTATATATTATGTGCAGTAGATACTTGTAGCTGCACAACTTTTAGCTATATTTAATGTGAGGCCATGTTAATCCGTTTTGTGTGTCAGTATGACATACTCCATTAGATAGCCTACTGTATATCGCCAGTAGCCTCACGAATAGTGTATAAATGACTCACCATCTCTCCAAACATGTCTCCATTACAGCTGGTCTCATCTGGACTCATGCCGGCCAGGGAGCGGTCTGAAGGGCACGGAGACACAGGCGGGCTGGAGCTGGTGCTACCAAAACGCATGACCCGCCCCGGAACAGTAGTCGGAGACAATGAGAACGATGGAATTGTTACGCTTTCTCCTGATTGGTGGGTGACAGTAGTGGCAGTCATGGTCGGCGTGCATGTGGTGGTGGTAGCGGTGTGGGTGGATACGCCATGTTTGGACACCGCGGTGGTGGCCACGCCACCTCCATTTTGTTCCTGGTAGTTCCGAAGTCTCTCTAAAAGGTCGTTCTTGGTGCCAGACACGGTCAGACCACGCAGCTTCAGCTCCTGTTTCAACTCAGCAACCTGGGAGAAGAGAAGAAAAGCTGATGGATCATTTGTTTCTTTACCGTTTCTTTACTTTTTTTTCCCGGTCCTTGTTCTTGTTCCACACACTTTGAACATATATATAGTTTTTATTCATTTTTATTTTCTTTTTTAAAGGTATATTCAGTGATTTCACTTAATTCAAATATCACTTATTATTTTGTTTTGTTGTGATAATCCTCCCTACTATAGAGTGTGCTGACCATATTAGGTGTTCCTCACTGTCCCCAGTTAACCCCTGGGGGTCAAAAAACCTTAGGTTTTGTTTTTGACTCTATCCTGATTGGACGAAAGGCTGGGTCCCAAGCCAAAAACGAAACCTAAGGTTTTTTGAGTGAAATCACTGAATATACCTTTAAGATGGACCTTATGACACTATAATGAATGCCTAGTTTTCAGGATACAGTCCAAGATCCCAAAGTGAAGTGCAGGAAGAGTGTCTTTGTCTGAACTCACTTTGAACTCATCCAGATTGGCTGGCAGTGTGCCTGGTTTGGCTCCTCCCACTGGGTTTTGGCTCTGACGAGTGGCTCCGCTCTGATTTGAAGGGGTTGGGGCAGTTGTCGTGGGAACACTGCGGGAGGGGGAGAGGCCGGCGTTGGTTGATGCAGGCTGTTCAGATTTTGGTCTGTGGAGAGATGGACAACGAACAGCCTTAGAACTGACTGAATACTCCCTATGGACAGGGGTCACATGGAGATGAAACACAGTACAGTGTGTAACAGATGCCAGACATAAATTCATAAATGGTCAAACTAGAGAGCCAGGAAATACTTGTCCTTGACAGAATAATTAGTAGTCAAAAGCACACACAATTCTCCATGGAAGAGAAGAATGTTACAGTAGTGGCTTATACCAACACAAACCTTTGAAGTGGGAATAAATGTTAATTTGACATCCATTTCTTTTTAATTGTGGAAAATTAAGGAATTTATTAAAAAGGTAGGGTAAGCTGTACTTTAAAGGTTAAAGTACTACTTCTTCAACTTAAAACTTCATTTTATTTAGTTTTTTTTTACTTTATTTTGGTTAAAGTACTACTTCAACTTTATTTTTACTTTATTTTTTCCTTCTTTCATGACAAAATATGACTGGTCCATATCACATTATCTCAAGCAACCTTCAAGTCTCTGCAACTTGATTTGAGCATACCGTACTGAAACGGATGGAATAACATGGTGCAGCTTTGATAAGTGGGCAGCAGAGTCCTGCACGGGTCCAGTTTTCGATACCCGCACCCGCCCCGCCCGTCAAACATCAGTTCTGCTACCCGCCCGTTACCCGTGATTTATATAAAACTGGAAACCAGATCCGACCCGCCCGTCAAAAAATTGACCCGTTACCCGCCCCGTTACCCGTTCGTATCACAGGCACCGATAGCTATCAATGACTTTATTTCATCCAACACCGCATGTGGTGTGGTGGTGGTGGTGGGCGGTGGCAGTGTGTTGCACACGGAACGGAAGACATGTAGGTCATGACTGAGGCTACTGCTGCTTATTATCACAACATAAAGTTATATCATGATTTCAACCTAAATGGCATAATATATCAACAAGGAGAGGATGATGTAAAAAAAAAAAGAGTCGACCGTCTTGATCCAAGGCTGTTTCAAATATGGTCATCACTCATCAGGCTAATCTTTTTAACTTTATTTACACTTAGACAGAGTGGCGCATTAGGCCAACATTACCTGGGTTAGTTTACATCTTGTGTTGAATGTTGGCATTATAAATTATAATCCCTTGGTGTTTCATCAGCACGAACGGAAATATAGGCTACAGTCTGCAGCGGCAGCCTGGTGATAATAAAATAAACTCCACACGTGAAATGCTACGATAAGGAAGCAAGGATTAGACCGTGATGTCACTGCTATGCAACAAGGAAGTAGCATGAAGCACAGCAGCAGAAACAGAACGCCATTATGAAGTAATCGGCAGTGATGTGACATCACTGTCGATTCCTTGGGCATGTGACGGATTTAACTTGTCTCCACTGTTGAGGAGAAACCCCAGCTCAGCTGCTGTTTATAACATTGCGCAGTGCGGGTCCACTGATTAAAAAAGGTACCCGACTGCGCTGCATTGCGTTCCGCCCGCACCCGGACCCGTTAATTTATAAAGGTATATATACCCGCCCGTTCCCACCCGTCAAACACGGGTACCCGCGGGGAATCACGGGTATCCGACCCGTTGCAGGACTCTGGTGGGCAGTGACGTGAAGCATAGTGCGGGAGGAGCGTCACTCACTTGGGCGGTGCGGGCAGAATGGTGTGGTAGTTGTAGTGCTGCTGCTGTTGGTTGAGGATCTGCAGTTGGAGGAAGAGCTGCTGTTGCTGGAGGATCTTGGCGTAGGAGGAGTCCAGGAGAGGAGGAGGCTCTTTGTCTGCCTTCTGGTCTGGAGGGATGTACTGGTGGTACTTCAGCTTCTTGATCTGGACACAGCGAGTAAAACAATGACTCTGTTTATATAACTACCACACTTCTTGGTACTGTGTATTGCTTGTAAAATAAAATGATAAATTAAGTTTAAATGTGCTGCTTGTATTTCAACTTTCAACAATCAATTACTCTTCATGTGACCGTGCTCTGACTGTAGGTGCGCTACCCGTTCAAAACATATCAAAAACTAGATAAAGTGCCAATCGGCACAGGTCTCCACCAGGATTCTTCCTCAGCCTAGTGGGAATATGTGTGCACAGTTTCATCGCAATCGGACGCTGCGTTGAGGAGTTGTGGCCATTTGCTACTCCTGAAAACTGTAGGAGCCAATTGTGGCCAATCAGGATGGAATATGAGAAATCAAACAAACCTGTCTTGATCACATGACTATGGAGATCATGTGTACCGATTTGCGTGAAATTTGGATAAAATGTGAAGGAGTAATAATAGAAAATGTGTTTTACATATGTCGGCCTCCTGGTGGCGCTATAAAGAGCAGATGTGAAAAATTCCAGGCAAAGGTTTTTCCTTGGCCTCTAGGGAGTTGGCATACAAAGTTATCCACAGATCTGTGCAGTTAGAGGTAAAACACTTTTGGGCCAGTTATAGCGCCACCTTGAGGCTGAGTTGAAATTGTTCATGTGGCATTTCGTCCTCGGCCTAGTGGGAATGTGGGTGCACAATTTCACGGAAATCACGCGATGTGTTCATGATTTGCAGCATTTTGTTTCAAACTGAGCACTCCTGTGAATTTTGGAAGCCAATCTTAACCAATCAGGATGGAGTCTGAGAAATCTGAAAGACCGGTTTGGTTGAATGGCTCTAGAGAGACTGTGTACCAATTTGCGTGATGTTTGGACAAAATCTGTAGGTGTACTGTGCAAAAACTTGTTTTGCACAAAGCGGCCTCCTGGTGGCGCTATAACAGGCCGTTCTGGAAAGTTTGGGGCAGAGGTTCATGGTTGGCATCCAGGGAGTGTGTGTGCAAAATTTGGCATCGACCGGGTTAACGGTGGCCGAGATTAGCTGCTCACGGACGGACGGACGGACGGACGTACGGACACACGGACGGACGGAGTGCAAAACATACTCTCCCCCATGCCTTCGGCTAGTGGAGACAATAACGGTAGTGGGTCGCACACACCAAGTCTTATTGATTGCATGTTGTCCCTGTTCAAAAACGCAATAAATATTTTTGTCTTGGTGTGTGCGACCCACTACCGTTATTTTTGATAACTTTCAACAATCACAAGCACAACAATAACAAAACATGACGTGGTGAAATAGCAGCAAAACACCAATGTCATTTCTACTATTTACCAGTATAATTGTACTACTTGTGCAACATGATATTCCTTAAAATAAAACTAATGTGTAAGGCAACTAATGCTGACCTTGGGTTTGTTGTCCTTGGGTTTCTTGGGTCTCTGGGGAGGACGATCTGAACCGGATTTGGACTGAGCCTGAGAACAGAAAGGCAAAGGGAAGCAGTGGGGCTGTGAGAGAGGTGGACATACACTAGAAGATGGGCTGATAGAGTGCCAGAGAAACAGGAGGGCACAGTAAAATTAACGAGGTGCAAAATGTATGCTCTGTACATATTGTCCACAAATTGTAGTTAGCCCTGGCATCCAAATTTTGGGCTGGTTATTCTAAAAAAAAGAACATTATGAAAATAATAAAAATCACAGTGATGTACATTATCATGACGTAACATGTCGTAACATTGATTTGCTCAGACAGATTCTCATTTCATTATCAATGGGAATTTAATGTTTGTGTAGGACGAAAATTGCCGATTTGCTCGTCTCCATATGACGTAGATTCTCCATTCATTGTCAATGGCATTTAATGTTTGTGGTAGGACAACAATCTACACTATAGCTGAATATAAGAGACCTACAAGTTCACATGTAGATAATTTTCACATGGAAATAAGGCTCAAGTTTAAGTCTTTATTCATTGCTCCCTGGATCCCCCCCCCCCCCCCCCCTCTATTCAAAACAAGCTCATGTTCCATGCTGGATTGTTTGGATGAGAGAATAACAGTTACAGCAGCAGCCAGAATGTGGGAGGAGGCGGGAGGGAGTGCCCATTGTCACTGTGAAATGTGTCAGTGTTTACTTATGTCATTATACTGTACGTGTCAACATGTTGCTGCACAATGTCCACAGATGGTGGAGTAGTTGGGAACACTGTCCCTGAAACATCACATGCACCTGCTAGCCTGGGATCAGTCTCTGCCAAAGCCTTCCCCGTTGTTTCCCTCCCTGTACTCTGTCTTAATAAAGAAGCAAAATACAAATGGGAGAGGACAGGAAACATCCCTCGAATGTTCTTCTTACTGTGTGTCACCTCACCTGTTCCTGGCTGATCCAGTTACAGAGCAAATAACGTTATTTGACTGTGAACTTCACTTACCTTGGTCTGTCCAGCAGGGGGGCGGGAGTGTGCCGGGGTCACTGTCCCATTGGTCAGCTTCTGAGGAGGGGAGGATTCTGCACCATTGGTCACCGAAGGAGGAGGCGGAGGTGGTAGTGGGGGGGCCTGGGTGAGGAACTGAGAAAATATCACACTGGTTAGTTGTGCTAAAAAGAATGTATTCACCAGCTATTCTTTCATTATGGAAAACTCAATATATTGCCTGAGACTTTCTTAAACCATATGCAGTGTCAATGGAGCTTATCCATACCTGTGTGGGGGACATGTCTCCATTTTGGATAAGCATGGGACATGGAGACAGCTGAGGGACAGAGCCCAAGGGAGAGTCATGATTGGTCAGCTGGTCCGGTGACAGGGCATCGCTGCTATCCTCGTCCAATGAAGAGCTCTCTCCACCAGCTCCCTTTGGAGAATCTGTGAGAGGATGGAATTACTCAAATTTAGTATAGCAAATGGTAGCCCATGACCAGCCATATGAAACCAAAAATAACTCCAAAAGAAATACAGTAGTAAGGCTGCGGTTGGTAAGTTTGTCAACATCATTTGCTACTGGTGAATGGGATTCACCAGTAAAGGTAAATCCCAATCGCAATGTGCTAACAGAATGTACTAACAATGTACTAACAAAAGATGGACATTGTGTAATGATTGGCAAATGAACATGACTGTTATACAACTGCCACAGTGTTTCAAAAAATGTAGTAGATATTGTGACATTGTTAGAATGGTGCAACTTGACATAATCTTGAGCATCTGTTTACCCTACAGGTGTTGTTTTTAATGTATGTCTGTGTGCACACTGCGTTTCAACACATACGGTATACCCATGTATGAATTTTGCAACTGTGTGGTCAAGTGTTGCACAAACCAACAAAAAGATGCTTCAGTGCTCGAATATGTATGTATGAGTGTTAAATGGCTTTGTGCAAGTGCTATTTGCCCGTTTTTGAGAGTGCATTTGACACAGTTTTATGTTCTCCTACCCAGGAGTGAGTTCTGTAGTGAAGGCAAGACAGGCAAGATGTTTTTGTGAACCAGCTCGATGGGACCCGGCCTGTGTGATATCTTATCGTTGAGGTCATCGGCCAGCCGGGCTCTCTTCAGCTGCAACTGTTTCGCCTGCAGGGATGGCTCTGCGGACGTCTCTGCTCAGAAGAGACAGCAAGTCATCACATACACATTTACCACATAAAGGCCTTTTCAATACTTAAAAGTGCATTTCATAAAAAAGAAAAAAGAGTTTAGTTATTAAATGTGTGGCAATAATACCAATTAACTGAGTGAAAATAAAACAAAAACCACAAACTGTCAGCATTTCACAACGTTTGTCTAAATTATCCCCATTGGATGATCATACTTCAAATTAGGGATGCACCGAAAGGGAAACCGAATACCGAATATAGGAAACAGTTGGTCGAAAACTGAATACCGAATATCTGAATATGATTAAAATTATACATATTTTTTTCTTACCATTGCTGTCATGGTCGTACCTTAAAGCTACCTGATTAATGGCAAAATTTAACTTAAATAATAATCACTATTATGGATCCATAAAACATTTATTCAGCACTTTTGAATGCAGTAATTGCATACACTATTCGGTGATATATTTTCTGCCTATTCAGGCAGAAAACCGAATAGGCCGAAAATGCATTTTTCTGCGGCCGAATATTCGGTGCATCACTACTTCAAATCACTGCATCCTTCTCATTAAGGTAAGGCCTTCCAGTTTAAGGTAAGGCCTTCCAGTTTAAAAGACCTTTCACACATATTACGACAATGGCACAGGCCTGTGCTCTGGCATCCATTATTGCCATTGGCTTGAGCCACGCATCACACAAAACGCACACGCAGCGAGCTCCGTTCATCCCACAGAGACAGTTCTGCTTACCAAAGGTGGCCCACTGGGCACTCGCATTCCATGGCCTCCGGCTCCAAGCCAGGCAGCCATGCCTCTTATCCATTTGACATGGTATCTAGTGATGTATTGTAGTGATGTAGTCACTCTAGAACAGGGGTAACCAACCAGGGGTTCGCGAGCTACTGGTAGCTCGCGGGAACCTTTCAAGTCGATCCCGAAGTGTCAGACTGACGGGCAGCCAGCCACCACTGCCAATACACAGCAGAATGTCGTTCGCAAAAAAAGAGCAGATCTACAAGCTAACAACGTGTAGAGGCTCGATGCATTTCAGCTTGAAGATCTGTTCCCCTTGCTTCCACCGCACCGCCCTCGGCCCTCCCCCTTTTAGCACTCTGTGCTCATGTGCTGTGTGTCTGTTGTTCCCCTCGCAGGCAGCACACAGAGCATCAGAGTGAACGCAGCATGATAGCGTCCCCGACACGTTGAATATTATTCAATATTATTATTTGTAAAGTTCGAACGCCAACTTTTAACACTGCACGGCTGCACGCACAAATAAAGAGTGCACTCGGCACTCGCACATGACGGATTATTATCGATCAAAACAATCCTTAGCGTCGCTTACAAAAGCATGTGTTGCACAGCATGAATGATAAGTAATCACCGACCTGGCTGGATAAATATCACTATGACAAAGTGTCAAAATGTTTAGTGCCGCTGTCAAAACATGACACAGTGAGAGTTGAAGATTCTAACTATTGAACAAGAAAGCCACAGTTTTGAAGGAAGTGGGTCCTAGACAGGGCTTGACGCTTAGCTCATGGATGCATGGATGATAGACAGACTATCCGTTTTTATCCTGCTGTTCTATCATGTGATATTCGATGCAGGGCAAGATGCTCGATTGTGAATTAAATTGTAACATTCTCCTTGGCTTTGACTGCTTCAGACAGAACATCTGACACACAGCTACGGTAGACTATTAATTTACTAAGCTGTTAACTTACTTGGCTGCCTACCGTTGCTCGTTAATCAGGTCACACAATGGATGGACCACTGATATTTATCCAGCCAGGTCGGTGATTACTTATCATTCATGCTGTGCAACACATGCTTTTGTAAGCGACGCTAAGGATTGTTTTGATCGATAATAATCCGTCATGTGCGTGCGCGAGTGCACTCTTTATTTGTGCGTGCAGCCGTGCACAGTGTTTCTCCCACGTTTGGTTAAAAGTTGGCGTTCGAACTTTACAAATAAGTTTAGTATTCAACGTGTCGGGGACGCTACCATGAACTCGTATGACTGACTCACATCTTAATGACACCCTCAGACTGGCAATCACTAAATATGAACCAGATTTCAAAACACTTGCAGATAAAGTGCAGTCACAGCAGTCTCATTAAAGGTGGGCTGACCCTGAGAGTATGTCACCATATCTGTGCAAATATATATGGTCATGTTATGCCTGTCATTTGAACATCTGCCAATGTCAATATTCATTGAAATGAGAAACAAAATATTGTGCTGTAAAAGCAATTCATGTCCTTTGCATTTTGTTTTATTTAAAAAAAAACCTCAACAAAGAAGTTTATTTGTATTTTTGTCCTAATATTTTTTATTTCTAATACATTTGTCTTAATATTATTTGACATTGATAATATAATTTACTATAAGTTTTTATTCTTATTTAAGCTTTAGTCTTTGTGTGGATGTGTGCACATGCATTGAGCCTGTCAGAAATAGCAAAAGAACAAGTGTTTTTTCTAACACGTTTTAGTGGTAGATCTTGGCTTACAATTGGGAATAAAATGGGCTCTTGGGCTTGAAAAGGTTGGTTACCACTGCTCTAGAAGTTTTGGAAACGGACTAACGGTGGTCGCAGCGCAAACCACATTCTGTGAGAAAGGCCCATAGAGGTGGTCGCAGCGCAAACCACATTCTGTGAGAAAGGCCCATAGAGTTAAGAGTGTAATTCCCTAGCTGCCCTGAGGGAGGCACTGTGTGAACCTGACACTCACCCTCCAGGATGTGCATCCTGACGAGCTCCGAGCGCTCAGGACGACTCCTGATCTTCCTCTTCAGGTAGTCTTCCGTCTGAGGACGGAGGTGGTCAGGGGGTTAGGAAGGTTACAGCCATCACAGCTTGCATGAAAATCACTGAATCAAAACGCAACATTGAGCATAACAATAACATTAAATATTCAGGGCATGTGCCTGTGCGGGAACGTTTGGCATTTGCACAGACGTCGGCTGAAGAATGTCTGAGACATGGGGAGGAAAGACAGATGGAGGAGGAATAGGGAGCAACGAGGAGGGAATAAGAGTCATGAGAGGACATAACAGGATAAAGGCCAGATGGAAGAATAAGGGTTAGAAAAACGTGACATCAGAGGTGGAATGCAGAGGACATTAGAGGTGGGTTTGCATTTCAGAGACATATCAGTTGACATCACATACATCCTGCAACACGTTGTCAATGTCAATTTAGTAGAGACAAATGGCTATAGTAAAATATGATATTCTGATGGCAATTACAAATCATGATTTGGGGAAGGAAATTTATTTTGTTGCACCTTTTAACAAGTTGGCAATCGATTTATCATTGATATGAAATGAAATGTGGATAAATAAATGCTGCAATATCGCTTTAGTTCAAATAACTTCTATTTGATTGCAACCATTTATGCAAACCTAGTATGTTTTCATGAATGATATGCATCGTGCTACATTTCTAAACACTCACCCTGGCTCTCTCCAGACTTCTCCTCTGCTCGTGAAAGGCTGCCGGGCTCTTCAGTGCTGTAATGACGGACGACACAATAAAAAGACAAGAGAGAGATGATGATAAGCAGCTTGTATGGAGAGTTTAATGCAGTGGTTCCCAAACATTTTAGCCTGTGACCCAAAAGAGAAACCAGATGTTTGCCCGGGACCCAAACTAGTGCAGATCTACAAGCTCTCTGGTGGTGAAAAACCAATCACACACTCCGATGTGCCAGAGTTAGGTTGAGTCGGAGGCACCAGTGTGTGAACGTCTTTCATTAGCATAATGGTTTACATTTCTGTCTAATACAGTATTCATTAAATACATGAATTTTATGTTCAATACTGTTCACATTAGTCACTTAGGTTCACAACGTGTCACATCACTTTGCAACACGCTGTGAGCTTGTATAACTGCCATTTTGGAAATAATGAAAAGAAAATAGGGCTCAAGTGGTTACCGGTAAGTCTCCTCTTGAAACTTGTTATCGGTTATGTCATTGAGAATCAGACTAGAAAACTAGAAAAACATACTGCTACTAATGGTACTGATAACAGACAAACATACATGCATATTATATAGACATAGCATTCTAAAGTGTATATTTATAGTTTCATTGTACAAATATTCTACTGTTAGATGGATGTTAGGTTCTTAGCTTAATTATGATCCTTGATGACGATTTCTATTAATTTTATGTATTAACATGTGTTGTTCTTGCTTACTGTAAATCGCTCTGGATTAAGAGCATCTGCTAAATGCCTTAATTGTAAATTGATGATACAAGGACAAGCAGACAGCAGATGAAGTCTTAAACTCTGATACAGGGAGTCAGGGTGGGAGGGATGACAGAGAGACACCCAGTCTTCATGAGATCTTATAAGGGGAGCAGGTGAGGAAAGAGACACTGATGGATAGATACTGTCAGCAGGAAGGAACATTTCACAACATCAAGCACCCATGAGTGACTTGTGATTTGTCTTCCGAAACCATGAACTATAGCATGTCGTTTTTTCTGTCGGGGCACTGGGGGGGGGGGGGGGGGGGGGGGGCACTGGGGGGGACACTGGGAGGGCACTGGGGGGACAGACTATAGTATGCCTTCCGAAACCATGAACTATAGCATGTCGTTTTTTCTGTCGGGGCACTGGGGGTGGGGGGCACTGGGGGGACACTGGGAGGGCACTGGGGGGACAGACTATAGTATGCCTTCCGAAACCATGAATTATAGCATGTCGTTTTTTCATGATTTTAATTTTTTGCTACATGCTGAGGCGCGTGTGTGTGTGTGTGTGTGCGTGCGTGTGTGTGTGTGTGTGTTACATCTTGAATGGCTGATATGCATACAAAGGAATGTACATAGCACGCCATGATGGAATAGTGGAAGGACAAAATTTCAAAATATCATGCATCCTCAGTGAGAATGTACAAACATTCCTGTGTCATTCCATCCATGTTTCAACTCTGTGATAACCCAGACACCTTTACATCAGATATTGTTGGGGTTGATGTAGAGTACCGGGAAGTGTCTGTATCAGAAATAGCCTGCACCTTTGACCCTAGCCTAGATGAAGGCTTTATGACCAAGGCTTAAATACCCTTAAATACCAACCACTTCTACACACCATCTGAGAGATGGGCAACAGGTGCAGACTATATTTTTTAAATATTTGGCAGCCTAGGGCATACCCACAGACTGGTTGTTAGAGGGTTCCAACAACTTGGGATGCCCAAAAAGGAGGCAAAAAGGGTGTGTGTGTGTGTGTGTGTGTGTGTGTGTGTGCGCGTGTGTGCACGCTCGCACATGCATGCATGGGAGCATAGGTGAGTTATTGTGTTTTCTTTGGCCTACCTTTTGTTTATTTTGCAGTGAGATAAGCCCTAATGTTTGCTTTTAAATTAAAATCACACCTGCACAAATACTGAATCCATTTCTCCTTCCCATCTTCTGTTATCACAGGGTTTATCACTTCTGTTTTTAGTCACTATATACACACATTCTTTATGGAAGAAGTGGAGCTGAGAAAAATAAATAATTTGCGTTTCAAGCTCCACTGAGGGATACATCTGGGTTCCTGTATGTCATACGGTCAGCTCTGATGAAGAGCGGGTAGGCTCAGAAACAACTCTTCTCATATGGTCTGATTACAGCGAAAAAACTAATTCTGACACACTGGAAGAAGGAGGAGGCTCCTGCATTTAAGCACTGGTTAAATGAAATGACTAGTACACTTCATCTTGAGAGAATAAGGTATTTCCTGAGAAACAGGGAGAGCCAGTTTGATAAGGTTTGGCTGCCCCTTGTCCATTACCTGAGTAGAAACGATTAATCGACAGGATACCATTGATAAGGTTGACTGTACGCCATTTTCTTTTCAGATGTTTTCCATGAGCTTTCTATCATCTTATTATAGTATGCAGTGTCACTGAGCAGTATGGGTGGGATGGTTAAGGGATTTCTTTCCTTTTTTGTCTTGTTTATTTTTTCTTTAATTTTGTTTCATAAAAAAAGTATTTCATATCATAATGTTTGTAATAATTTATAATCTGTTCAATAAAAACATATTTGACAAAAAAAAAGAAGAGCGGGTAGGCTCCAAATGTCACGTCCAATGATGGTGTAAACTGTAAAGGAACCAATAATACATTGTTAAGCTTTGGAGCATGACCCAGTGTGCCGACCTAATTATTTTTAGACGGTCATTATAGACCATTAAAGACACAAAACAAACAGAAAAGTGAGGGCCCTTCTGCATGCGTCAGATCAGAACATGTACAGTACAGCAAAATGTACTGTAATGTCACGATTACAAAATTAAGTTGACGATTAATTGTCACAAAAAAAAGTTTTTGGTATTGAACATTGGAACATAAGAATCAATCAATCAATACACTTTTAGACTTCGTAAAGACTTTGCAGATAATACAAAGAAATTACATATTTCATAATTTTGTAGATCTGCTGTAGATTTCAATTTTTATTAAAAATTTTAATCAACATAAAATCGACAGTTGAAACCAAGGACTATTAAAAAAGAACACGAAGCGAAGACTCCATCCGGTGGACTCCATGTTGCTCACTGGAAGGAAAGAAACATGCGCAATTGAGACCAAGGAAGCTGAATGCGGAAGTGTTTGATACATATAGCCCATTGCGCATGTTTCTTTCTTTCCAGGGAGCAACATGGTGTCCACCGTACGGTCTTCGCTTCCTAACCGCTTTTGATTAACCTTGGTTGAAACCCAGACTCCCCCAGAGTTAATGTCGAAGTGTCCTTGAGCAATACTCTGAACCGCTAATTGCTCCCAATGTGCAGGTTGGTGCCTTGCAAGGTTTCCTCTGCCATCGGTGTATGAATGTGTGTGTGAATGCCTGAATGGGTGAATGTAATGCACAATCTATGTAAAGCGATTTGGATAAAAGCGCAATATAAATGCACCATTTAGAAAAAGGGGCTCGTTATGCTTGTAGCATATTCAGTCAGCATTATGTTTTGACTGTGTGATAGTCTGCCTGTCTGTGTATGACCTGAGATTCTAGCAGCAGTAGAACCTGCGATAGGGGAGTGTGAGAGTCTATGTCATGATGACCTCTCATCCAAGCCCACTGACGTCTTCCACTCTCTTCGGATTTGGGTCATGCCCCCAAGACTATTCACTACAAATACAGCCATTGTTCAGAAGTCCAAATTCGTACCACATGCCTAATAAAACATGCTGATATGTCATCCTCCTCGTGCCCTTTATGGACAGCTGTAGCGATGCAGCAATTTGGCAGCATTACAGGATAACTGTACAGTACAGTAGGGTGACTTGACTTCTACCATGGCTACCACTAAAGAGCATCGCAGTCCAGCCCCTGACGAGTGTCTGTTGTCATGATTTGTCACGATCCGAGTTGGCTTTGACTGATGCTTACAGGTCTTTAAATAAATACTTTATGAAACGTCACTGGGAAAAATTAATTGGAAATTGTCTTCCGGGGCGCTCTGCGTCATGAAAGGGGCCGGGACTGCGACGCCTCTATAGGAGCAATAGGAGTACCTAACAATTGGTATTTATTAGGTGATTTTTATTTAGCTGCGAAATAAAGTGTGAACAAAATGCGAATAGGCCAGAAAACTCGTAACAGCGGCCAGTGGAAACCCCGTCCTCCCGTTGGTATGGTATGCTCCATTGCCCCAGCAGCAGCTTCGGGGAAGTTGTAAGGCTAGGATCGAGGCTACTGTACTGTACATGTTTACGCTCCGGGTCGAGTTAAATAATATACAGTCACACCAGAATGCACACTGCTGTGCTGTCTCGTGTCTCATCACAACTGACGTGCTTCGACACGAGAAGTGTCAAAGCGTTAGCAACAAGTTAGGCTAACAACACCAGCCATGGTGTCTGATTCAACTTCACTTCATCTCCGCCTGTAAGATATCGTAATTTGTTATTGACAACGTGAACGTGCAGTCACGTTCTTCTTCTTACCCCGACGCTGCAATAACAGGCAGCGAGACAAGCTCTTGCGTCGCGAATGGAACTGCAAAAATGTTTCACAGCCTAGACTCCTCTTGCTCTCTAAATGAGTGTAGTTCATATGATCTTTACAGACCAATGCATAATAAATAATAAAGACAAGGGCCTTCACAGTTAAATAGGCTTGGCTGTGCTCTGGGGCAATAGCCAAAACAAGGGCTGTTTGTAAAGCCTTCTGCTAGGACAGAGACATCTGTGGTAATCTTTTACAAAGTCCTCCGTCTCTCTCCATCACACATTTTGTCGCCATTCCTTCTAGTGTCTCTCTCCCGCTCTATCCCTGTCTCTTTGCATTTTAACTTCATCACACATGAGTTTCTCTCCGTCTTTTCCCTTAATCGACAAACCTTTCTGTCAGTTGCAAAGCAGAATGCAGGCCCACACAACTATAACAATACACTCAAATGGATTCACACTGTAAGCTCATTTTAAGTTAATGACAAAGGCAGGATTAAATACCTAACCACATACTTATCTATTACGCCTAATTTACTCTAAGTACACTACTAATAGGCTGCAAATTATTCTTTGTTTGTAACCCTGTGAGAACTTGTGGAAAAATATCTTTGGGTCCTGACCCACTGCTTGAGAAACGGTGCATCTATACAGTACCAAAATAGTTGAAATAAGGAGAAACATTTTCTTTAACTAGCAACTCCTCTACAACCAAATCACAAAGCACAATAGGGTTACCCAGTACAAACATGCCCTTGACCGTCTGAATATCTTCCATTCTTTCATAGCTAGCCCATTCTTTTAGGCAAGTGGCCAAGTCTGTGGCTGATGAACCAATTTGCTCAACCTCAGTGGGAAATTTCCACCAGCTAGCAAATTAGCAAGGCTGTGGTTGGTGAGTAGGTCTTCACTACTACATTTTGGCAAAATAATCGGCCATTGTTTTGAAAACCTTCTCATTCTGTCCCCAACTACGGTCTACATCTGCAACAGACACAGTACAATTACTAAAACGGAATGAGACCCGACACTGCTTCTTGTCTTCAGTCTAGCAGAACCCTGAAACAGGAAGTACATACTGGAGAGGAGGAAGCTACAGTAGCTGCCTTGTTTGATAACACAAAGTGACATACAGACTTACAGAGGACACGAGTGAGCGAGCGACACACACACACACAGACACACACACACACACACACACGGATCTGAAGCCGATATTCCTACAGCTTCACAATCGCAATACCGTTCACTGGCCTGTTTTTGGTATAATTATATTAATGAGACAGTTGTGGCCATGGATGGCATGTCCTGTAAGTTGTAACATATCTCTAATACACACTGTAACCATCCCTCATGTGATGGTCCTGCTGTTGCAACTTGTATTGTAAATATGTAGTTGGCAGGTAAACTGAGGTACTAGGCTCTGTGATCTGTAAGTCCAGAGTTACAAAAGGATAAATTAACACACTTTACTGTATGGTCCATTTCTTCTACCCTATTCATCCCTATGGTCAACATGTTAGGCTGAAGACGTAAGAGAGCGTGCAGTGTGTGTGTCTGCATGCAATGTGAACAACGCATTCCCAATTCAGCTCGTCATCAGTCATGTCTGACAGTGAAAGCAGAGACACGATCAAAGAGAGAGACTTACGTGGCATGATCCCTTGGCTGACCAGTTCCTCACGCGTGCGTCTCTGCTGAAGTTTGAGCTGGAGCACTGCATGGGGAGAAACAGGACGGGTGGCAGGGGAAAGACAAGGGAGACCAGGGTCAGTGGACGACGTTCAGCAAAAGACAAACGGTGGCAGCAAAGTAACATTTCCAGGTTTCTTGCTCCCCCCCCACCCTGCACCATCGTCCTATTGTATGTCTAGTCTACTAGTAGTCCATCCACATGAGAGTCTCCAGATTAATGTAAATAAACACACTGCAGGGACGGTGTTGGGCTGAGAAGAAGTAGACCTGGTCTTTCTCTCTCTCCCTCTCACTCAAATACTTCCTCCTTTGGTTCTTCTCTTCTTCCCCTCTTTTTTTTAAATGCTACAGAGGGTGTGAGCTGTGTAGCAGACACTTCCTGTTTCAAAACACCTTTTTTCAGTGCCATGTGTCAACATGCTGTGCCAAGTCTCTCTTTGTATGTGTGTGTACATGAAGACACTCTTCAAAGAGCTGAGAAAGAAAGTGAGGGATGGGAAGGGAAGGGAAAGAAATTAAAAAAGGAGTCACTGAGAAAGTAAACAATATTAGAGAGAGACCCGTCAGCTTTGAGCTAGAGTGGAAAAGGAAGTGGGCCCTGTTGCGCTGACATTTCAATACAGGAAGTAGTGGTTACATAACTGGAAGGCTGCGCGTGGATATGGTACAGTATCTAATATCTGCAGTTCTATAACACATAATGCCGTTTGGTGGAAGCACTCATCCAAGTGCCTTACATTACTGTAACTGCATGTATATTTAGCATGGTATGGGTGGCCCCAGTGGGAATGGAATCCCTAACCTTCCATATGGTTTCTTTGAGCCATGCTAAACACATTAGGATTGCATGATTTTATGAAATGTGACAGTCTCAGTGCAACACCATCAGGGTTTAGTGAAGTATAGCCATTTATTGAGGTTTCATGACATTCATTGATTTATTTGAGGTTTTATGACCTCAATTACACCCAACAAACCTGAACTTTCAGTGGATTTTCTGTGGTTTGGGGTTTTCTCTGTGTTCTGAAGCCTTTTGAGCCACAATGAAAACAGTGACATCTGCTGGCAAATCCCATTGACATATGGGATTTGCAGGCGGTGACATCACAGTTAGCAGGAAAATCACAGCACTTGTTTGAGCCAGAAAACCCCAGACCACAGAAAATCTACTGCATGTTAAAAGTTCAGGTTTTTTGGGTGCAATTAAGCCTCAGAAGACCAAAAAAAATGACATAACATACAGTACACACTGAGCCAGAGCACATTGAAATGTATAGACACCACCAGTCTTCTTGGTGACCACATACTTGCATCGTGCTTATTAGCAATAGCACAAGTCCTACTTTCTATTTGAAAACATGAACACACGATACATGCTCATGAGAAACCTCTTTCACAGAAGTTGACCTCATGGGAAACCTATTTCACAGAAGTTGACAAAAAAAGGAGAAAATAGCCTGTTAGTTTTGAAAATTGCTAAAAAACATTGGTGCCTGGGCCGCAATCCAGGCACATAAGCGGCCTGGCAGTGCATCGCAAGTTCGAGTCCCGTTCCAGACGATTTTTGCTGCATGTCTCTCCCCATCTCACTCTCCCCGTTTCCTATCTACACAGAAATCTATAAATAAAGGCAGAAAAGCCCTCCCCCAAATAAATAAACAAGCAATCAAAGGTCACACTTCTAACTTCAGAGCGGAGGCTCTTATTTAACTGCACCAGCTGTACCCATGAATGAGCATGAATATGCGTTGTGTGTGCATGTGTGTGAGTGTGTGTATGTGTGCATGCGTGACTGTTGTTTATGATGATATTTGCATGCACATGGCTGTGGTGTCTGTGGTTCTTTTCATGTGGTTGTGTTTATTCAACAGTGGATCTTCACCCTACATGTCCCTGTCCCCTGGGACAGGGTCAAGTCCTGCCATTTTGATGCCAAGGCGCCGCACCTGTTTCTTCCCAACAGCGCTATGACATCATGCAGCATGCTACAGTGAACTAGCTGGCATTAGTTCACTGTCCTGGCAAGGGCATCTGTAGGCTCTTGCTTTGCTTTTAAGATAAACAAGCAACTAATGCTAGAGAGACTCACAGATAGCAGGGCATGTCAGTGCTCTGTGGCCTAGTTTTTGAGTGGTGCAACCACTCCAAGGAACAGCAATGTCCGTGTCCGCCTATGTGTTGTTCACCTATGTATGTGTTGGTTAATGAGCACCAGTAGGGGCGCTGTTGTGCCAGAAACAGAGAGAGACAGTGCTGCACTGTTGCCTGCTAATATGTATGTGTGTGTGTGTGTGTGTGTGTGTGTGTGTGTGTGTGTGTGTGTGTGTGAGTGAGTGAGTGAGTGAGTGAGTGAGTGAGTGAGTGAGTGAGTGAGTGAGTGAGTGAGTGAGTGAGTGAGTGAGTGAGAGAGAGAGAGAGAGAGAGAGAGAGAGAGAGAGAGAGAGAGAGAGGGGGGGGGGGGGGAGAGAGAGAGAGAGAGAGAGAGAGAGAGAGAGAGAGAGAGAGAGAGAGAGAGAGAGAGAGAGAGAGGGGGGGGGGGGTGGAGAGAGAGAGAGAGAGAGAGAGAGAGAGAGAGAGAGAGAGAGAGAGAGAGAGAGAGAGAGAGAGAGAGAGAGAGAGAGAGAGAGAGAGAGAGAGGGGGGGGGGGGGGGGAGAGAGGGGTGTTGCACCACTCGTTTCACACGGGTGTGATTTTTAATAGTCTGTGCTGTGTACAAAAAGGGTTCGATCCCAGTGAAAGCTAGGAAATCGAATAATGTCTGTTCCTACAAGGAAATAATAGCACAACTTCCCATTCAGATTAGCTGGAGAAGACCTCCTTTCAATGTCTTAACATGTCAGTCTGCACCAGATTCAGGCCCTACAAGTCACATTTGTATTAATAAGCTGGACACAAACAGCCTGCAATACCAAGAGATTCATTTCACCCTCTGCGATGTAGCGAACAGAAATATGTGCGCACTACAACCTTGCACGCACACTACAACCTTGCATGCATACTTTCCCACTGCACACAGCCATAAACACGAACGCCAAGCACACACTTGACCGTGCCTGGGCACAGTGCAGGATAAGATGCCTCAGCACGTCTTACAGGGAAGCAGTTTATTCATGGAATAGAATGTTGCACGTTCCTCTGTAGCGCTGTCGCATCAACTCATTCACACAGTTTCAGTCAGGCCACTGAATTATTCCTCACCCTTCTTTTTGAAAGTCGCTAACTTACTTTAAAATAAATCTACTGTATGTACATGTCATTTTTACACTACATTCCTCATTTTCTCTAGGAGGGAGAGGACTATGATATGATATATGAACTTTATTTGTATAGCGCTTTTCAAAACATAGTTCCAAAGTGCTGCACAAAATTAAAAAACTGAGACTAAAAGAGATTAAAAACAAGAAAAAACAGACAGTAACAAAATTATAATGGCACACAAAACAATAGCAAGCATGTATGTACAAATTGGCTAATTAAGTAGTTAAAGAATACTCTGCATAAAGGTGGGTTTTCAGACGAGACTTAAAAATGGGGACGGACGGGGCTACCCTAATGTGCACTGGCAATGCATTCCACAGTTTGGGAGCTTGAGCGGAAAAAGCCTGGTTACCCCGGGTAACTAAGTTTGTACGAGGGACAGCCAGGAGAGCCTTATCCGAGGATCTGAGGGTACGCACGGAGTTGGGGAGGGATAACATCTCACGGATGTCAATAGGGGCCAGCCCATTTAGGGCTTTGAACGTGATTAAAATAATCTTAAAATCACATCTGGTGCTCACTGGCAGCCAGTGCAGATCTGCTAGTATTGGTGTGATATGGTCCCGTTTCTTAGTGTTTGTCAGTAGTCGAGCGGCAGAGTTTTGTATGAGTTGTAGACGGTAAGTAATTGTCTTTGGAAGGCCAGAGTATAACTATCAATTTAACCTGGCAGGTCAGAATAACAGCAACGCTGTCATGCGATGTGGGAAGATTGTCTGCACTGCAGGCCTTCAAAAACGATATCTGAAAACTATCTTACAACTAAACCTGTATATTCAGGTATGTGTGCTTGTATAGCTTTAGCATAACGTTAGCAAGTGATGCAATGTTGTGCTACCATATAATACGTTCCAAAGTGGCCAGACACAGAGCTCCTCGGCTTTCGCTGGCCGGTGGTTGTAGATCTTCAGATTTTCAGCTTAAAACGGCGATAGGTGGGTCGTATGGAGGACGTCTTGTTGGATCCGGGCTGGCAAGGCGCATTAAATGGCATGGAAAATGGCCTCCTGCGCCGTTACCATAGTCATAATTGACATTTGTATGTCACAAGAACCACCCGTGTGTCTCAGTGAATATCGTGTGGCGGAAACGGCACTTCCGCATAATGTCACGGTTGATGACTTTGCCACCTGAACTGCCACACGATATGTGAGCTCCATGGGCACAAATATGTGGGCATGGAATTCTCCCAAATGTAGAGATTTGTTCTTGTTGCGTTCTTTTTGCAGTTTATTTTATTTATTTATTTTATTTAACCTTTATTTAACCAGTAAAATCACATTGAGAGTGAGACCACAGTCTCCTTTACGAGTGCCAGTGCGGCCAAGAGAAGAGGCAAATAAATGTTACACAGCTCTGCCAGTAACAACAAATACAGGACATGACAAAGACAAACATATGACATCCGTTTAGAGTGTACATATGATGACACAACATGTTGGTGCAATGTGAAGGCATCTATGTTAACCTGCTTATGTCCAAGTAATCAATAAATAATTAAAAATGGATCCATGAAGACCTGGTGTTATATGGTCATTTGTTATAAAGCTGCTAAAGAAATCTGCTGCGTTGAACCTACTTTCCTTGGTCTGTCAACCTCACCTGGATATGTCGCCTATTCTGATACTGTAAGACTACACTAGTACCAACAACACGCTACAATGCTTAAACGTTTAAATGCACTAACAAAGAATAAAGGAGATTATTTATTTTATTCCAGGTTTAGGGCAGTTTGGGTGAAACTAGGCCAAGGAAAGGATAGAAAGGGAAGATAGGACTTTTACTGGGATACTAGGACAGTCAAAACTGGCCTTCCACACACACAACCTCTACACTCACAGAGACAAGGAACACAGAGGGAGAGAGTAGGGCAGGACCATTGTGGTTGCAGACTATGTTGATCATACTGTGCCTACAATCATTTAATTCTTGATTTGATTGGTATCCAAATATTTTGAGATGCGGTCAGCGGCCATATACATATCATTTTGGGGGTCCTTGACATGAAAAGGTTTGAGGACCACTGATATAGCAACATTAGTCTTTCAGAAAACATTTGTAGAATCAAATTTATGGGTCTTAATGGGCATTATAGGCAAAAGCTTTCTAAGGCCTCTTTTAGACGGCGACCATCTCCATATAACACGTCAAAGTCCCATTGCGTTCTCATTTTTTCTTACCCTTTACACGAGAACGCACACGTTATGATATAATGTGCTATTATGCTATACTGTCGCTAGGTGGCGATAACGGGCTGCCAAATAGACAGGTCAGCCACGTACAAGAAGAAGACGCAAGCGGCGCAACACTGCTCTGGGTGGGCGCGCCACGGGATGATATATATTTAGTAAATAAACGCTGCTGCCGCGGCTGCCGTCTATCACAAGGCTTTTTATTTACATCATGGTTTTACATTCAACATTGCTGATGAGCATCACTGTGTAGGCGAGGAGGGAGGCTTGTTCAGGAACTCCATTATATCATAATGATATTGCTCTGCATCAATGTAATAAACATATGCGCTGTGAGCCAACGTGAGCCATGATGTCATAAGTTTTGCGGATTCACCGTTTTGCCTGTTTATATGGAGACCATAGGAAACGGCGTTCTCAAAGAATTCCACTCTGGGAGGCGGTTTCACTTCGTTGCGTTTTCACCACCTAAATCTTTCAAATTTTCCAAATATCTACAAGCTTGTAGGTCAACTATTTTCGCTATTTGTTGTACAACAAAGTATATATACTATATAGTGCTTAAAACCTCTTAAGGCCCAATCCCCGGCCGGCGTGGGCAGCGGCTGTCCACCTTATGAACAGCTCTCAGCGGGTAAATGAGGCTGGTCAAGGTCTCAGGTTCCAACTCCGATATTTTTGACCCCTGGGGGTTTAAAAGGTTTTAAGAGGCATTCTGGACTAGACCTGTCTGGCTGGAAACTGTGGTTGCAAGGACTGACCTTCTGACCTTTCAGCTAGAGGACTGTGTCATAGTCATTACCAGGTGACTGAGAGATTATTTATTCTTTACTCTGTATAAACATACTACGGTATGTTAACAGCAGGAGCACAATTTGTATTTTTTTTTATTTTTTATCCCACGATTTTGTAACCCATTTTTCACCCCTGTGTCAATTATCTAATGTGATCCTGGGCTCTACACACCCTCCGCCAACCTGGGGAGAGCAACGGACTTGAACTCATGGTTCCTTCATGCATGAGTGTCCAAGTTTCTCCTTTACACCTGACAGGGGGGAGTTTCCCTGGTTTGACGTAGCGCGTGGAAGGAACATGTTATTCCAACCAGTTCCTTCCCCCTCCATCAGGCGCCCCGGGTGGCCAGGGGGAGGCAGTTTAGAGACCAGGATTACTGCATGTTTTTTGTGAGGGTACCTACCCTAGGGGACACGGGGAGAACATGCAAACTCCACACAGAAATTTGTATTTTTAACCGTTACATTTTTATAAAATTGCAAAGATGCAATGTTACACATCTTTCTAGTAGTACATATTGTGCTTAATTTCACACTTGCTTTGACAATATAAATGTATGTTTCCTGCATTAATGAAGCCTCTTTGAAATTAATTTAATCGAGAGTGTGTGTGAGTGAGAGAGAGAGAGAGAGAGGAGTGAGTATGGCAGGAGGGCAGAAGGTAGAGCCAAGGTCTGTGTGGCCAACTGGGCTAATCCTGCTGTGCTCATGTGTCATTAGGTCTAATTAAACATGTCTGACTGCAGTTCACCCTGTCCCCAGGGACCCCCAAGTCTGGCACAGCTAATCCTTCACACACCTACCACCATCACTTCATGCTAGTTCCATTTGGTTTAGTTTAGTTACACAATTAGAGAAAATTAAAACCACCATGCGATGGATGATTAAACCACTGTACGGTTCACTTCAGGGGAAAGGCACGCTCATCTCAGACAGTCTTTAAGTGAAGTCTTTAGTCTCTTTCTAAACCATTGTACACCCAGTCACTATAAGGCACGCTCAACTCAGACAGTCTTTAAGTCTTTAGTCTCTTTCTAAACCATTGACCGCAGATGAACCGTAACAAGCTACAATCAATTTTACCATTTAAACTTTTAGACAAATGGGATTACCCATTTGTGCACAAGCCCAGAACAACAAAATAATCCAGATGAGGAAACATGCACTGAATCCAATAACAGTACCTTAAATGTAATTATGATGGAGGAAATTTGTAAAATGACTGGTAAATAAAATAAATAGTACAAGAAAAAAGAAGGAGATGGTGGGTGGTATGCGAGGCACTTCAAATACACACACACACACACACACACACACACAAAGCTAACAGGCCAAGCTGAAACACAAGTCTCAACGGCATGGCAAACCCAGCGCTTGGCAGTGTCACTGGAAACGTTCTATTTGCAAATCCTGTTAATGATGTGCTCCATTATGAACTGGATCATTCGCATGCTTGTTTGACTGTGAAGTCTGCCAGGCAGACTGACCACAGCAAATGTTTTCACACAACAGTGAAGAGTGCAGAAGAAACCAGAGGGCAAGAACAATGCCAGGTTAGGGCACCCGCTCACTGGAATGGGTCCCAGTACCTTCATATTGCTGTACAATGTGGCCTGTCCTGACTCAGAGAGAACCAACTGAGACAGGTTTTTTTTTAACATTGTAAACTGTTAATTGAACTCTGAGTGAGTACAACAAGTCAATTTGGTTCCATTAAATGAACACAAGACTTTACTGTTAAAGTTAACTCCGGTGGGAGTTTTATACTCCAAACCATCCTGGAGAATATTTGTTTTAGCAGACAGTATGTTGACAGGGTCTTAACTACTGCAAGAGAATGCAAACAATATTGCAATAGCCCGCGAAAAATGTAGGGGCACAACATTTTTTATCAACTTATGGTGTTTACCGTTTATCCTAACCTGTAAATAAACCTGCAATACATTTGGTAAGCAGTGCCAGGCTCAAATCCCATTCCACATACAGTAGTAGTAGCATGGGGCATTTGGGTCTTGACTGAAATGTGGAACATGTCATTAGCCTATGACAGGATGAAGGGCTGTAGTTCTCTCACCTGCCCCACATCTAGGGAGATGTTCCACATACAGTGGGAGGTCTATGACTATGCGTCTATCCTCCACCTGGCCTACAATTAGTACAGCAGATAGTTCTTTACCGACAGTTGTACATTAGAACCAAACTAGTGTCTTTATTTTAAACACAAAACAGTAACAGTTGAAAGAATTCCTCTTAGATGGAATGAAATTCCAGCATGATTTGAAGTTAAAAGTTGGCTACCTATGGTGACTACTGATCTGTGAAACGGAGTCAAATTGCCATAACAAACCAATAAAGCCAAACACTTATCTTTACTACAGTACCGCACAATCTATTTATATGAATTTATAAACTACTGACACGATGTGATCCTGGTGACTACAAACACAAAACGTATCGCATATCCCTGCATCTCTAATGAGTGTGCGCAGACCTGAGGTCCCACCTTCTTTGAGACAGTGATAGACGTCCCTGTCATGGTCTGTCCTGGTGTCCTGCTTGTCCATGTCGTCCCCCATTAGTGGAGAGTCCAGGCCCAGAGGGGACTCTGGCTCAAAGGACAGGCAGTGATTAGTGTCCAGCATTGTGATGAATTAGCCGGTAAACATTGGACTTTTAATCCAAAATCTCCTTTCCTCCCAAGACTTTAATAGAAGCTGATTCGGTCAAGGACACAATGCTAAAAATGTTAGCAGCAGTTTGGTGAAGCAAGTCGCCTGCCCAGCAAATTAGGTCTCCTCCTCTTTTGATTGACTGCCCAGCTGACTCCTGTGCCTCAACAGAGTGAAATAATGTCCAAATCAAACCACAATGGAAGGAGAGACATTCTGCTTTCCTCCGTCTGACTCCTTCCTGGTCTGCTTTTGCAGTGGTCGATCCCTCAGACTGCCGTGTCTCTCTCTTTCTGTGTATTCCCTTCTCCTCCTGCAGTTAAAAGACCTGCATAGTCAGAACTTCAGTGTTTCTATTAAGGTGTCCGAGGAATGGACTAAATCTCCCAGGATGTCCAAAAGAACAAGATGAGATGTGCGAGAGGAAAATTTAAAAGAGGGCAGCAGCAGAGGAAGCAAGGACAGCAGTGAGCTCAACACAGAAAGGCAGTGAGAGTGAGAGCTCTGGTTTCAGCTCCCCCTGACACACACACACACACGTACGCACGCGCACACACGCAGTCGGCATGCTAGAGTTCTCCTGCTCAGCTGTTGCCATTCATTCACCATTACAATATGAGGGAGGTGGGGGTTGTCAAATAAATACCTCTTCCTCCTCCCATCCCAAACCTGATGGTAAACAAGACAATCTGGTTTGCATGATTGACAAAATACATAAAGTAACAATACATGAAAAAAAAAATGAAGTGACTGCAAGGTGAATTCATGAGCAGATTTGAGAGTTGACACCCAGAAATCGGGCTGATGGCTCAGGGCGACCTTCACCCATAGTGGTGCTTGATATGCCCTGCTTGGTATGTCTGATCCTTCGATGCGTCTCGTTCATCAACCTTCCGAGGGATTGATTGTCATTTAATCACAACCATGTTGCCTTGGCCTTAGAGCATTTGTCATTCTGATAGGATTGCCCTTGAATACAGGAGTCTGCTCCGGAGAAGAAACATGTAACGCAAACAATGCAAAAAAAGAAAGAATCTGCTAAGGTCTATGACACGTAGGAGAAATAAGCAAATAAGCCAGTAAAGCCACCCTTGTACGTTATTGTCTCCACCAGGCCGAAGGCATGTGGGGAGAGTATGTTTTGCACTCCGTCCGTCCGCGTGTCCGTCCGTGTGTCCGTGTGTCCGTGTGTGTGTCCGTGAACAGCTAATCTCGGCCACCGTTAACCCGGTCGATGCCATATTTTGCACACACACTCCCTGGATGCCAACCATGAACCTCTGCCCCAAACTTTCCAGAACGGCCTGTTATAGCGCCACCAGGAGGCCGCTTTGTGCAAAACAAGTTTTTGCACAGTACACCTACAGATTTTGTCCAAACATCACGCAATTTGGTACACAGTCTCTCTAGAGCCATTCAACAAAACCGGTCTTTCACATTTATCAGACTCCATCCTGATTGGTTAAGATTGGCTTCCAAAGTTCACAGGAGTGCTCAGTTTCAAACAAAATGCTGCAAATCATGAACACATCGCGTGATTTCCGTGAAATTGTGCACCCACATTCCCACTAGGCCGAGGACGAAATGCCACATGAACAATTTCAACTCAGCCTCAAGGTGGCGCTATAACTGGCCGAAAAGTGTTTTTACCTCTAACTGCACGGATCTGTGGATAACCTGGTGGAGACCTGTGCCCGGAAGGGCACTTTTTCTCAACTGCAACAGAGGGGCGCATTCTTGGGTCATTTGAGGCATGTCAAATTGTTTATATAACTTAATTTATATGATGTACATGTTGTCCCTTTCAAGCATGTATTTGTGTTTTATGCCTTGTACCAACTTAATCTCTTTGAAACAAACTGAACAATTCAAGAGCCTCAGCACAAGACGAAGCTCCCACTGGATACAATTATACTACTTGTGTTAGAAGGGGTGGAACACGAGCGTCAAAGCCTTAACGGATACACAGACATTATTGAAACGCATCCCAATCCTCTGAGACCCGCTTGCCTCAGACCCCCAGCCAAACCAACTCTATGGCTCTTGCAGAATGCTGATGGTGAAGAAAAGACCGTCCCTTGCCCCCAGCGACCCTCCCTTCCTCCTCTCTGTTTTAAATAGTAAGGCCAGCTGGCCAAAGTAGCCATAAGAAGGCTATATTCAGCTCCATATCACCTTTGCAACCCCTGGGTAGGGTTACTCACATATGCACACATATCATAGGCTTAGGGTAAGTTATGCACTCACACACACAACACAGAGGGTCTCGCACACAAAAACATGGATACAGAACGGACACGGACACACACACACACACACACACACACACACACACACACACAGTACTTTAGGGCCTATTTCCTTGGGGTAAATCAATGTTTCATGAGCCATGACGCAAACCCCTGTGCATTCGTTTCATACAATGCATTCCACTATAGAGCTATAGGGAGAAATGATCCTATTAATAAAACAAGGGCCCCGGATACAGACCATTAGATCTTGTAACACTGCCTGGCATTATGATAGTACAGTATTAGTGCTGCACAACCTGCTGTGTTTAATGCAGAACATTGCAGTTTCCACTAGTGTAGAATCTTTCCATTTCAATTAGTCTCGAACAACGGCTGTAGGTAAGAAAGTTGTGATGTTAGAATGATTTATTATTTGGCATCTTCTGTTATAAGGAGTTATATTTATAACTGACTAACTAGAACTCAATAATAATAATAGCTCAGATTTATATAGCGCTTTTCTAAATACCCAAAGCGCTTTACATGGGAACACCAGGAACAGACTTTATTAAGAAAAAAAGATCAAAGCTAAAACATAACAGATACAGGGTTAAAAAGATAAAAGGATAAACGAGACCTCAACTGGGGAAGGCCGTTCTGAAAAGGTGTGTTTTGAGTGAGGTTTTGAAGGAGAGGAGAGAGGGAGCAGCTCTGAGATGGTTGGGGAGTTCATTCCAGAGTTTGGGGGCCGAAACATAAAAGGCCCTGTCCCCCCAGGTACGGTACTTGGCCTTGCGGACCTTCAGGAGGTTAGCTTCACTGGACCTGAGGGAGCGGGGGGGGGGGGGACATATGGTTCAAGAAGATCGGAGAGGTAGGGGGAGCCAGGTTATTGAGAGCTTTGTAGGTGGTGAGCAGGATTTTGTAGTGAATTCTTTGTTTGACGGGAAGCCAGTGTAGGTCGTGGAGGACGGGTGTGATGTGGTCTCTGGAGCGTGTACTGGTGAGCAGGCGGGCAGCGGAGTTTTGAACGTGTTGTAGTTTGTTGAGGACTGTGGAGGTGGTGCCATTGAGTATGCTGTTGCAGTAGTCAATCCGGGATGTGATGAATGCGTGGATGAGGGTTTCGGCGGCAGTGAAAGACAGAGAGGGCCGGAGGCGGGCGATATTCCTGAGGTGGAAGAAGGCGGTTCTGGTGATCTGGTTTATGTGAGGGGGAATGAGAGGGTGGAGTCAAATATGACACCAAGGTTACGGATGTGGGGGGAGGTAGTAACTGTGGAGCCATCGATATTGAGGGTGAAGTTCTGGGTGGAGCTAGTGAGAGAGTTAGGGCCGATGAGAAGGATTTCTGATTTGTTGCAGTTTAGTTTTAAAAAGTTCTTTTGCATCCATATTTTGACATCTGTGAGGCAGGTGGTGAGGGTGGAGTGGGTGGCAGCAGTGATGGTCTTGGTGGAGAGGTAGAGTTGTGTGTCGTCGGCATAGCAGTGGAACTGGAGGTTGTGGTGACGGAGGATTTGCCCAAGAGGTAGGATGTAGATGATGAAGAGGAGAGGACCAAGTACAGAGCCCTGGGGGACGCCGTGGGTGACTGGGGCGGTGGAGGAGTGACAGTTGTTGATGGAGATGAACTGGTGGCGGTCAGAAAGATATGATTTCAGCCAGGAGAGGGCAGTGTGTGTTATTCCAAGGGAGGACTGAAGGCGTGAGATGAGGGTGGAGTGATTGATGGTGTCAAAAGCGGCAGAGAGGTCCAGGAGGATGAGGATGGAGAGGAAACCAGAGTCGGCGGAGAGTAGGATGTCGTTGGTGAGTAATAGACATGCCCTGGTGGTCACAAGAACATTTCTATACAGACATTATAGTAATTAAATAAATAATTGTACTATTCTAGTGGCATTGTGACATAGTAGCCAGAAACATGGCACCAACCTGCTCATCAGGAGCAGTTAGGGGTCTTGCTCGGGAGGAGCAGGGTATCGAACAGAGAACCTTCTGATACAAAGACGGCCGCTCTACCTTCGGAGACACTGCTGTGCGTAATTATTTCTACTCCGAAAACATTTTCAACAACGAAACGATTGTCACCAGTCTGACAGCTTGTAGCGTCTGCCTTTTGAGTCTAGATTGACTGAGAAAGAGTTTTTGAGCAACAGAGCACTTTGGATATCATGGCAAGTGCACAAGGATTCTTCTTTACGCACACCAAAGTCCATGTAGTGGTGTCGGTCCACGGGAGAGTAAACTGAAAAGTAGCCTAGTCTTCAAGGGACAATAAAGTGGTAGCCACACACTGGTAGGCAAATTGCCAATACTTTATTTATGGTACGCAGAGTACAGAAACCAACGTTTTGGCAGTTAACTGCCTTCTTCCCTGAAGGAGGAAGTTAACTGCCGAAAGAAACGTAGCGTTTTTGGTGAAAACAAACTATATTCAACTACCAATAACTAAAGAACGGAACACAGCGGTGACACACATTTTCCCCTTTCTTTTGAGATATTTAAAACGCAGGCTAGAATGGGCCATGTAAAAAAACTAAAACCTTTGAACTCCGCCTGGCATTATGACTGTGCCATTAAATAAAGTATATTTTAAAGTAATAAAATATCGATTGTTAATTTGTTACAACTCAGAATGAAGCACCACTATTGAGTTGACTGTTACAACTCAGAATAAAGCACCAGTATTGACTGTTACTGCTGCCTGGAATGATGACATCACTGCTGACTGTTCTATATTAAATAACAATTGCTCATGAGAACCAATACTGGCCAATATCGACTGTTAGAACTTGGAATGCTTCCTTGCACTACGACATTACAATATACTTGTTGGAATTGTATTCCATCATCCAGGTGTCAGGCACATGACCGTCCCATAAGGAAATAGCAACACCTTAACCCATTTAGGCCTGACGTCGAAATTAAAAAAATGTGTTCTAAATTCTGACAGAACCTGTTTCTATGTCAGAGGTGCTTTCATGTCAAGGATCCCAAAAATGTAATTGGTCACTGACCTCCATCTGAACCCTCCAGAAGCAAAGATTTTAGTTAAAAACGTTCGCTCTGAAAGAATATATATTCAAAGATTTGAGGCACATTTTCATTAGCAGACCTACAAGCTCGTAGCGCGGCACTCGGTGCTGCGCTATGAGCTTGTAGATCTGCTATTTTTCAATAGCTAAAGCATACCATAATGCTTAAAACACCAAAAGGGGTTCCCGCCCAAAATGGGTTAAACAAACAATAACAATATGAGTACAGTGTCAAAGTCCACCTACTGTTATGAGTCATTGTCTGGTGTGCTTGTAAGCATTCTGTGTTTGTCTGGTCTGGGTTGCTGTGTCTATCTGTCGTGTATGGAGCAGATCAGCAGAAAGCCCGGATAGATTAAAACTTGATGCATAGCATTTCTAGTATTTCTTTTGTGATTCGACATCGGCGTGTGACAAAGTATAAATTAGGCTTTAGAGATCCCATGAGGAGATGATCCAGTCTCAGCCATACAGTATCCCCTGTCCTGTCATGAAATGCTTCAGCTGTTTCACCATGTGCAGCCTGACAATAACAACAATAGGAACATATGCAATACATTTTTATTACTTATATTTTTGTAAACAATGAAACACATCACCTAAACATGTATGACATATGATGACTTAGGGTGTGACACGGTAGTATGGTAGGTAAGAGAGAAAGACAAATTACTATTACTTTATATTATGTATTCATACCTTCAATCATGTATACTTAACTATAGAACATAATTTAGCCTTGAATGGCTTATCCTGTGACAAATTTCCTCCCTTGAACAAAACACTTCTGGGAATAAGTATGGCAACAGGAGACAGGATGTAGTATTTGTATGGAGGTCTTTGTGGGAGAAGGAGTAAAAGACGTCCTGTGTGGATGCATGGAAGACTGTTAATTCATAGTTTAGTCTTCCCCGGTTCACCATGCCCTGGTCTCTACCCAGGTCATGGTGAACCTCCCCCTGTCTCTAGTTGGAGGGGAGATGGCAACACATCAAACTTCTGTATTACATCTGTAAATTGAATAAACAGAACGTTAAATATCTCTATATATATATATATATATATATATATATCTATATCTGGTAGGTTGTGCCATCAACACAATGAGTGCCACCTGGTGGACTAAAGTGGTGGTGCTTGGGTGCCACGTGATGAGAAGGAATTCCACTATGACGTGCGTCCAGTTTTGGATGCCATCTTGGATGCTAAAGCAATAGCGTCAATGCTAGTGAGCTAAGGCGAGGTCCATCCTTGCTCTAGAAAATGCCAATGTTCCAAACACGATCACGGGATAATCAGAAATGACCTCCGAACATCAGTGATCTGTTTAAAACCACGGACAGCGCCGTAGTGTCAGAGAAAAGAGGCTGTGGCTAAAACAGAAGCTAATGTGTTTAGCCGCGCAGACACGGTGAAGACTAGGCCATAGCAACGACAAGGCTTTTTGTCCTTTAGACATGAGTGAGTGACAAAAACAATCACCCTGACCTTTCAATAACAAGCAAATTCTAAAACCTCCCAAAAACATGGGGGGGGGGGGGGGGGGGGGGAATGTTGAAAAACAGGACGTCTTACTTCAGTATGAGATTAGAAAATGCTAACACAAAAAAAGCTTATCACTCCGGTATCAGATTAGTAAATGCCAACAAAAGAAAGCCTCCCTGAAAAATAAGCAAATCTATCAAGCAATAATCAAAACTAAAGTAACAATCACATACAACACCGGACCTGCGCTGCACACATTCAACTCTCTGTAGCACAAAGAGCCTTTGCAGTTTGCACACCGTGTATTTACCATTAGATTTACAGACCACTCGACCCCAACCAGGGGCAAACAGACCAGAGCCCAACACTATATGCGGCACTAGGGCCACCATTAACATTCCAGCGCTGAAAACAGAAGGTTCCTGCTTCCTGGCCCCAGTAGGCTGTGGAATGTACCAGAATTACACCATTTCTGCAGGCATGTCACTTTGACTCGATGTGTTCTTCACCCCTTCCTCAGAAGTCAACATCAAGTCAACTTCAGTGACAACAAGGCAACAAGTGAGTGATGCTGTACTGTACTGTACTGTACTGTACTGTACTGTACTGTACTGTACTGTACTGTACTGTACTGTACTGTACTGTACTGTACAAGCCATCCTCCCTGGCCTGTGTGTGTGTGTGTGTGTCTGTGACTGTGTTAGGCTGTGCAACAGTGACACTGAACAAACGCTATTTTCGTGCTCGGACAGACCCAGGGACCCACATAGCTGTCTATAGGAATGGTTGCACCACTAAAAATAAATCAGTTGCCATAGTCCACATGGATGTGGTCGTTGCTTTAATATTTGATGAAAAGTCTAAGATAAATCAAACATTGTACCTTGCTCAGGTAAAATGTGCCTTGCTCAAGGACACTCAAGTCAGGAGGGATACATTGGCTTGGGGAGGTGTTTGAACCATGACCTTTTGCTAGTAGGTAAGCCCATTGAAACAGCCTTGGGGAGGTGTTTGAACCATGACCTTTTGCTAGTAGGTAAGCCCATTGAAACAGCCTAAGTGCAGTTCCCCAAAATCCCCACTGCAATTTGAGTCTAATTTGCACGCAAAACTAAAGCTTCCATTTAATAATTAATACAGTTGCGTTTTTCATTGAAAGTTGTCTTTTTATAGCACTATAAATTGAGTGAGCCATCAAGCCTGGCTCTCAGCCTCATCTTAGCAGGTTTGTGTGAGGGTGTGAGATATGCGGTGGTGATCAGTTAAGTTTCATAAACCCTGTGTGTCTGCAACTGTGCACACTGTGCTACGGGACGCTGAGCCAACCAAAATAAGCTTGAGATGTTGCACACTCAGTGTAGTTAATCTTTTTCACACTGTGTCAATGGAGCAATGTTGGCATACTTAAATAACAAATAGGGATGGGAAGATAAAATATCCTTTTTAACTCAAAATATAGTTTTATCATGGTGAATTTCCATTTTCGGGTTAATCATCTTCAGGAGCATTTTACAATGAATTGTAAAGATGTGAATTAGGGATGTGAACGACTCAGTCGAGGCCATTTACCGACGTGTCAATCGATTTAATAAAAAAAGAAAAACAGCAAAAACTAGAAAAAGTGCCCTTCTGGGCACAGGTCTCCACCAGGATTTCTTCCTCATCCTAGTGGGAATATGCGTGCACAGTTTCATCGCAATCGGACGCTGCGTTGAGGAGTTGTGGCGATTTGTACAGCACTCCTGTGAACTTTGGAAGCCAATCTTAACCAATCAGGATGGAGTGTGAGAAATCTGAAAGACCGGTTTCGTTGAATGGCTCTAGAGAGACTGTGTACCAATTTGTGTGATGTTTGGTGTACTGTGCAAAAACTTGTTTTGCACAAAGCGGCCTCCTGGTGGCGCTATAACAGGCCGTTCTGGAAAGTTTGGGGCAGAGGTTCATCGTTGGCATCCAGGGAGTGTGTGTGCAAAATTTGGCATCGACCGGGTTGTTTTGCACAAAGCGGCCTCCTGGTGGCGCTATAACAGGCCGTTCTGGAAAGTTTGGGGCAGAGGTTCATCGTTGGCATCCAGGGAGTGTGTGTGCAAAATTTGGCATCGACCGGGTTAACGGTGGCCGAGATTAGCTGTTCACGGACACACACACGGACGGACGGACACACGGACGGACGGAGTGCAAAACATACTCTCCCCACATGCCTTCGGCCTGGTGGAGACAAAAAAGAGAGCAATATCGGCTAAAATATCGGTTATGCCACTACTCTCAACTGTCTGCTGCGTTGGCCATATTTTCTGCACTATGTCTCTGAGTCTGGCATTGCTTGATCGTGTCTGTACAGGGATGGTCACACACAGACACAAGTACAGTTACCTATCCCCATACATGCATATTACATTTGGGGTAGCCTATTTAAAGAAAAAAAAAAAGTCATCGAAAATGTTCCCGCCCTGTTTAGCCGGCGACAACGAAAACCTTAAAACGTTAACTCGCGATCTAAATCATCCCGTCCAATTCTAAGAAAACATCCTGTGTTAGATGGCCCCCGCTGTCCAGTCGCTAGTCGCGTTAGATTTAAATCATGCCTCCTGTTGTTGTCGATCGCCGTTAAGAGTGTTTTGGCTACATTTAGGTGCTCCAGCCACATCCGGTATAACTTCCGGTCCGTCGGTAAAAGTGCTCCGTTGCTATAAATCGCTTGGGCACTATGATTTAATGGATTAAATAACCGGGCAATGGTCACACTCTATCTGAGGGTTTTACATGCAACCACTTAAGCCCTATCATATACTTTAAAATAATGTGAAAAGGCCAATCTACTAGCTCGCAACAAGCTGGCACAATCTGCCATTTTACTTAAAGGTCATCCAAAACAATAGTATTCGTTCAGGGAAGCATACCGGTAGTCTATACGATTGCTAAAATAAAGGTTGCCTTATATACAAAATGTAATCACATTATTAAACTTAATTAAATGAATGATTAAGTGTTGTAAATGGAATGATGAGCAGTGAAGTCATTGTGCTCTCACTGGAGACACACACACACGGGACTGGGGGAAGCAAATTCTGGCACGTGGAAGGACTAGGCTCTGTGGGTTGACTCTTGTCCGGGCCCCGCCAACATCTCACCAGGTTCACTCCTGCTCTCACCAGGCCCAGGACCTGTGCGTTGCACCAGACTCCCAGCACCAGGCACTTCATTCAGGAGAGGTGGGGATTATAATGGCCCTCCTAGAGGCCTCACAAGGTTTGTTGGGCTTCCTCCTCATGGAGGACACAGGCTGGGGCGCTAACCCATACTGCTCACCCGGGTGCCGTCTACATTCCGGCTGTCACCCGTCTCTCCGGTGGTCACCAGACTATACCCGGTTGTCACAGTCTATTCCTATGAGTCACTATAAATAGAATAACTATAACTAAAAACACATTGCATGGATGCACCTGGGACATATCCTCAGTGATGTATCCTGAGGTCAACGGGGTTTCGGGTCTACCAACATCATACCCCTCACTCAGGCGACCCAGCCTGAACTAAATTAAATTATTGTGTAGCAATTATTTGTGTGAAAATTAATCTTCAACTTAGGGGCAAGGTAACATGGTAATGGCGTTAGCGGGGTGGTTGGGTTCTTGGGTCAACTCAAATCACAGCAGGCTCTTTTGTTATAGTGGTCAAAGGCTGCTTGTTTAGCCAAGGCAGCGGCAGCAGCACGCTCATTACGTCACAGCATGTCAACAGAAACAAGTCCATTTTAATTTTAGTGTAATGGTAAACTGTTGAGAGGATTGGTGGTGGGAGAAAAAAGAAAAGAAAAGGAAAGTAAGTTAGGTAAATGAGACGTGACTGAAAGGAGAGCGTCTGCATCATCTATAGGATGGAGACCCAGGGAGGAGGAGACTTGAAATCTGGCAGCTGTTAGGATCTAGTAATATGAAACTACTGTAGGTGGGAGGGAAAAAAGAGAGAGAGGAGGGGGGGGGGAAAGAGAGAGAGAGAGAGAGAGAGAGAGAGAGAGAGAGTGTAGAGGGTGAAGTAGAGTGGAAAATGACATTTTTAGAGGGAAGTCTGTTACATAACTGAACATCTGAGATCCTTTGCTTTTTGAACAAACCCCTCTAATACTCTACTTCCATGGGCTTTCATTAATTTCCTTTCTCATGTACGTCTGCTTGTCATTTAATCCTACAGAGCACGGGCATGTTGTCACTGCCGTGCACGCACAAACACAGATAAAAAAAGTGCTTGCTTCACGGTACTACAGTGATCAGTCAGCCAGCCTTGTGTGCATACTAGACAGCAGGAATCGCCCTGAGATCAACCCCTGTAGATGCAAGCCCCATCAACATGACTTTTGGATAACTCCTAGTTAAAAGCTTTATGTGTACTTTATCGTAGAACCATGTTGCTCACTGAAAATAACCAATTCAAATGCCTTTCAATTTCAATCGTGCAGCTCAATGGTAGACTATATCCTCTGGGGCATCAGCTGAATGACAACAATGTAAATACACAAAGCACTAAGAGTTGAAGAGTGTGTTAGACGGGGTGTGTGTGTGTGTGTGTGTGTGTGTGTGTGTGTGTCGTGTGTGTGTGTGTGTGTGTGTGTGTGTGTGTGTGTGAGAGAGACAGACAGACATACAGAGTATACAGCTGAGAGAACTTGTGCATGACAGGAGCATGGGACAAGGTTTCCTAACAAAACAAAACATGCACATCTTTGAACTAACTAGTTAGCAGGCTAGTGATGAAAAGCAAGCATGAACATGGTGAAAGAATGTCTGTTTTTTTTACTAGCAAAAAGCCTTGTGAAATGCTTGCATCATTAATTTACACCCATCCAATCACCCCAAATAATTCCTCTTGCAGGTGACGCACAAGGTGCATGGTGTTTATATCTGTATTACAAATGTGAGTGAGTGTAAAGTTGAGAGACAGGGATTAGTGTGTCTGGGAAAAGGGGACATAGTTTCCCATACACGTAGGACTGAACCAACCCGTTTTGAGACGGACAGAACGGGTTCTTCCACACTTCAAATGGCAGCAGCAATGCCGAAGAATAGGTAAACAAAATAAAGAAAGAAAATAAATAATCTAATTACTTAACCACAAGTTATTTATACGTTTTTTTGTGTGTGTGCGTGTCATGTGTGTGTGTGTGTGTGTGTGTGTGTGTGTGTGTGTGTGTGACGTGTGTGTGCCAATGTTCTGCTTGAAGAAGTTCTCTGTGGTTTTACAAAGCATCCACCCCAACCCACTTACCCATCCACTCTCCTCTCCAGATTCTATTAGTTTATAATTCTAAGTGGTGCCTCGTTGTTTACTCTAGGCAGACAAAATGGGCAGGCCGTTGCTTGCATTTGATCTACACTTTAAACTGAGATGTGGAAGAATTCAACCAGAAACAGCTGCAATGGTATTGGTGGTCTCACTCTCAACCTAAAGACAGAGTACACTGACCTGATATACAAGCTCACAACACTTGTAGATAAAGATCTGAAAAAAATGTTGGGATGCCAGGGTGAACGAAGACTGCAACAAGCTAAAGCAGTCCCACTGCCAACACAGAGATTCCCCCATATCTGTTCTAAATCAGTACACTGATACCAACAAATGTCAGTCACTCTTACTTGTTGTGTGGGTGACATTATGCAACACTGATAGTGAAGCATCCATGTGTGTCCCCTCCGTGAGACACACCTGGACGATAACTACACTGTTTTCACAACGTTATCTCTCTGACCCGGAGATGAGCATACTCGAGATAAGACGGCGACACTAGCAAATATAACAGATTATTTGATGTTCTGGGATGAGAGCCATTAGACATTTATGATGGGAGAAGAACCAACGTCTAACACCACTTACCACTGGTTTGCTACTTTGCTCCCCCTAAATTGTGTGACATTTACACCACAATCTTTACGTTATGTTCTTGAACAGAGATACTGTATGCAACGTTATTTAAGATGCGACCAAAGCTTATACATGGGGTGGCCGATCATTCCGATATCCCAATAGTTAGTGTAAGGTAAGGTTGGCTTAGTTATAATTATAATGCGTACCAATGGTGCTTTCAATGGAATGTCTTGACTAATAACATATAATTGTAATTTGTCAGTCGGCCTGTATTTTCAAATGTGAACCAAAAGCATATCAATCATGGTTTACGTATCCGTTTTCCCAATAAATGACCAAACAGTTTTACTGTGTTGGGGAAGCCTGCACACACACAGCTGTGTACTGGTAGGGAGTCAAACTGATATTATAGGAGCCGAGCCTGGTATAATGAGCTATCCAAGGAACGAAGGCTAGTCACTTGAAGTCCCAAACCGTTATTAGGAACTATTTACTGTTATCAATGCCATTTCATGTTGTGTTAGTGTGTGCTTTATCATATGCATGGATCTGTCTGTGAATTTGCAAATGTGTATGACTTTGTGTGAGCACACAGTGGTTAGCGGCTGCAATCGTGGAAAGCTGTGCTGTTTTTTGTACCCTGCTGATGTCTTCTAAACTGATTTCCCGCCTTGTCGCATAGTTCAGAGCGTGAGTCATGGTAACAAAATACAAGAGTCCAGTAAACTACCTCTACGTCTATAGTTAGTGATTAGTACGTGGCTCAGACTCCTAACTCTGTGACTCAATGCCTAATGACTCCAGACAAATACATGTGGGGTGCAACAACCGTCTGCATCCATGCGATGCACTACTGTACTGTTTTTTTATTCTAGTTTATTTTGCTAGCTTTAGTTATAATAAACATTTCTTCTTTTGTTTTCTACATGAATATAATCACATTATAACCATGTAAAATAAAATGGGAGTTAAATGCTGCAATTTGTAAAAATGGCAAAATATGACTCCTAACGTTGTTGAAGTGGGACTCATTACATCGAGTGCAACTACATGAAGTATGCTTCAATTCCTACATTACAAGCACAATTGCTAGCGAAGATTGTAGAGGTGTAGACCATAATATTCCTGTCAACAGATGTAACAAAATATTCCTGTGAGCCCAGAATCACAATTACTGATCCCTGAGGGAGAAATACAAGGGAAAATAACCTCACACACACAGAGCAGACACACAAATCCTGGCAAACACTTTTTTTTACATGTGCACTTAGGTGGCCCCAAGTGTGTGGTACGATACCAATGTGCACATGTGAAAAGTCTGAAAACATAAGAAGGCAACATGAGTGGGCTTGTAGGTGCTGCACAGAGAAGACCTTATCGAAATGCTGACACTTTGCCTAGCTTTAGGCTATAGATCTCGCTTTATTGGCAGTTGCAAATCAAAGTTAAGGGTGTGTATGCACAGTTTGCACGCGTGCGCGTGCATGTGTTAATTGTTGAAATAAAGTGCTGTCAGGTAGCACCGTAATGCTGGAAGGCTTCTTGTGCCAGGCTATAAATGCATGTTTGTTCCAAAATTAACATTGAATTATGAAGACACTGTGTGAGTTGTCTGACACACAGAACACACACAGTGTCTGTCTGTCTGTCTGTCTGTGTTCTAATCTGTGAGGCCCATGTGTGCATCTTTTGCCTGGTGATTCATACATAGCCAATGGGTGTGTGTGTGTATAGGACACATAAATAATGGAAGCCTTTCCCAAGGCAGTTACATAAACGTGTTTAATCGTGTCCATGTACACTCATGCCAGTGTGTTTATGATAGAATAGAAGTGTGCAAAATCTGTTTGGGTTCACTCGAAATCCTACAGCATTTAGTCTCCCAGTTGTTTAGAAAAGAGCACATTTTGTTATGCAACTGTGGTGGTGAGATAGCCGAACACTAGCTGCTGTTCCCTGAGTCGACCACATCGACATGATCTATTTAAGAAGGCACTCGCATAAAGAGTTAATAAGTAGAGTAAGAGTAAGAATATGGGAGAGAGACAGGAAAATAAATTGTTGAAAGAGGAGGGGAGCGGCAGAGAATGGATGCATCTTTTGCTCTGGCAAAGCTGTTCTGGGACAGAGCTTTAGTTTTGCCCCAGCTGTGTTTGGACTGTTGGGAGAACACATGGACCCCACCATGCACCCGTCCTCAGTCCCACACTCTCATTCTCCCCCTACTTTGCTTCTCTTTCCACCACCACCCCCTCCCGCTCTCTCTCCCCTGTCTATAAATCTCTACATCTCATTCCCTCCATGTGCCCCCCCCCCCCGCCCCTCTGCCTGCTGAGAGAGTGTACCGGGGCTTGAGCTGTTGGCAGCCTTCCATATAGTTACATAACATTGCCGCCAACCACTACCACACACACTTCTGCTATAGGGCTATGGGCTCACATGGGGGCTACACATCCACACTTTTAGCCACTGCAGAATTCAGTTCTTCTTGGATCCTGACCGATATAAATGCAGCAATTTAAATAAAATCGAGTTCTCAGCTGTCAAAATATACAATACAAGGAACAATCTGGTAATTAGTTGAGACGGGATTTAATTTTTTGTATTGCTTAGACATGCAAAATTGGTTCCACTCATCCACTGTGTAACAACATTAAAGAAGGATTTTGTCCACAGTAGTAAATGCATAGGGAGGGCAACAGTCTACAATGCAATAGACATGCTAGACTGAAGTATCATCAATATATTTATTTCTCAAAATATGACCTTATGATATATAGTTGCATGGCAGCAATATCACACTTATGTTTCAGATAGTAAATAAGATTACAGTGGCCATTAATGTACTGCAACTGTACAAATGGCTTTTAGCACCGAGAATAGGGAAGAACCGCTCTGCATATAAATGGTCACAAAACATTAACTAGAAAAAGTGCCCTTCCGGGCACAGGTCTCCACCAGGTTATCCACAGATCCGTGCAGTTAGAGGTAAAAACACTTTTCGGCCAGTTATAGCGCCACCTTGAGGCTGAGTTGAAATTGTTCATGTGGCATTTCGTCCTCGGCCTAGTGGGAATGTGGGTGCACAATTTCACGGAAATCACGCGATGTGTTCATGATTTGCAGCATTTTGTTTGAAACTGAGCACTCCTGTGAACTTTGGAAGCCAATCTTAACCAATCAGGATGGAGTCTGATAAATCTGAAAGACCCGTTTCGTTGAATGGCTCTAGAGAGACTGTGTACCAATTTGCGTGATGTTTGGACAAAATCTGTAGGTGTACTGTGCAAAAACTTGTTTTGCACAAAGCGGCCTCCTGGTGGCGCTATACCAGGCCGTTCTGGAAAGTTTGGGGCAGAGGTTCATCGTTGGCATCCAGGGAGTGTGTGTGCAAAATATGGCATCGACCGGGTTAACGGTGGCCGAGATTAGCTGTTCACGGACACACGGACGGACACACACACGGACGGACGGACGGACGGACGGACGGACGGACACGCGGACGGACGGAGTGCAAAACATACTCTCCCCACATGCCTTCGGCCTGGTGGAGACAACAAGAGTGGATATAAACTGGACAGAAATTACTGTGGTGGCAATGTAAGGCTCTCTCTTTGAGACAGGCCTGGATGGCACAGACATCTCAGATAGCCCTAAGCAGTATCCTCTTAAAGATGCACCACAGTGGGTATTCTACTCTCCTTGGAATGTTTATCGAGGTATAAATGACAAAGTCGTGCTGGGAATCAGTCCTATAGGCCCTGCAGGCATATGTGATTCCAGTGACCAGACCATATTACCATAGAATAGTTTTCACTTCAGATCATCTATCTAAATCACTGTTTCCCAAACAGTGGACCCATTTGTGTCAAAAGTATTTCATAAATAAAATCAGAAAATCAAATTATAAATAAATAAAAAGTAGTGAAAATAGCAAGCTCGTAGCGGAGCTTGTAGAATGTTATTTTCGCTAGATTGGGTCCAGGGCAAACATCTCATTTCTCTTTTGGGTCTCAAGCTAAAATGTTTGGGAACCCCTGATCTAAACAATTGCCCATTACAGTCACAACAACCTATTTCTTAAATAAATAAAATACACAAATACATGTATCCTGTAAATGTTCTTGGTAAATGGTAAATGGTAAATGGTGCATTTATATAGCGCCTTTATCCAAGGCGCTTTACAGAGATTGTGCATTACATTCACCCATTCACACACACATTCATACACCGATGGCAGCGGAAACCATGCAAACCATGCAACTAGCACATCGGGAGCAATTAGGGGTTCAGTGTCTTGCTCAAGGACACTTCGACAGTAACTCTGGGGGAGCCCGGGTTCGAACTGGCAACCTTACGGTTACCATCCAGGCACTCTACCCCTGAGCCACCGCCACCCCTTGTTTGTATACAGGGCGCCATTGAAAAAGAGACCTTGGTCTCAATTGGATCCCCTGAAATTAAATAAATCAAACTTATCTTCATGTAATTGGTCCTCACTAATGTTAAAAAGAAATCCTACTCAGTCCGTTTCTCATAGGAGGGCTGTGGGCAGTTGAGAAACCCGTCCACCAGTGACATCATCGCTGGGTTTCTTTCAAAAAATATTTTTTATTATCGTGAGAACGGTGGCTTCCATTATCAAATTGCAACTTTTCAGGAATAGAAAGCCTGCAGTTTCTATTCCCCACTGGTGGACGGATCCTTGCATGTTCGTCTATTTATGAATAATGTGTTCCGAGTGAACATTAGCTGTGAATAACAGCTTCAGCAAGACCAGACAACATTCCATGTCGCTCTGCAGCCAGTCAGCCAAACACTTTCAGCCCCATCTGAGTCCCTGACCCCACCCCAAGTCCAGGCCTGTGAGCCCTCAGGGAGAAGTGGCTCCTTTCAGAAGAGCCCATGTATGTATGTATGTATGTATGTATGTATCAACATCACCCATCTAGTGAGAACAAGTGTCAGTCAATGGATACCACAAATCTGATGGGATGTTGTAGACAGTAAACTTGGGACTTGGCTAACTAACTAATGAGAGTAACTCAAGAGTTTTTGTGTCATGATGAGAATATTGTTTCAGAACTTCTGGATACGGTGGTTACCTTCATTCCTGCAGAGGTTCTTCTCATTTTTGCACCAGTTGCAAGCTATGCTGAAACTGCTATATGAAGCACATACCAGTGTGTCCTTTCATCTCTTTCCGGAGTCTTGGCTCGATGACAGGGCCAGATAATAATGATGATGATTATGATGAATATAAACTTCTGTGACAGTGAAAGGGGAAGCATAGTTTGGATTTTTCCGGTGCTCAATTGGCCTTAAGATTAGAGGCTGCCTGTGACTGACTATCTCTTGAACTCGAATAACCCAACTCATAATTGTATTTATTTTATTTTGTTTTATTTTATTTTATTTTTTGTTATTTATATTGTTTTTGTTATCTGTGCTTAAATTATTATTTTTGTATCCTACTGTTTATATCATATGTCTGTTTGTTTTTGTATGTCTGTACTAAATTATTAGTTATTTTTTATATTGTTTTGATGATGACGATAACTGGGGGGAGGGACGGGGTGAGGGAGAAAAAGAAAATGGTATGTTCAAACTGTACTAAACTGTTGAAACCTATTACCAATAAACATATATTTAAAAAAAAAAGATTAGAGGCTGCCTGTAAAACTTTTAACAGGACACCTTTAGAAGCAATAAAAATGCTTCTCTATTGTAACACAGATGAAAAGCACAGGCTCTCTTACACACACAATATGAGTGCAGCTCAGACCAACAAACACACTAAATCAGATATGTGAGGCATCTACAACTTAAACGTGCAGGCTTGCATGCAAATGCTCACACGAAAAAGTGTGTGCGTGCACACACACACACACACACACACACACACACTTAAGCAACAGGTAGTATAACAACACACACACACACACACACACACACACACACACACACACTTAAGCAACAGGTAGTATAACAGCAGCAGTAGAGGTTTTATAGTATTATTGACCTACGCAATGTGCTCAATTGCGTAGGTCAATACAGGTGAGTCAGTTACAACAAAATTTCTCAATGCACCAACCAACACCCTGAGAGTGCACACTAGGCATCATTCTGTAAGGAGTTTTACCTGACGTTATTCTCCTATCCCTCTGTACCATGCTGATTTAACGTCAACTTCCTTGCTGCTTTAAATGATCCATTATAAATCCATCAGGAGAGGAGAAGAAAATAATTGTAGTTGGGAGAAGTCCAGTCTCTCTGCAGCCGTTGTACTCCACAAGTTACGATGGACTGGTCATGACAGTTGTCAAGTGAGTGTGCGCCCTGGTGAAGTGGGCGTGTGCAGGTCCGTGTGTTTGAGTTGTGACCTGTCCTGAGGCTACACCTTCTCACACCCACTTCCTTCAAAACACTTTTAGAAAAACCCTGAGGGTTACTTCTTTGCAGCCACTGCCTTCTTTCTCGGTTAAGTCACTCCCCAAGTTAAAACTAAAAGTGAGAAGGAAAATGACAAGCTGGTACAGAGGCACATTCCTCCTCACCTTCTGGCCTCCTCCAGATCTAGCAACACACACCCTCCCATTCTATCCGTCTGTATTCTGTTCCCCTCTCAGAGAAGTTATGCAATACGACCCCCCCCCCCACCGTCTCCTCCCTCTCCTCAATTTCTCCTCCTCCAGATTTACTTTAATTATTTTCTTCTTCTGCTGCTGCCGCCGCCTGGTGCACACCCGCCAGACCCGCATGTCATGCTCATCTGTCCCAAAGTTGATCTCGTACTACCAGTCTACAAGCAAGGGCTCACTTATCCAATTAGTGGCTTGGTCCTAGCCTGCACTCATGTGAACGGTCTATATCTTGAAATTGGCTGGATGTACACTCACTCCCATGCAAAGCTCTCATGTACACTTACGCAGTCACCGAGATTCTTGCACACAAGGGTGCGCATGCACACGCACACACACGCGTCAAAACTGGCCATTACATGATGTATTATCATTACATGATAATACCTTGGGTTTGCGTGGTTATACAATCAAGAATTTGCCACACAATAACCCCATGCAATTTAGTTGGAGAAGGCCGTAGGGGTAGGCAATTCGTTTTTGCCTGGGGCCAAGTTCTGTCCAGCACTCGTTTTGCAGGGCCGGCGTGCGACGACAGCGTCTTGATTTATATAATTTTTTGCCTTTTTTAACATCATTTTATACAATATCTCAATTTAAATTAACATTAAATACTTTTTACCCCGAAGCCATGCTCTCCCTGCACTGTCGGCCTCCTTGTGCTCTCTCTCTGCATTACTTTTAATAATGATTGGCATGGGGGGGGTGATAATGTCAGTTGGGTCACCATCTTTTTAGCAAAAGGCTGATGCACACCTCAGAAGGCTAGAGGCTAGAGCATACTTAAAAAGGTTATCTTTAAGGTCCCGCACACTGTCAGAAACTTGCCAAAAATGTTGCTCTGTATTGGGTCCCAATAAAGAGCAACATTTTTGGCAAGTTTGGCAAGTTTCTGGCATCTGGCTGGTGGCTTGTGGTAATTTCCCACAAAGGATATTACGAAAGGACCGATATGCTGGTATTATATCATCATGCTGTCTGACTGGTAATCACAAACGCACACACATAATTCTGCTCTTTAAAGCACCTCCATGTCAAGATTAGCCAGAGGATTCTTGCAGCAACATGCCTGCTTTGCACTGCGAGCATGAAATATGTGTAAGGAATAGGCTAATGCAAGTTGGGGATGGGGTTGTTTAAGGCTGGGGAGTGGTGGCCTCAGGCTGTGTGATGTGTGTGTCTAAAAGAGGGGTGATAGGCACTAACCTGTACCTCTGCTTATTGTACTATAAGTCTATGGCTAATTACACAACAGTCACCTCTGTAATTCAAATGTTTCAATGTCGTTCAAGTTTTTTGTTATACAAGATACTGGATACTAGGTTACCACTATACAGATCTCATATATGGCAAAACATTAACCAGATCAACCACGCCTGTAGAAAACAGGAAGGCCAACGCCCATCTCAGAACAATAGCCAACAGTGCTCCGTTATGGCAAGGGTGCACGCTGACAGTGGCAGTGCACTGGTCCCGACTCCCGTCTTGTAAAAAGTACCCATTGTGTGTGTGTGTGTGTGTGTGTGTGTGTGTGTGTGTGTGTGTGTGTGTGTGTGTGTGTGTGTGTGTGTGTGTGTGTGTGTGTGTGTGTGGTAAAAGTGGGACTTCAATGATGTCGACTACATCTGCGTGGGTGTATAGCAAACAAACACTATTACTACTGGCCCAAGCCAACAACGATTGCTGAGAAATCCTACAGTGTCTTCGTTCAGAAACACAGGCCTTAAATGGGACTCCCAAAAATAGCTGTGCTGCTCTCTTAACCACTTATGTCCTACAGTATATACTGGTTGTTAGACGACTAATGAAAATAGTCAATCTACAAGCTCACATGTTGCAGTGGCCTGTGGATATGCTTTTTTATGCTTTTTTGTCTTCTCCAGGCCAAAGGCATGGGGAGAGAGTACAGTATGTGTTGCACCCTGTCTGTCTGTCCGTCCGTGTCCGTCTGTGATCAACTAATCTCCGGCGCCGTTGGCTTGATCAGAGCGAAACTGTGCACATGTTTGGGCATGTGGACTGGAGTTTGCTTTCGAGTTGCCCGTTGCCCGCACGTTTGAGTGAGGAGTCTTTAGGTAGCTATAAACACAACACGAGATATCTGTCTAAACAAACACCAGAGCTCCATCTCTGCTGACGTTTGTAGCTGCTACAAAAACTACAACAACTACAAAAACATTGAGCTGGTTTCAACTTCAGCTACAAAGATACAAAGCTATATGCTGTGCAGCTTTTGCATCTGCCAGAGTGGCCACCGTTTCAAGACTGTAGCACCACTTGAAGTGGCTTTACCACTGGAGGAACACTTTTGAAATGACAGAATGAGTACTTGTTGTGTGTATGGACAACCACTGGTTGGCATGACATCTGTGTGAGCAGAGGTTAAGGCCAAGCAAAATAAATGATTGGTCTCCGGTTGGCTGTCATTTTTGGGCTGATAGGTAGGGTGATGGTAGGCTGATCTTAGATAATTTATTTTATTATATATATATTTATTTATTTTCGCAGAAGGATAGCTAGCTAGCTCACACAACATAGTAGAGCTCTTCATGGGTCCAAAAGAATGGTTCCGAAATCCAAAATAAATCTGTGACATTCCGAGAGACCCGACCCAGACACACACACAGAGAGAGAGAGAGAGAGAGAGAGAGAGAGAGACACACAGAGAGAGCGAGAGCGAGAGCGAGAGCGAGAGCGAGATTCCCACAGACTGTGGCTGCAGTAGTAGAGGGTATGAAAGAAAGAAATGTCTCGTCTCTTAGAATATTAAAGCGTGACACTCAATGCACTTAAAACAGCTCCTACTTTGCCCTCTTCTTTATCCACGTGTGGGGAATGGGATAACACTGTTGTCGGGATCCGTATATAAAGTATAATTGCACGCCTGTGTTTTCATTCAAATCAGCGCAAGACAAACCAGTACACAGTAACGTCAACTGTCAATCCACCCGTCGTGCTCTCTGGGACGGAGAAGCTGACTTCTCTAATAAGTCGAGTACGTCGTTAAACAACTTGAAAAACTTTGGCTTTGGGCAGGTGTAGGCTACGTTTTGTTGGGCTGCATATATATGCATATATAAAGACCTTTTTGGTCTGAGTGACTTTTTTTTCCACCAAATGCCAATAAAATCAAATGGGTCGCCAACCGTAGACCAATCATTTATTTTGCTTGGCCTAATGTACTGAGGAAATCGATGTGTAAACAAGACTCAAAACAACAAATACATTTTAGCAATTCATACAGACGTTCTATGTCAGCATTATAAAGCTGGTAATGTTGAAGTATATAATGATAGTGGTGTACAACAATTAATGTGGCATTTCAGCTCTTTGCAACCGGGGTGAGAGGGAAAAAGGATGAGTGACAAATACAGAGACACACAGAGAGAGAGAGTGTGCGAGCGTGTATGTGTGCACGTGTGTATGTGTGCACGAATGTATGTGTGTGCGCATTTGTGTGTGTGTGTGTGTGTGTGTGTGTGTGTGTGTGAGAGTGTGTTAACTTGTGAGTAAACAGATAGCAAGTTGTTGTTTAGTGTCCTCTCACCATTCTTCCTCTCCCGCAGTGGCATGTTGGGGGCGGGCTGTAGGGAAAGTTCCTGCAGCTCATTGGTCACTGCCTCGCTCTGAGGGCTGGGGGCAGAGCCCATCGCCGGTCCACTGCCGGGACATGGCTCTACCCCCTTCTGTGGGTCCAGTGTTGCCAGGGTGACAGAGACCTGCAGCGCAAAATAAAACACAAAGTAAACAAACAGGAAAGCACAACCGTTTTGTATTAAGAATCAGATTGATCTCATCTATAAAAGGCATGGATCCCTGTGTCTTTCCACCTCGTGGCTCAGCGTCTTGGCCTGTGTGTTACGAGGACCCACACAATGGGTGTGTCAGATGGACACCGCTGATAGATCACAATACGTAGTGAGTCCTTTGCCAATGCCAATAGTTTTTCCATCTATGCTTGCAGCAATTTCATTACAATAGTGTGATAACTAAACCATCAAAGTACTAGACCGCTGCCCGTTAGGTACCAGCCTACTTGAGAAAGATGCAAATAGGGAATGCATGCCCCACCTTGTTATGCAATTCCCGTTATACCCATTTATCCAGTTGAGTACCTGTTGTCTGTCTGTGTCACTTTGTGCAGTGGTAAAATGCAACATTAACAGGCTACTGCTGGGGGCCGGCGCCCGCTGGCCTAGTGGTCCAGGCGCATGCCACATATAGGCTCTGGCCTGACAGCGCGTTGCGTTGCGTGTTCGAGTCCCGTTCATGAAGACCTTTGCTGCATGTCTCTCCCTCCCACTTTCCTGTCTGTCTTCACTAATAACTATCAATAAAGGCAAAAAGCTAAAACTAAAATATTTTAAAAAGAAAAGAAAACAGGCTATTGCTAGATCAATAATTGTTGAGCTGCCGACCTTAATAACTTGTTAATTATCAGATTGTTAGTTAGCAGATCTCCAAAGATGGAGAAAGAACGTGATGATATTGTCACTAGTGGAGGGCCAGAAATCTTCTATACCTCCTGTTCTAACTTGCCAACTCATCTCCTCCCTCACTCCATCTCTGGTTTTATCTCTCTCACCCGCTCTCTCCTTGCAACCCCCCTCCACCATCGCCCCATCTCCTTTCTCTCAATCCTTCCCTTGCTGCTGACACGCCTATCGCTTTCAGGTCAGGAGACACTGAGCGGAACAGAGCGGAGGGTGGGAGAATAAAAAGGGAGAAAGAGAGAGCGCAAGATAGAGAGATCTGGTACCTGAAGGGCTTGAGCACGTTACAACACGTCAAGACAGTCACCATCAAAACATTGAATGTCTTTGTTGCGCAATTATGAAACTCTCAAAAACACACACACACACACACACACAAAGAATGCAGGACTGTAGGCTAAAGATTGAAAACAAAAACCATTGGGGAAAAATGTACATGTTGGTGGTACTAACAACTTTTGCCTGTCTAAGAGTCAGACTGGTGTTTCCTTTACAGTGTGCCTGTCCATCATGGACAGTGGTTGAGAAACATCCTAGGCTAGCACTCAATATTATGACAGCTTCCGACTGAGTTTTGCCCTTTCCTACAAAAGCAAAGTCCGGAATTTAAATTAATCTGCAATCTTCAAGTGTATACCGATTTATTTTTGATTTCTTCTTCACAATTCAAAACACATTTCCCTAAAGGCCTTGACCAGCTTCATTTCAGAGATGAACTGGATAGGTCCTGGGCCGGTTTGGACAGCAGGCGGCTAATGGCTGTTTACAAAAGGCAGTGATGTCCTCACGGCTTCTGCTGCAGTGTTTACGAACCTTGCTGCAAATGTGTGTTTTGTGCCTACAGGGGCGCCGGCCACAGTGGCCAGGGGGAAATAAGACGAGTGCCGTCTGACTGCCGTTGGGTGGCTCTCTAGTTATCAAACCTCAGAGTAAGCATTATTCTACATAGATTTACATTTCCGCATATTGTAGGTAGCCTTAGCCTATGTGTTCAAATGACCATATCTTATATTCACATGAACCCATTTAGACCTAAGGCCGATTCAAAAAAAAAAATACTTCTAGTTTTCTGAAGAACCTATGTTTCTATCTCAGTGGTTCAACCTTTTTCATGTCAAGGACCCCTAGAATTATCTGTATAATTATTGACCCAAATCTGAAACTTCCAGGAACGCCCCCAGAAGCAAAGATTTGACATTTGACACAACGTAGCATGGCACATGCTATGAGTTTGTAGAATAAAAGGGGTTCCCGTCCAGAATGGGTTAAAACTCTTTCTGTGCCAAAGACGAGAAAATGTTTGTGTTTTCAGTGTTAAACACTAGAAGACGCTTGTCACCACCGTCTGAATGATCTTCGGTTGCTAGGAGACACATACAACAGGCAGGAACCGGAAGTGGAGGGGGGAAAAGGCCCCCGCCGGCCCTAGTGTTATTTGATTCAGAAAAAAATATTTATCCCAGACTGTGATTGGTCAAAAAGTTTTTTTCCCCACGGCCCATAATTTGGAAAAAACTCAGCGTCCCCCCACACTCTACAGTGGGGGGGGGGGGCACTGGCAACAGGCAACAGGCCTACAGCACGCACACCAAGGCCCGCCTCTGCTCGATCATGGTTGGAGGAAGGCCCCTCTCATCCTGATTGGATGAAGGATGGCCCCTCTAGCCAAAAACGAAACCTAAGCTTTTTTGACCCCACGGGTGAACTGGGGACAGGGAGGAACTCCTTGGTCAGCACTACTATAGTTTGAATTGAGTGAAATCACTGAAGATACCTTTACCTCATGAACCAATGGTCGCTCTTGATTTTGAGATGTGCCTCTGAAGAAGACTATATTTTACTTTCATTATTATAAATTACAGACATTATCCAGACCATTATGCTCAAAATCTCAAATGGAACCAAATGGTTTTAATGTGTGTGTAATTTGAGTATGGAAAGCTCTGATTAGGCTATCGTCAAATGCACAATGCAGCCAAAAGAAGAACGTGCACGAACGTATATGTGCGAGCCTCGCATGCATTTTAATGCCCATGTATTGCCTCCACTTATAACGTTCCCACTGAAAACTTTGACAAACAGAAAAGGGACCTAGTGTGGGAAACTATTCAGTCTACACGTTTTGGTTTGCAAAGCATCCCTGGAAGGCGGAGAAACAGTGTAATAAGTAAATAAGCTACACAAAACTGACCAATCATTACATTCATGAACATCAAATCTTTCGGCCTAATATAATGATAATAATAATAAACAATCAATCAAGTGATTGTCTACTGCAAATTGTGCACTGCAAACATACTTGTTTATTTAGTCACAGTATTATCAGCATGACATCAGCCCTCAGCCAATCCTCTAGCATCCTCCTCACTAATCTAATTGATAATTAAGCAGGGAGAGCTTCAACTCTGTAGACAAACCATTTAGCTTCATGGGTTAATTTCAGGATAATTACATTAAAACATGGACATGATCACACAACAAAACTTCAGACATGAGTTGTATCAGCCGAGAGAAGCCTTGCTGAGGGGCACACAGGCATCACCATTCACAGGGATAGAGAAACAAGGAAATGAAATGAGGTTGCAAAAATGGGAAATAACACAGCAGTGAAATTCCCAGGCACCACAATGCAGTAGTCTGTAAATCAATAACAGAAGGTCACAGTGTTGCAGCATCGTGACACATAACTCTATTCGGTATCGGTGACATGGAAATGTGTAGGTACTAGGTAGTACCGGTAGGTAGCCTACTACACCGCTGTCATAATGCTACATTTTTATGTGCTGGAATTCAGCCAGTCACCTGACAAATGACATTAGTTAAATGTGCTGCCTGTTAGTTGACAAATTTGCTTTGCAGTCAGGCAGCACAGGTACTATGGCCTAAAGACACAGCATGTGATACGTGCTCTGTCACGGCACAACACATTGCTATCAAATGTCTTTAAACTTAAGTCTTCTGCTGAGATCCTAAACTACATGATAACTGTATATACACCGGTACATACAGGCTCAATCTTGTTAAAAAGATTCATGTTGGTCCAGCCAGGCACCTAGGCTGGCCTGACAGCGTGTCGCGCCACGGGTTCGAGTCCCAATCCCGATGACCATTGCTGCGTGTCTTCCCCCTCCCCCTTTCCTGTGTAACTACTGTAAAATTAATAAAGGCAAAAAGCCCCAAAAACCTTTTTTTTTTTTCAAAAGGAAAAAAAAAAGGAATGTTTTATTAGTCAGCAAGGGCCGTTTCCATGAGAGGAACTAGGCTCCCAACCGATTAAAGTAATCACTGCAATAACAGACCAGCAGGATATCTCAAAAAGTTAATAACCAAAGTAAACCACCATCAGTATTTTGTTTCATCCCCCTTGCCTGTAGCGACCATGTCAAACAGGGATAATGTTGAAACACGCAGAGTGCATTGTACTGCTACAATGCACGAGGGAGGGACACTGTGTTCTCTCGTATTCATTCCTCTGTGCACGCCTACACTAGTCTTACAGATAGATTTGCAACACGATCGATCACACAGGTACACACACACACACACACACACACACACTATGTGCTTGCCTGTCTCTCATCAAGGCGGGCTTAAAGGGAAGAATGACTATGTGGAATCATGTACATGTCAAGTGCAGTGAGTTCACACATTGATTTTGTTCATTGGAGCCAATCTATAAAAAGCCCAAGTACTACCCACAAGGATAATGAAAAACAGTAGACAGACTAGCTGCTCCAAAGCAACAAATCTCTTTCCTCCAGACCAGTAATAAAATGAAAAAGTAATATGATAGGCAATGGCATGATAGTGTGACACGGAGAGAGAGAAACTGAACTGTGAGGCTTGTTGCTTACCTGTTAATAAATCCTTGAGGGGCGTTTTCCCATTTCAGCAGGACAGAGCTGAAAGGATGAGAAATAACAGGGTTTATGCTTTGATTAGGTTGAGACTAGGCCAAATCCTTCACTGCCAGAAGTTGTGGCTCTACCCTGAGGTAGTAGGATTAATTAGTCTGTGGCAGGGACATTTCTGTGGAATTGAGAGCATTGATAATTTGGAAAGGCTCCAGACCTCCCAAAACAAACTGGTCAGGCTCCTACTTGGCCTCACCCCCCGAACCCACCTCACCCCTGCCCACTTTGACAGGCTGGGATGGCTTAGGGTCGACGACAGAGTACAGCATCTTGCAATGGGTCTGGTCTACAAGATTCGATACACCACCAAGATACCCATGTACTTGTCTAAATACTTCCTTAATGTAAACGAAGTTCACACCCACAACACCAGAGGGAGTGCAACAAACCATGTACAACCCAGATTCGGCACAAACAAGGGACTAAATTATTTTCGCTCCTATGCCACCAAAATGTGGAACGCCCTACCAACAGTCATTAAGACATGTGAATCCCTTGACTCTTTCAAAACCGCTCTCAAAGGGCACCTACGGATGGCTGCAACTCGAAACTGGCCTCTGTATCTTTTCCCTTTTTGCTTTCTATATGATGAATTCCTGTTCTGTTCTTTAACTACATAGAAGTGTCTATTTGTATGTCTCTAAATGTTTTGATGAATTGAACAATGTGGACCCTGTTGTAAACAAGTGTAATGCTTAATTGGGTCGTCCACTCACAGTTAACAGTCTTTGTATTGAGTTTGTGCTTGAAATGTACTGTAATTCTACAAACTGTTAATACATATTGCAATCAATCAATCAATGGATTCGACAAATCGGAGGCCTTGTCACAGATGTCACGGGGCAGCTGCCTTTACAGCTGTCACTGGCCAAAATAGACAGTCTGGCCGGCTATTGTTAGCTAATCTGGGTGGGGAGGGGAACTCAACAACTCACCCGTGTTGTGAAAACGCAAACTAAAAGTGGGAATCTTCAATACAAACAACCAAGACTACCGCCTAAAAATGCATTCGATGCTTGAGTGGTATAAGCTCAGCGCTTGCTAGATCTGAAAGCAGGAGCACACATCTCGTAGCACTCAGACAGTTAGCTAGCGTTAGCTTGCTATGCTGCTAACCAGCAATGCTACCTGAATACCAACAGTGCCTGTCTGTCACGCCGCGGACTTTTGTTGGTGATTTTATTCTTTTTCAGGTTTGACGCCGTAAATCCAACACAGGAAAGGCCTATATCTCTTTCGCGCAACGATGCGATATATTATAATATCAATGCATGGCATGCTTACTTATCATGGTTATGATGGTGGTGTTGTTGTTGTTAAAGAGGATACTGATGGTAGCAGCGTCACGCCAGCCACAAACATGTATGTAGTGCACCACTTCCGAATCACAAAGGAAACTTTGACCGGAAATCCCTCCTCCGCTTCAAAAACAACTTGAACTTGTTTTTTTTCCCCTTTCACAGTTTATGTGAGGTTCCTCCGCGGTGGAAAGGCTGGTGATACGTTCGTACTATTTTACCACTAAGTGATCAGTATTTTCATTTGGTAATCTCTAGGAATTTACTGACTGTCGAAGAATATTGTTTATTTTACTATTACACTTTTAAAGTCACATGTAAGTGATTTATTTTTTTTGTTTTGTTTTTACAATATTTAGAACCCCCCAATTGAAAGTGTATTTTTCAACATTTCAACACCTCCGTGATTTCATGAGGCAGATGTGTAAATTGTGCCTAAAAAGCGCGTTAAAGGCCAAAACGTACCCTATACTCGCATATATACCGTAAACACTATCTTCCTTAGCAACCCCAATAATAACAACTACCTTTTTGCAGCGTCTCTGCTTCCATCTGCTGGTGAAATGTGCACAACGCAATGGTCTGAAGTTGTTATGGTTTTGAGGGCGTGCTTCCATTGTGGTCCTATTTCAATTTATCAAGCAATCAATGCACACCATCTTGCCAGCAAGGTGCTACCGAGGTGCTTGATTTTGATTGATTGAAATATTTATTAACCGTTTGCAGAATTACAGTACATTTCAAGCACAAACTCAATACAAAGACTATAACTGTGAGTGGACAACCCAATTAAGCATTACACTTACAAGAGGGTCCACCATGTTCATCATCAAAACATTTAGAGACATACAAATAGACACTTCTATATAGTCAAAGAACAGAACAGGAATTCATCATAAAGGAGGGAAAAAAGGAAAAGAAACATATACAGTGAGGGGGAAAAAAGGGGGGTGGTGGGGGGGATTCAGATTTTACGGGGGCCAGTTTCGAATTGCAGCCGTCCGTAGGTGCCCTTTGAGAGTGGTTTTGAAGGAGTCAAGGGATTAGCATGTCTTAATGACTGTTGGTAGGGCGTTCCACATTTTGTTGGCATATAGGAGCGAAAATAATTTAGTCCCTTGTTTGTGCCGAATCTGGGTTGTACATGGTTCGTTGCACTCCCACTGGTGTTGTGGGTGTGGACTTCGTTAACATTAAGGAAGTATCTAGACAGGTACATGGATATCTTGGTGGTGTGGACCAGACCCATTGCAAGGTGCTGTACTCTGTCGTCAACCCTAAGCCATTCCAGCCTGTCAAAGTGGGCAGGAGTGAGGTGGGTTCGGGGGGTGAGGCCAAGTAGGAGCCTGACCAGTTTGTTTTGGGAAGTCTGGAGCCTAGTTTTAAGGGCCTTTGAGGTGCTGTGGTACCAGGAGGTGCATGCATAGTCAAAGAAACCTTGTACGAGGGCTCCTGTTAAGGTCTTCAAGGTGTTTTTGTTGACCAGTGAGGAGATCCTGTGTAAAGGAATCTTGTTCTTTGGTTGACATTTTTGATTACGTTGGTGGCAACTTCCCATAGACCGCCCATTCATCCAAACAGAACAGTCCTATAAATTGTATTAAATAACGCCAAGCTCACCAACATTGCAGCTGTACGGAAAGCTTGAATTATCCTCTTTCTATATGTGTTTGTTTAATAAAAATCCAGTCCACTGTAGACATGTTATATGTCCAGAAAGTCCTTGCAGATGATTTTTTCCCCCAAGTGCTGGAGTTTGGAAGTGCTCACTCAACTCAGTGATCACTCAACAGCCCATGTGTAGGCCTACACCTGCAATGTTGGTGAGTTTCACGTTATTTAATACAATTAAATAGGACTTTTCTGTTTGGATGAATGGGCTGTCTATGGGAAGTTGCACCTAGGTAGCACCTTGCTGGCAGGATGGCAGCCGTGTGCATATCATATCATCCATAAAAGTACAGAGTACAGGGGGGGGGTGGGTCATTTCTGGTTTGCAGACATTTTCAGACAGCTATATAAAAAAAATACCCTTTCTTTCTTTAGCTAATGGTCCGGAAATAAGTGGGATTCCCAAAAAGGGAACAACAAAATTGTAATTTTGCCAAAGATCACAGGCGTATCTGCATGGTATAGTATAGCCTACCATGACAAAAGTCGCAATTTTAGAAATTTTTAAAATTGTGGTTGCCGCTATAGGCCCCTCCCTAATTTGAAAACTTCTATAACGCTTGAATAGTTTGGTCTTTCTTCCCCTTCAATGAAATTCATGTCTTTATAAACGATTGTAAAACATAGATTGGTTATGTAACCAACAACAGCCAATTAGCTAATACAAACCTATGCAAAACCCGGCCAATCACAGCGGAAGTTAGATTACTCCGGAATAGCCAATTAGTTAGGCTACTACAAACGTTATGCAAGCTCGGCCAATCACAGTGAAAGTTAGATTAATCCGGAATAGTCTGTTTGTAAAACATAGATTGGTTAATCAACAGCCAATTAGCTGCTACAAACGTTATGCAAAGCTCGGCCAATCACAACGGAAGTTCGATTCGATTATTCGATTACTCAAATTGATTATTCGATTACTCCGGAGGAAAAAGAAAGTGTCACAATAACAATATAGTCTAACCACACTAAATAATAATAATAATAATAAAGGCCTTTATGAAACTTATATAGGCTATCACATACTCTTTGGACAAATAAACGAACACTGAGGATTTTACAGTGTGGGCATACATGTTGTTGCATGGCTATTTGCATGGTAGCTAATTATGTAACTCGGCCACCAAAACAGCAGCCAACACCTGCTGTGTGAAATCCTAGTGGTTTTACCTGTTCCTTCACCAGGGCATTTTTCCACAGCAGTATGTGCAATCTTGATATTGTCCACAATCATTGCCACACAGCAATTCTGACAGACGTCAACCCAACTTTGCAGAACATGGGCTCAGCAACAAGAACCCAATGAATATGCTACAGTCCTATCCTGATTCTAGTTTCTGGTAGATGTGAGAGCCTCCGTGAAGTTAGCAACTTCACAGAGCTGATGTGCCTGGGTGTCACACTTTGGTATTTTCAAATTCTTTCAAAGTCTTTGCAGTCTTCTATAGTGTATAGTAGATGTGAGACAGTGTCAGATTTATTTTCAAAGTATATCCACAGTCTTCCTGGTGTATGGTAGATGTGAGACAGTGTCAGTCCTTATCTTTTCAAAGTCTTCTTGTGAATGGCGAGATGGAATATGGGCGACGGTACTACCTAGTACCTACCCTCCTTGTTCAAATAGTTAAGCACCGTAAGCTCATGACTCCAAGACATCGACATCATAGTACACTAACCAAGCTGATATGAAACACCATACAATATTACATTTTCTTTTGCTTCTTTATCATGAGAAAGCTTGGAAATTATGGGGAATCTCAATATAAAAACAAAATGCAGTACAAACTTCAAAAGCCAGTTATGAAATAGTCTCTGCTAAATAGAATAAAAACCAACATGCGATACTAATGATGAGGCAAGGTGCTCTAGTCACGTGTCACAGTGTGGGGGAAGACATAATTCAATACCTTTCATGAACATCTCAGTTTGCATTCCCAAGGCAACGTAAACCATTTACATAATATCTCCATCTATTTTTGTCCTGGTTTTCTTTCAGCTAGTATCAATTATAATGATTTAGAAACACCTTTCTGAACCTTTCTGAGAACTCTAGATGTGAGGACCTCTTCATTCCAATAAAGACTAGTGTCAAGTGTAAACATCTCTGTTTGAGATTTAGAAAAGTTTTATGTCTTAAAGAACAACTGTTAACCGTATACTGCCTTCATGCAGACCTGGGTATATGTCAGTGACATAGTGGATTAGACTATATATATTATGAATGTTACCAACGAAATTAACATGTCAATGTGGGGTTTTGAAATGACACTTTGAAATGACACAAATGTACACCCCCTGACACCAGGCAAGAAGTTTCATTCTTCTGTCACTTTGATGGAAGAAATCCAGTTTTAACTGCCCCCAGTCAAAAAACACTTTTTGAAATAGACACTCGTGCTTTCCAAGGTGTGATTTGGGGTGAATACAAAAAGCCTAGTAGTAAGGGCATTTTATCAGGTAGCTATTTGACCAATCTGGGAACTAAATCGTTACCAAGAAATGTCTTCACCAATGTGTTTCTAAAGGTGTCTAATAACATGTACTAAAAGTTTGAAATTCAACTCCTGTGGGAAATTGAGTTATTAGCATAATATGAGACCATACCCATAACATCCTATAGCCTATAATATATAATATAATATATTCAGTAGCATGTGACATATGAAACTAGGGGGTTTTCATGATTCTGAATCCATTCCAAGCATTAGTTTTGCACAAAAAACACTCCTTGGGAGGAAAACGGCCATAGCCGTCATCACAAACATGATGAGGTCAGCACATTTGGTCAAGTGGATATGGCCTAATTTAGCCCAAGGAGTGTTTTTTGTGCAAAACTAATGCTTGGAATGGATTCAGAATCATGAAAAATCCCTAGTTTCATATGTCACATGCTACTTAAAGAATGATGACATTTTGACTTTTTGGCCTTATATAGGATGTTATGGGTATGGTCACATATTATGCTAATAACTCAATTTCCCACAGGAGTTGAATTTCAAACTTTTAGTACATGTTATTAGACACATTTAGAAACACATTGGTGAAGAAATTTCTTGGTAACGATTTAGTTCCCAGATTTTCATAGATTTCTCTTACTATAGTGACAGAGGTCAGTTCAAACCAATATTAAATCCCCCAGATGGCGCCCTTTAACCACTTCTACACTATTAGTAGCCAGTCCACTTCTGGACATAGTTTGTAAATACATCAAAGATGCGATATACTGGATGAAGCCTTGGCCTGGAAGAGAGGTCATCACGTGGTCTCCAACCTTGTGTTTCAACCATCAACCACTACACTCTCCAGTTGGCAGACCAGCGTCATCAACCTTCCTCGGTTGCCATCCAGACTTTCCTTGAAGTCACTGGTTGCCCAGGGAGTTCAGTTTGTAAATACATCAAAGATGCGATTATAATCCATTTCTAATGGCTGTAGACTTGGCCTGGAAGAGAGGTCATCGGGTGGTCTCCAACCTTAGAGTGTTTCAACCATCAAACACTACACTCTCCTCTATTATTAAAAGTAAATAATATTTATGTATGACCTTATGAATGCCAGTTGTAAAGCTGCATATAAGTTTAATTTAATCATTTTAGGGGCAAGGCCATTTGATCTTTAGTGTACAAAAGGCCAATTGCCAGGGCAGGAAGGCCATCAAATAAAACAATTAAGTGGACGAAAATAATGAATGTACCGGTAATTATTATTTTTTATAGTGTAATAAATAAATAAATGCAGTTTATTTCACAAAATAATTTATTGGTATTTACAACAATATTTCAGTCAAAAGTTCACATATGCTCAGCCCATGGACTAATCAGAGTCACTGGACTCATTTGAAGGTGGAGAATCAGGGGGAGTTGAGAATTCTGATTCTCAACAAAAAACAGAAAAGACAGAGGCAGACGTGAAAACGGCACAATCAGGTGGGGCAGTGTTAGCCTGGCTAATAAGCCAGACTCAAATCACACTGTCGTGTGGCAATTTGTTTTTGCCAACGGCTGATTCGGTCTGGCTTATTGGCCAGGCTAGGGCAGTGTGGGCAGGGCATTACTTTGGCCTCAGCACATGTGTTAGGGGCCAGCAGCATGGGTTTCTTGGCCTCCATGACATTCCTGCCCTGAAAATGAGTGATGTTAACACATTAGCAATAACTGCCTCTCCACCAAAAGACAACTGAAGAAACACAAAACTCAAAGTAAGTGAATGTTTCTTACAGTGGCTCACAGGGTGGCAGTAGTTCAGGGGTAGAGTGGCCGGTAGAACAGCCGGATGGTTCCCAGTTAAATCCCGGGCTCCTCCAGAGTTAGTGGTGAAGTGTTCTTGAGCAAGACTCTGAACCTGTAATTGCTCCTGATGTGTGTGCAGGTTGGTGCCTTCACTGCCTTCACTGCCTTTCCTAGCTCCGCCATCAGTGTATGAATGGGTTAATGTAATGCACAATCTATGTAAAGCACTTTGGATAAAAGCGAAGCAAAGTGTAAAAAGGACTCCCCTGCTAAATTCAGGAGTGTTGGCAGGTATGGGATAAATGGTCACTTATGGTCACTTATGGTCACTTAACATGAATCGCATTCGTACAGTAGAATTTGCAAGCAAACCACATAAGTCCATCTTTAATAACACACAGGAACAAATAATCAACATACTGTATAGTTAGTATAACTAATGCAAATGCATAGTAAATCTATAGCATTTATGAAGAAAAGTAGGTTATAAGAAGTGATAACATGAATGAAGAAATATTGCTGTGGGAGGTACGTATATATTATACTATAACTATAGTATATTTTAGGGGTCCCTGTGTTTAATTTAATAAAATGTGGCAAACAGAATAGAGAGAAGAGACAGATATATTTGCATGGGGCCCCTTTCACTACTTCTTCAAACCCATGTTTCCTTGTGAAAAAGCAGAGGCAATGAATTGCATGGATCAAGAACATGACGAACACGCATGACGCTCCTGGTGGTATAATTGTATTTGACCCGGTGGACATCACTATTCACAACCAGCAATTACTCATCTGCAGTGCACACAGCATGCTAATTATAGTGAGACACTAAATGAGAAAAAGAGGTTGCGCATCAGCAATGGCTTTCAGTGGAGTGCCAAACCCAAATCAAGTATACATCAAAAAATAGGAATTAAAAATTCCAAAAAGGTAGCACATCCAAAAATTAAACAAGCGGGGGACAAGGTACTGACATTTCCATTTCTTTATTGGCACACACCAAAAAGGAACGCTAACGCGTTTCGGCTATGCAGCCTTCATCAGAGCATGAATGATGAAGGCTGCATAGCCGAAACGCGTTAGCGTTCCTTTTTGGTGTAACCTTTTTGTTACATAAGTACGACTGTTTAAAGCTGCTGAAACCATGCATTTATGTGTCAAGTAAAAAAGAGAACTTCTTTTCTTCTTTTGAAAACAGTATTTGTTGGAGAAAACATTTATTATATGAAGGAAAAGGTGACAGCATTTACTTCATTATCACACACTGCATTCTCCATTTGAAAGTTCTTGACTTTGATGTATACAGAATCTTCATCACAAAAATCATTAAAGAAATGTCCATGTACAGAATCTCAGATTTTTCTTTCTTTCTTTTTCACATTTATAACAACCAAGGTCGACCAAGGTGTTGTACAAGGTCAAAGTTAAAAACAAATTAAAACAAGAAGAAGTAAATGAAGCAAACAAATATAATGTAAAATTATATAATAATAGTATAAAAGAGGACTAAACACTGTCTTTCAAAAGTATACAATAAGGGCCAGGGGTTTATACAGTCAAACAGCATTAAGGAGGAGAAAACACATTCTAAGGTGTTCCACAGCCTGCATCTTGTTGGAAATTTGCACCCAATGAGTTCTCGAGATTACTAGGGAAATGAAGAATTATGGCAGTGCACTATATTGCAGGGATAAACATTTCATGGAGAAACTTTGAATTTGTTGGGGAAAAAAAGAACGTTGGCAGGTATACAGTATGGAATATTACAAACCATCATATCTGACAACATAATAGCTCATGGGCTGCAGTACTTTATTCCGGCTCATTCAGGTATGCTTTTCCTTTTTAGGCGCTGAGTTTTAAAGCCTGTTCATATAGGAATCATGTACACAGCACCTTCAAGCACTACTACTAGTAAGACGCCCTGAGGGCGAGAAGCATTGCACTGAAACAACAGAGCTTCTTAATACGGCACAGTTGAGAAGCAGGAGTTGCTGGCCGGCTCCATATATGCAGATCTAGTATGTCAAAACATGTATGGCTATCCAGGGTTTGATGAGGCCAGTGTCATGATCTTCATATATGGAGATCCAGGTGATGATATTCAGCTCCACATATAGAGACTTGGTTCATTTGTGTGACTTGCGTCGCGGCAACCACACTGGATATCATGAGACTGTCACGATATGGCCATATATTGACATTCCCATATGGGCTTAATATTGACGTTTTCAGGCCTGAAACAACAGAGCTTCTTAATACGGCACAGTTGAGAAGCACAAGTTCAACTATTCATCTGGTGTCAGTGAGGTCAGATGTAGATTTGCTGGCTATTTACTTGCGCAAGCAGAGCGCGCAAGTAATGTGATCGGCCTGGTCCATTTGTCGTGACAGCCGTTCCGCCATTTCAGGACCCCCCCAGAAAAACATCAAATCTGTGCCCGTATTGCTGGACCAATGATGACGAAATGACCATATTTCTTACGTCATCATTTAGAGCTAGTCATACACGTATTTCTTACGTCATCATTTAGAGCTAGTCATACACATACGTGTATGACTAGCTCTAAATGATGACGTAAGAAATATGGTCATTTCGTCATCATTGGTCCAGCAATACGGGCACAGATTTGATGTTTTTCTGGGGGGGTCCTGAAATGGCGGAACGGCTGTCACGGTTTTTGGACCAGAGTGACCACAGAATACCGCTAATCAACTTACAACTACACACTTTATACAGTATAGAGTATAGAGTATATATGTATAGTATATGCCTATATACTATATATATACTATATATATTTCTTACGTCATCATTTAGAGCTAGTCATACGTATACTATATACATAATCAATAAAAAATAATTTACCAAATTGTGCCTGATCTGCTGGGACCAGAGTACGTGGTGTGTATGTAAGAAATATGGTCATTTCGTCATCATTGGTCCAGCATTACGGGCACAGATTTGATGTATGACTAGCTCTAAATGATGACGTAAGAAATACGTGTATGACTAGCTCTAAATGATGACGTAAGAAATATGGTCATTTCGTCATCATTGATCCAGCAATACGGACACAGATTTGATGTTTTTCTGCGTAAGCCTCAAATGTGTGTGTATGTGTATGACTAGCTCTAAATGATGACGTAAGAAATACGTGTATGACTAGCTCTAAATGATGACGTAAGAAATATGGTCATTTCGTCATCATTGGTCCAGCAATACGGGCACAGATTTGATGTTTTTCTGGGGGGGTCCTGAAATGGCGGAACAGCTGTCACGGTTTTTGGACCAAAGTGACCACAGAATTACATTTTTAATTCAGTTTATATACTTTTTTTTATAGGCGTTTACATACATAAATTAGATAGGTAGTAAATAGTTACACCTAATAATTACACATTTCAAATGTTCCTTCACAGAGATATTGAGATTCCACCGTTTACAGAAAAAGTATACTGTATAACATATTTTAATTCAGTTTATATACCTTTTTTTTCAACACATATAAATGATTTATTTGTCTCTGAAAAACAAAAAAGGGATCCAGAATATATCTACAACAATAAAACAGTATTTCTTATATAGATATAAACTAGAATCATACTTAATACTAAATGTTTACATGTATAGTAGGTAGCAAATAATTACATCTAAACATTAATCATTTCAAACGTTCGTTCACAGAGATACTGAGATTTGACAGTTTACAGCGGGCGAAAACATTACATGCGCGCTCTGCTTGCGCACTAGTTGGCCATTTATGGCCTACTAGTGTGCAACAAGCAAGTATGCACTCGACAGAGTGCAGTTCTAGTTGCTATTGAGGTCACCACAAATATGAAAGATGTACGTCGCATAAGTGCCATTTCCCCGGTAGATTTTCTGGTGCTGGCAGCTGCAACCGACAACTTACACAGCCCTGACTAGGCAACCCTGAATGGCAGAGATGTGTAGTATATATACCCCTTTGTAGTTGCTGCTATTCTCTATTATGTCTTTATTACTGTTTATTATGTAACAATAAAGAGTTTAAAACTTGAATCTTAAGTTCTGAGTGACATTCAAGAGGGAAAAAGACACATCTGCTACTAAACTAAACAGAAACAGAAGTCTAGCTGTCTAAGCATGCTTGTGATGCCATAGGCTTACTACTTTATCAAAGATATTGTAGGCCCACACAAATGTTACAGTAAGTCACTGTTGAAGTACAAGTCATCTACTTATTATAGCATCTCATATAATGTGTGTATGTATCTTCTTCTTCATCACATATGTATATACCCAGCATCACCGTTCATTTGTTGCTCAATGTCAATAACACAACATAACTGAATTCCTTGAGATATTACATTGCCTGTGTTATAACCATGGGTTGCCCATGTACATCATATGTACTTGAACTTGTGATACAGTGTACTCGATATGTATTGTGTACTGCCTGAACTGTAGCATACTTTATAGATGGGCTACGAGAGACTTTGTGAACTTTGTGACTTTGTGAACCTTTAGCGTGATACTGCCTCGTGTCTCGTTATTTGTTCTCCCGGGCCCGCCGCCGCCGCACCAAAGGAATACTTCAACTGGATTATCACACACCACCCAACCTGTCTGTCGGAAACAGACGAGGGTCCAATTAGAGTTTACAACAGCCTGTAAAACCAAACATGACAGGTTGGGGTCAAATTATAGAAAGTCAAAAATCAAGAAATGTAATTTACAGGAGGAACATTTAAAATGTCACAGTTGTCACACCATGATGAATAGCATATTCTCAGATCACAGAATATAATCGCATAAGAAGTTTTAATCTGCATGTGTTGTCCTCCTATGTGCTTGGTTAGAGCCAATACTGTGGAGAAGTGTGGACGCAGGAAAGGAGAGGGGTTACATGGCATTGGTCTGTATTTGATAGTTCCTATTTTTGCTATAACTTTTGAACGTTTGTCCTACAGACTTCATAGTCATGTCACTTGATGCTGCTGAGAATCCTATTCTGATTAGTCAATATTTCATAGTTTCTATCTTTTGCGATCAAGAGTCATGAGTGGCCTCACTGGACTTCATGATAGTTACATAGCTCTGCCTCTGCTCCCTGTTCTGATTGGTCGATATTTGCCCCTAACGTGGACAGAGGTGAGAGGTCATCGCTGCATGCAGCTTTAATTACTTGCGCAAGCAGAGTGCGCAAGTAATAGTTTCGCCCGGGACTAGTATGCACCGTCCCAGCAAATTGTGCCTGATTTGCTGGGACCAGATTACATGGTGTGTATATGTATAACTAGCTCTCAATGATGACGTAAGAAATATGTGTTGTAGATTAAATAATCTTCCAAAGATGAAGGAATGACAAAGTTCTTCAGGGTGAAGTATTGAGAATGTATTAAGAAGATTCAGCAGAGTAACAACATACAGAGAGAGTGAGGAACAGGCCTCCTTGCCTGTTCCACCAGCCCCTCCGGGCGCAAGCCTCCTCAACCCCGTTCTCAGACAGTCCTTATAGTCTTGTAATGTTCATATACGGAGCGAGCTAAACATAAAGGGCGACACACAAATAAGTATACCTTTGCTGACAGCGTGGAGGAGTCAAGTCAGCTGTTAGATTGACAGCTGCATGAATTAGACTGAGCACATTGACTGAGCAAAGATGAATACACAATAATGCATATATCTGGCACTGTAGTTGGCATTCTAAAATTCCCATTACAGCATGCGTGTGTTAAACCCAATCTGTAGGCTCATGTGAGCTATGTTTGTAGATCGGGTATTTTTCGGATTTCCTCCATCAGGGTAGGGGTAGCCCTAGCCCGTCATTGCTAGGTACAGATCTCAGGACACGAGGAAGCTGTTGTACGACAGAAGCTGCAACTTTGTGCGTTTGTTGCGCCCTCCCTATTGGCATAAGTGAAAGCGCTTTTGGACGTGCACTCAACATGCAATGCCAACCTTGGGATGCTAAATACTTTATTCTATACTGTCTGTAGCATGCTTGTATCCATGGATCTTGTCCATCTGCCTGTACTTGTTATAGCCTGACTAGAATTTTACATTTTAAGGCTCGATCTGTCTGCCCCATCCACAGATCTTTGCATTGGAAGTCATTGGTCTCTCGCCCCACCCACACGTCCCACAGAACAATCAGAATCTGTCATTCATCCAACATTCAGTTTAGACATACTGTACGCCTGACTGACCATAGGCTCTTTGAATGTATTTTTCTCATAGCCTGTATCTGCTTAAGCTTAAAAAAAAGAAAATAATCCTTGGCGCCTAGGTGTATGAGACACGCCCTTTCATATGATGATGATGATAGCCAGACGGAGAAGCGAAGTGGAAAAGAACAGAAAAATGCAGAACAAGCGCCTCTGTCTGGATTCCAGGTACCTGTGCCTTCTGCTGTGTTCCTGTATTCGGTGTGTTCATAAAATAAAATTGGGTTTAAGTCCTCAGTTCCTGCCTGCTTCTTCCTGCGTTTGAGTCCAGCTTCAAAACCCTGAAACATATCAACAGACAGCTAGCACGATTACATCATACAGAAGAGGTGGGTAATTAGTAACAGGGATGACAGGGTGTGAGCTGGCAAAGGTTGGCACCATATGGCTCTGACAAATGGGTCAGTAGCAACCAGTCAAACTGCCACTACACCACATTAGCACCCTAATGTTGCCTTGTCAACCGTATCCTCCTCCCACAGCACTTTTAAAGCTGCCCTATATATGCTAGACCTTTAATTAAGTAAAAATGCAAGGGAAACAGATTGAAACTGTTATAGGGAATGCTCATATTATGTACTATTTCTTGTGAATGTTACTTGCAATGATGATTATAAAACACTGCTTTCTTATTTTGTGACTTAACCACTCTCTCAGAGGAGAAGTGGACGTTTGTGTCCGGACAACAGCAGTTGTCAAATATACTTTGCTTAGAGGTGCTAGGAGGGCCTGTGTGTCGTATTTCTCTCCAGACATCTTCTCACCTCAAGCCAAGGTCAGGCAAATACCTTCATCCTGAACAAACCAGTATTAGCCAGCACTGTTGCTGTCCTATTCTCTAATTCTGCCATGTTCAGGACCCACCCTTTTTCTGAGAATGTGCATTCATATAGGCAAGTCAAAGTCCATTATATTGCAGTCGCAGTATCATCATTTTTGTTACACATCTTACTGGGAATAAATTGCCACAGACACGACTATTTTTCAATTATTTTATTCTCTCACCATCTGCATAAAGATTGCCTAATCAAAACATATAAGACCACCCCATTGCCCCTGATTAAAATGCTATACATTTATCATTGAGTTCACTGCTCTGGTATACAGATGGATGTGCTATCGTCCCGGTGCGGTGAGGGCTCCTCACTGGCAGGTGAGCCAGTGTTACCACATGCGGTGACAATGTGGTAAGAAAAATATCAATGTTATAAAAATATCAATGTAATAAGCAAAATATCAAATGTATATATTTTTGCATTTACTTTTGTCGTTTCACGCATTTTTGGAATATCATATACATTGTGAATAATGGCAACCAATTACTCACTGGAGATCTTTGCAAAAACTTTGGCAGAAGGTTTCTGTTAAACACATTTTTCACCCTGTATTCCGTAATTTGGGGAAAGTCACAGCTCAGGATTCTGCAAAAAATAGGCAACAAATGCATCAAATCTTGGTGGACATTTGTCACATATTTGGCAGAAAGTGAGCAGAAATAGCAGATTTACAAGCTCACGACTTTGGTGTGTCGTGAACTTCGAACTTGAACTAGGGAGGCACTGGGCAGACACAAGGAGGCACAGGGCAGACACTGGGGAGGCACAGGGCAGACACTGGGGAGGCACTGGGCAGACACTGGGGAGGCACCGGGGGGACACTGGGGAGGCAATGGGTGGACACTGGGGAGGCACTGGGGGGACAGTGGGGAGGCACTGGGCAGACACTGGGCAGGCACTGGGGAGAACTTCACTATATGCCGGTCTGGGATTGTCCTTAGAAGCTTCAGGTGAAGTCCACATTGCCAGACAGTATCGTATGTGTCCGTTAGATCAAGCAACACTACTCCAGCTTCATTGGCCTGAAAGCTGTCCTCAATGTCCTGGGTGAGTAGTGTCACCGGGTCCACCGGTGACACCACTGGGTCCACTTCTGGTGACACTTTCTGTCAGAAACCAGCCTGCTCCCTGGGAAGCTGTGGGTCCACTACTGGCTCTATGTGGCTGAGGATCATCCTCTCCAGTAGTTTAAATGGCATGCAGAGCAGCTAAATGGGTCTGTAGGCCTTGGGGTCTTCCGCACTTTTGCCTGGTTTCAGCAGGGCGATAACAGCAGCACGGCGCCAGGTCTTCGGCAGCTTGGACTTCTGGAAGCAAGACGAGAAAAAAGCCAGGTAGGTCTGATGGTGGATCACGAACTCTGGGTGGATGTTATCATGCCCATCCTCCCTTGAGCCAGCCTGCTGATGTTCCCGCAGGAGGTGGTTGCACTCTTTGTCCCAGCCCGGGATGTAGCTCACATTGTAGCCGCGCGGAGTGGGAGTGAGTCGCTGTTGCTGCACACAGCAAATGCGAGGTCTGGATTGGTGAAGGTGTTTCCATCTTGCAGTTGCAGAGTGGAAACTTGGTGGCTCTTTGGGGTCGAACAAGAACCGAGCATTGGCGTTGGAGGCCCACTCACACAGCGTCTCTCTGTCTGGTGTCGTGTGGGAGTATACCCAGTCAGTGTGCTGGCAATTAAAGTCGCCTGCATAGCGGGTGCCTGAGCAAGCGGGAGGGCCGATACGGTCAGTGTAGCATCAAGCAACAGGCTGCATGTAATGTTGAGGATCTTGGAGTTTTTTTTGTATTTTCTTTTTCAAATGTCACCCACAGTAGATGCCTGTAATGAAAAATGTAGGTGATAGATGTTAGAAGTTGTGTTCATGTAGGAAATGTCTGTTTCTGCATTTTTCCTTATATGAATCTAATTGTGCTCACATGCACAAGCCTAATATCCTGCCTCGTTAACCTCCACAATTACCCATGAATATTCAATGAGATTCAATATTATGGTACCCTACAACTGAAACCAGAGTGAGCTATACATAATAAAGCATATGCTTGTATGGTTAAAAGCCTGCCTTATTAGATAGCAGAGAGAAAAGTCTCAAGTCTCTTCCCTATGCTGCTGTGTCTCAGATTCAAAATAATCATGGGCTGCGAGACAGTCCATTATTGCAATATAACTCTGAGTGCAAACATTTTATAGCTTGGCAATGTAATTGATCATGTGGGATCACTCACAATATCTTGGATGAATTGCCAGGATACAGAAATCTTTGGGACATCTTTGGGACATTGTCGTAAATTATGTGTCGATGTAGGCATATTCACAGACAGTACACATAAAGCTAATTTGTCAACATTTACAGTATTAGTCGATGATCAAATATAATATAAGTGTGATATTGTCCCTGCAGACAGTGCAGAGGTGTGACACATCACCACAGCCTTAATTATAACTTTCGGTAATGTACCGTGTTGTGTCCTAATTATGTGCACCAGTCTCACACATTTTAAAAAACTGTAATAATTTATCAATTTAAGAATTTGCTTTAGTTTGTATGCTGTAGCGGCTACAGCATATATACAAACTGGCCAGGCAGGCAGTGGTTCCAAAACCTTTTCATGTCAAGGACCCCCAAATTGACACTAATTAGCCCACGGACCCCCATTTGAAGAGATATGCCAGGGACCCCCGTAATAACGTTTTTACGGCTCTAGCAGTGATAGTTTGACATGAATTAGGTTAGTTATAGGTATTTAATGGCATTTCTATCTCCGAGACCCCAATTTAAAATTTTAAAATCAATGTTAATTTATCTCTGAGAGTGTAAAACGTAACCCATAAGGGTCCATTTGGTTCCTAACTATCATTTAGCTGGGGACCCCCTGGAACTCCCTCAAGTACCTCTAGGGGTCCCCGGACCCCACTTTGGGAACCACTTTTAATGATCATTCTCAATCTTGCTTAAAGTGTGATGAAATGGCCCAGGCCGTAGCGTAACGGTCTGGGCACCGGACTGGTAATCCAGTCGCAGTGTGCCGCGGGTTCGACTCCCGGACCCGACACGGCCTTTACTGCATGTCATCCCCCCATCTCTCTCCCGTTTCCTGTCAGCCTACTGTCTGTCCCTTCAAAAAAAATCAATAAAAGACGTAAGCCGAAAAAAAAAAAAAAAAAAAAAAAGAGTGTGATGAAATAAAATGCAACAAATCTTGCTGAAAGTGTGACGAAATAAAACGAACAAACGGACCAGATCGATAATATTTCCTCTAAACTAACCATGCTACTGGCCATGATATGGACATGATACTGACTTTATATTGGCCATGATACTGACCATGATACTGTTATGATACTGACCATGATACCAACATGATACTGATCATGATACTGGTCACTGGCCATGTTACTGACATGATATATTTCTCAACAGAAGTAATTGTACGTGTAAGACTTTTCTCAACAATATGGACCATAAGTTCAACAGAGGTAATACATCATTGACAGTGTAAGACTTCTCAACAATATGGGCCATAATAAGTCTACATTTGTCAACAGAAGTAATAAATGTGACAGTGTGAGACTATATGGGCCATATGAAAGTCTACATTTGTCAACAGAGGTAATAAAAATTACAGTGTAAGACTATATGGGTCATAAGAAAGTACATTTGTCAACAGAGGTAATACAAATGACAGTGTATGTATGGGCCATATGAAAGTCTACATTTGTCAACAAAGGTAATACAAATGACAGTGTATGTATGGGCCATATGAAAGTCTACATTTGTCAACAAAGGTAATACAAATGACAGTGTAAGACTATATGGGCCATATGAAAGTCTACATTTGTCAACAGAGGTAATAACAATGACAGTGTAAAACTATATGGGCCATATGAAAGTCTACATTTGTCAACAGAGGTAATAACAATGACAGTGTAAGACTATATGGGCCATATGAAAGTCTACATTTGTCAACAGAGGTAATAACAATGACAGTGTAAAACTATATGGGCCATATGAAAGTCTACATTTGTCAACAGAGGTAATTAACAATGACAGTGTAAAACTATATGGGCCATATGAAAGTCTACATTTGTCAACAGAGGTAATAACAATGACAGTGTAAGACTATATGGGCCATATGAAAGTCTACATTTGTCAACAGAGGTAATAACAATGACAGTGTAAGACTATATGGGCCATATGAAAGTCTACATTTGTCAACAGAGGTAATAACAATGACAGTGTAAGACTATATGGGCCATAAGAAAGTCTACATTTGTCAACAGAGGTAATAACAATGACAGTGTAAGACTATATGGGCCATATGAAAGTCTACATTTGTCAACAGAGGTAATAACAATGACAGTGTAAGACTTTTCTCACCAATATGGGCCATTATTACATTATGAGCTGCCTTATTGTAGCAACTCATAACGTAACACGTCTTTTATAGAAGAATCTGTTATTACGTTATGCGCTCATGATTTTATTACATTATGAGCTGATTATTACATTATGAGTTTTTATTACATTTAACTTATTACATTATGAGCCTTTTTGAGCCCTTATTACATCATGAGCAGTTATTACATTATGAGTTGCTACACTGATCACGTGGCAATTAATGCCAGGCTATACATATCCGACTGCTTTTGTCTCTTTGATTATTGTCACATTGTTTGTTGGTGAGGCTGTACAGTGTAGCTAAGTTGCGCAGTTGGCAGATGGTGTTGTTAATGTTTTGTACAGAGGATTAGGAAGGGTCAAAAATGAATCAGATAATCCATTCCTGACTGTTGATTTAGGGTAATTAAGCAGCCAGGAGTTTAGAAGCTGGAAGCTTCTGCACGTGCAGGTTTATGACCTCAATGAAACAGTTTTCAATGTTGAGAGGGTTGGAGGAGTCATTGGCGATAAAGCCAAGGGATGAAGATATAAGACATTGTCTACATAACAGTGGAAGTTTATATTGAACTTTCTGAAAATGTGCCCTAGGATTATGGAATATGTACGCCTACACACAAAATAATCAGATCAAGAACTGAGCCTTGCAGGAGACGATATTTGATGCTGGAATAATGAAACATGAACTTACTGAATATCACATGTTGTGATCTGTCGTAATAGATAGGAAAGAACTAGTCCCCACAAAGGGCTTCATTGTTTCTTAAACACCCAGCCAACAAATGAGTGATTACAGCTTCATGGGCAGCAATGTGCCAGTTCTTTCGTTGTAGCCTTTTCTGCCTCCTCCCTCTTTCGCGCAGACGAAATGAAAGCCTGGGTGTCATGATCCGTGACCTGTTCTGTCACCCTGATGTGTTTCCCTATGTTCCTTGTTTTGTGTACTTTTACCTTTTATTTTGTAGTATCTAGTGTCTCTTGGTTTCCTGTGTTGCCCATGTTTACCTGCCTTGTCTAACCTGTGATTAGTGTAGTGTTCCCCACCTGTGTCCTGTTACTCTCCCAGCCAATCCCTGTGTTGATTTGTCTGTTGTATTTCACCTGTGTCTAGTTAGTCCATGTCTATTTATATGCCCTTGTGTGTTCAGTTCTCCGTTGGTTCGTTATTATTTGTCACTGTGAGTATTCGTTGTAGTACCTTGTTCCTTGACTCCTCGTTTGCCCTGTATTTCAGAACCCCTAGTTTTCCCAGTTTAGTGTTTCCCTTTGTACTCCGTGTTCTGTGTTTTGACTGCCTACTCATCGGGCTTGATATAATAAATATCTTCATTTGAACTGAGCTGCCTCTGCCTCTCATCTTGCACTTGGGTCCTCCTACACTGTCTTGACTTGAACCGTGACACTGGGTATCGAGGCTACCTCCTCCCTCACCTCCAATTCATCATCTTCCTACTCATCCTAGAACAGTTTGGTTCCATGTTTATCCCTCTGTCATCCTCCAACATCACACCCCCCCCCCCCTCTCTCTCTCCCACTGTATCCATTAATATAGGCCTGCTCTCTCTTATTAGACATTTATTACTATTTTAACATTGACGTTTATTACTATTTTAAAACATTTTAAGAACTAGCCATCGACACGTTGTGAGCTTGTAGATCAGCTATTTGAACTATTTTAAAATGTTTAGAAATAGTAAAAAAAAAATCACACCCGTGTGAAGTGAGGGGCTCCTGTTGATTAGGTGATGTAAAACAACATACAAACATTAAACGCCATGAACACAATCAGTCCCTGGATTCCTTCAAAATAGAGCTCTGGGGTGCCGGGAAAACATGACCGCTTTTACTCTGAACAACACCCCCCGGAGAGCGCCCTGGATTAGGAGAGACGAGACATTCTTTCTGCAGCGGTAAACGGGAAGTAAACGGGACCGCGCATGTACGGTGGCCTAAAAAAAAGGAACGGGCAAGGACGGACAAAGCTGGGCAATGGAGTGGCTGCACCCTATGGTTGCACCACTCAAAAATAAGTTTAGGGAATAAGTTTATCTTGCGCCACAAAGAGATATAGCAGCTAGTGTCAATTCCTATTAGCGTAGCATCATACTTACATCATCTCTACAGTACATCTTTTACATCTCATTATTTTGTAACTTTTCCTTGAGTGTAAGCAATGTTCTATAGAACTAACGGTTGTATACTGCAGCTACCTATAGGCTAATGTTGTGTGTTGTGCAAGCAGAGCGCGCAAGTAATAACAGCGCTAGTTATACCAGTTATACCCTGACGTCATATGCTGCTACTATACATACGCATCAAACGCATACGCAAAGTAACCACAGTATACCGCTAATAAACGTACAAATTACATATACATATACATAGAGGCATTTCCTTTCCACCCTTCATCTTGCCTTTAATCCACCCGACACTGATCGAAATATACAGTACGTCACCATCGAAAGCCGATTAATCCACATCTTTATTACGTCCTCATTGAGAGCTATAGTTATACCAGTTATACCAGAGATTTGAAAGTTCGTAGCGGTTGACAGTACTCTGCTTGCGCACTAGTAGGTCATGTATGGCCTACTTGTGTGCAAACTGCAAAGCGCAAGTAGGCACTCGGCAGAGTGCAGTTTTAGTTAATACTTTAGTTAAATATTCAGGGACGGACGGACAGATGGTATAAAACACTTTCAAAGGTTGCTGCCTTTGTTTTCCTCTCACTTATCAACTAAAGGGCACTTGATGGATGTCACACTGAAAGATATCTAATTAAAACAGTCTCTCTCACACATTCTGCACACCGCGACTTAGTCTCTGCTTTCTAAACGCAACCAATGAAGGATTCCTGCAATTCAGTTTTTCCTGCCAAGACAAAAAGGTCAATGTTATTATTAATATTACATGGCATTTTCTTTATTGCCTTTCACACGAATGCAGTGCATGTTTAAAAACATCACACTTGTGTGAAGTGAGTCAGTCAATCAAATCATCACTATAGGGTACACACAGACACACAAAGCTGGGCATAGGAGGGGCTATAAGTATAACCCTCAGAAACAAAAAAGCTGACCTACACTGAAACTGACAATAACATCTCCTCAGTGCTCATGTGTCGATATCACACATGATCCCCCCATCCCCAGGGCACAGTACATGCATCCAGATACACACATCCAAGATGAGCATGAATACACATTTTCATTGCAGATAAAATAATGTGATAGCATGTGATCAGACATAATGGATAGTGATTAAAAACGTTCAATATTATATGGGATAGATATTTCAGAGTCTTTGTACTAGAGTAGTAAGTTGCTTCACTTAAGGACAAAGTCCTGCATGCGCACGCGCACACACACACACACACACACACACACACACACACACACACACACACACACACACACACACACACACACACACACACACACACACACACACACACACACACACACACACACACACACACACACACACACACACACACACACACACACTAATGAGCCACCCTGGAGAGCAGTTCGTCACAATATACGGCTCAAATGTCACTCCAGTCTATTGTCTGTGTGGCACTGGTGACAGGAGAACACATGCGATGCGAGGCTGTCCATGGACAGAGACCAAACAAGACTGACAACAGCATGAAGGCTTTCAGAGTACTCATGTAACGCAGGACAATGAGCGACAGTGAGATAAAGAGGAGTCGAGTGTTTACAAGGCTGCCTGCATGTGTCTGTGTATGCCATTGAGGTAATAGCCTTGGAGGCATACTATTTCGGGTTCATGATCCGGTTGGGAGGGGATGATAAGTTACGTCATGTTGTAGCTGGAACCTCAAACCGGAATCAGAATTACCCCAAATATCTCCCTGCGTCATCATTTTTAGGGCCTACCTACCCAATGAATGAGTTTTTGTCGTGCTATCGAGAAAGCGCAAGTTTTTGTCGCGCTATCGAGAGACGTGGAGGACAACAAAGGCAACAACAACGAAGGTGCAAACCTTCATTAATAGCTGCCTGAGGAGAATCCTGAGCATCCGCTGGCCAGACACCATCAGCAATAACGACCTCTGGCAGAGAGCGAGTCTACCACCAGTGGAAGAGGAGATAAAGAGAAGAAGGTGGGGATGGATAGGCCACACACTCTGGAAGCCCAATACCAGCATCACAAGACAAGCCCTTACATGGAACCCACAAGGTAAAAGAAAGAGAGGGAGGTCGAAGAACACCTGGCGCAGGAACCTTGAGACCGACATCAAACAGTGTGGACTGACATGGAAACAGCTGGAAAGGAAGGCCCAGGATAGAGGACTCTGGCGAACTGTAGTCGACGGCCTATGCTCCATAAAAAGGAGTGATAGGCATAAGTAAGTAAGTAAGTATCGAGAAAGCGCGAGTTTTTATCGCGCTATCGAGAAAGCGCGAGTTTTTGTCGCGCTATCGAGAAAGCGCGAGTTTTTGTCGCGCTATCGAGAAAGCGCAAGTTTTTGCCGCGCTATCGAGAAAGCGCGAGTTTTTGTCGCGCTATCGAGAAAGCGCGAGTTTTTGTCGCGCTATCGAGAAAGCGCAAGTTTTTGTCGCGCTATCTTTAATTCCAACTCGTAGCGACTGGCGAGACTAAAAACAAAACAGGTGGGACCAAAACTCGATGGGGGGACCAAAACAAAGCAACGCAGTTTTTATTTTATTTTTTATAATCCGGTTAAAACCACGCCTATAGACCAGATCACACCGGCGATTTAGGAACACAGACCAGGCTTTCCTCCGAGGTGGAAAGTCTTGTGACGCAAAGGTTACTTACCATTAAGGTATATGGTGTATATTGGAGTGTCTGTGAACGTCGCTCAGTCTGTGCCAAAGTGTCCCTGAGTGCCCCCGACAGCTAATAACCCCTAACTGCTTCCCAGCGCTGTATTAATAGCGCACAGTGCTCCTAATAGATATGGGTAAATGCATAATTGTGTAAATGTACAGATTCTAAATTATGAATGAATTAGAAGAAAGAGGAAGATCAGCATCAGAGACATACTGTGTGTGCTGCGTAGGCAGTTTTTTCGATTGTACGGATCAATGTGTGTGTGTGTGTGTGTGTGTGTGCATGCGTGCGTGCGAGACTGTGTGCATGTTTTCAGAACTCACAGTTGTGCTGTTTGTGAATAAGCTAAGAGAGACCCAACGAGTGTGCCGTTTGTGATACAAGCTTCTAAATATCTGAAACCCTTAGCTTGCACTTTTTTGTGGTAAAAGCACTCAAGCTTTCTTCTTGCCTTGATCTCCTTACCCCCCCCCCCCCCCCGCTCTCTTCTTCCCTTTCTTTGTTTTCTTGTTTCACCCACTTTTTTACTTGTAAAACTGTGATGTGACAATATAGGTCAGCTGATTCTGATTCTGGGGTGGTTGTGTGTGTGTTATGGACCTTCGTCTAGGGTGAAGGGACATGACACAATTTGAGAGGAAACAGGGTGAAAAGAACTTCAATTTATTTGGAGCAGCTCTTTTCTTTCAGTTGCAGAGACAATTTGTACAATCCTGGTTCACAATTCTCCCATTTTTTAGCTTCAGAGTGCAGGTGTTATTCTAACAAAATTAATCTAACTAGAAATCAAAAGTTTACCCCTACCTAAAGGCCCTAACAGAAGGTTAAACAAAATTACAATACTAAATCCCTAACTAACCAAAATTACAATAAGTTAACAAAAGAAAAGACCTGGCAACCCCTATCCTCCAGCAAGGGCAGAATCCATTTCGCGACCGCATCGGTCGCAAGAAATGGATTCTGCCCTCCCTCCTATGGTGGAGGTAGGAACCGGGCTTCTTAAACAAGGATAAATAGTTGGTTTTACAGACTCATAAATAAATTAAAGATTACTTCAAAGGAAAACTGGACTAAACAAAACAAATCATAACTTACGGCAATGAACCAGAAACAATAACAAACTAAATCAAAAGGCAGGCACAAGAGAGGACAAGAGGGATCGATTCTCTGCTGCTGAATACTGTTGTCCCCTCCAGAGCAAGAGTTCAACTGACACTTTATACAGAGACAGGAAGAGTGCCCAGCCAACAGGAAACTGGTGTTGTCAGGGAGAACCAATAAGGGACAGAGGGGGCAGGTCCAATCAGGTACCTGTCACTCAGAGCCATGTCTGTCAATTCACTTGAGTACTGTAGCAAAAGAAATACAACTTGTTACATGCCATAAAACATCATAACAAATACCAAACTTATAATTATTATCCTAATTTAATAGTCACCAAAAATAATAATTATACTTAAACAAATAACAAATAATCAAAAGGACCGTGGTCCGTAACAGTGTGTGTAAGGTCGCCATGTGTCAGTGCACGCGCGTGTCTCGTGTTTGAACCAGCGCATTCTGTACCTGTACGTGGATACGTCTTTAGTGCAGCTTCAGCAGACAACACAGCAAATGTTACTGTGTACACCATTAGGGCACAGCCAGGGGAGCATCAGTCCTCATTTATTGCTCATACTGGATAATGAATCAATATTTCAGAATGAGGCGATGGAATGGTTAACTTCACCCCAGCGTTCCATGCAAGACGTCATTGTGCTCAGGCGACCAATCCCATTCACGCACCCCCACCACTAGCCTCTCCCTGGTCTCTCCTTCTCTCTCCCCCCCCCCCCCCCCCCCCCCCCTTCTCTCTCTCTCTCTCTCGGTGTCTTTATACTCCGCTGACATGAGAAGCACGGCGCGCACACGCACCCCTGTTTCTGCAAGAAGCCGGAAAACACAGAGTTCTGAAAACACACTCACTCACTCACTAAAACACACACACTCACACACAGTGACAGACGGACACGAACAACACGCATAGTACGACTCAAATAAGACAGGGTGAGTGTGTCCTCTATTGCTTGAACATTCATATTTTTTGTTTTGTTTTCTATCTTCTCCATACAAGCATGCCCTAATTTATTGTTGTTTTCTCTGTCTGTGTGTCTTGTCTCTGTCTCTCTCTCACTCGTATTACCTCTACCATCTTAACTCAACCTTTCATAGCCTTGCCATCTTTTCAGCTTACCTCCCTCTCTGGGCGTTCAACTGCAATCTCTCTATCTTTATCTTTCTTTCTTGATTCTTCAACCCCACAGGCAAATGCTGGTTACCACTGACAGAAACAACAGCAACAACACAAACCTCGCCGCTGCTGTCGGCATCAGTACCAGACAGCACCTGGCGCCCGAGAGTGGGACCGCCTTCCACAGCCGGTCTTCGTCCCCTCTTCACCCCAGGGTGGCAACTCTGAGATGGGCTGCTCCTCACCCCGCCAACCATCGGGCCCTTCCATGCTCCACCCGGAACTGGACAGCAGTGGTGGCGACAGCAGCATTTTACCACAAGACTCTGAGAACCAGGGTTTGAATGGATACGAAGAAGAGGGAGGAGCCACCGAAGGAGAGGGAGGTGAGGAAGGAGGCGGCAACGAAAGAGACCCCGCTAAGCCGACGGATGCTCACCCCACACTGGAGCGTCTGGCCCAGGCCACGGGTGGCACGGAGAAGTCTTGGTACCGATGCGTGTTCCCATTTGGCGTCATCTCGCTGGTGATTGGCATGGCGGGCACTGGTGTGTCCTTCACATTCAACACGCTGCCCCAAACCAAGGTGGTCTCTGTGGCGCTGCTATGCCTTGGCCTGGTGCTGCTGCTGATGGCTGCTGTGTGCTGGCGAGCCCACCGGGCAACGAAAAGGAAGAAGAATGAGGGGGCTTTCTTCTGCTCAGAGCAGGGCACCTTGTGATGGAGTGGGACAGAGAAGGGGGGGGGGGGGGTCGGACGGACATGGAGGATGTCCTCGGTTCAGTACAGGGTACGGTACGGTATGATTGAGGACAGCTGATGAGTATAGTCCTAAAAGCACGACTGGAGGGAGACCTGTTACAGGAAGCGGTGAGGGTAATTGGATGGATGTGCGCAAATTCAGGAGCGCTTTTCATTATGTCCATACGGGGGCTGTTCAGTAGCTGGTGGGGGGTTGGGGACGAGAGACAGTCTAGAATAGATCACATACCCAAGGCGGGTGACACAGTATGGGTAAGATGTATGGCATTGGTGTAGACAGTCTACCGCTATTATGCTATACGCAATATGCCATGCCAAAGTTTTGAGAAAAAAGCGTATACTGTCTGCTAATCATTCATCCACTGACCACACACGTGATTGTATAGCCACACGTGTGCATGTTCAATTACGGCATACCGTCTGAAAGAACATGTATGTTTCCCAGGTCAAGCCCTGCAATAGACAATATGGCTGAGTTTTCACACATATTGGATGACTCCCATTACAGAGTCACGGAGCTCAGAACAGATTGCCCCCAGGTTCACACCAGCTGTGTTTACTGAAGGTGTCTGTATGGGTGAGATTCATGGCTGGATTGCCCTCTCTCAGCAGACTCCTGCACATGTGCACAACTGTCGAAAGGAAACTGTACGATCCCCACTGTGTGTGTGTGTGTGTGTGTGTGTGTGTGTGTGTGTGTGTGTGTGTGTGTGTGTGTGTGTGTGATGTAAGGAGAGGTAATTTAGTTAGACATGTTCTTGTCTCCCTCAGCTAAAGTGCCCTTGTCTGAGCAGTATAACCCAACCCCGGCCCCAACTGAGCCAGCAGAGGTGCTTAGTGGTCGACAGCCAAAGACTGTGTGGTTGGGCATGCTGCAGGTGAGAATATTCATAATTGTACAAACATTAAGCAGGAAAATGGTGAAAAGGAACCAACCCAATGGGTAAAAGAAATAGATATACCTCTAGTCTAAGTAGTCTCACTTAGTACAATTAACACAGCCATCACCTCCTACAGTATACAGGTCAATAGAGGGTATGCGTGTGACATCATCATCATACCCGGAAGTTATTCTGGAACGCCTACTGAGTGGCAAAAAACGCACTAACACTAACACATATACAGTACATCCAATCCGAAAAGTCCTATCTGATTGTATTAAACAACGTTAAACTCACTTTTTAACGATTTGACACTCACTTTATGCTTATGTGCAAATTGCGCATACTCTCTCAACGTTCTCCCCCCAATTGTATTCAGCATGTTCAAGTTAATCATGCCTGACATGTGGAGATCGATCGATCAATAAAACAAGGCTGGGAAAGCCATAGCTGAGCTGATCCACATAATTGTCCACAGAGTCAGTGCCCAGGGGAAACAGTTTCCATGGGGGAAGGGTTCCCCCAGTGCCCAGGGGAAACAGTTTCCATGGGGGAAGGGTTCCCCCAGTGCCCAGGGGAAACAGTTTCCATGCGGGAAGGGTTCCCCCAGTGCCCAGGGGAAACAGTTTCCATGGGGGAAGGGTTCCCCCAGTGCCCAGGGGAAACAGTTTCCATGGGGGAAGGGTTCCCCCAGTGCCCAGGGGAAACAGTTTCCATGGGGGAAGGGTTCCCCCAGTGCCCAGGGGAAACCCAAGGGTTCCCTCGCTCTCCCATTCAGTATGTATGAATGGACTGAGTACTACATACTATACTCACTCACTTTGGATGAATCCTTCTCAGCTGAGGATGCACGGCTGCCTGGCCACTGGACGTGAGAAATTACTTAGAATTGTATCCTTTGGAATATGTTTGTACACAGCTATTCTTCTCTCAGTTTTTCAGTCTCTTGTTTGGTTTAAGCTTTTCATTCAAAATAAATGAACATTCGTGTGTTTTGGGCTGTATTTACTATATGGCGGGGTTACTGTGCATATTTGTGACAGAAGCTTTGGTCTAAAGTCTAGAGAAGGACTCATATGTAGCAAAGTTGTGATTCAAATGATGATTTTTTGATAGATATATTTTTGAGAACGTATAAATACAGTAGATTAAATGTGGATTTTTTTTTTTTGAAAATGTTTTATTTTTTTTACATTTCAGTCATTACCAGCGTGTATACAGTAGCTTTGTACACATGTGGTCACGGTGTGCACATGTCCTTGCACACTGTAGGCATGTATATAGAGAATGTTGAATGTGTGTGTGTGTGTGTGTGTGTGTGTGTGTGTGTGTGTGTGTGTGTGTGTGTGTGTGTGTGTGTGTGTGTGTGTGTGTGTGTGTGTGTGTGTGTGTGTGTGTACATTTGTGAGAGCCACACACAATGAGGTCCAATAAATCCACTGATTACACTGCTCTTACAATGGAACTGCTGGATTCAGTCAAGCTGCATTCCATGAAGCACAGCAACCCTCAGTGTGCTTAATTGATCCTTAGCTGACACAGAGGTGATTAGTTCTCTCTCTCTCTCGTTTTCACCAAATTAGGCTTATTTCTTTCTGTGAACTACTTTGAAATAAGAAAAAGAAAAACGGGTTAATTAGGGTTATCCTGATGCATAGCTATTGCATCATTGTTATACAGTAGTACTATCGTAGGCTACAGTGTATGCTGCTACACTTTCAAAATACTGAATTATCAAATATAAAACATATCACTTTGTACTGTTACTGACCAAGATAGTAGCCACATTTTGGGAAATGTACCTCACAAAATGAATGTCTAGTGAACGTCCTTGTATAAATTGTAAAGGTTATTGATGTGGAATTGCTCTCTCTGGACATCCCTGTTGGGTTGAGCAAGTATACAGTCGTAGCCACTAGCCAGTGTATTGGTCCTGCATTACTTCTGCTGCCAGAGGTTTTCATATAGAGTAGGTCAATAGAACTAAACCTTAACCCATTCTGACCTCAGATCAGATTCATACGAGGTTTCCGCCGGACACACACTGGTCTGATGAACCCATTCTGACCTGAGATCAGATTCTAAAAATGTCAGTCGCTCTTCGATTAAAAAAAAATAGCAGACCTACAAGCTCGTATCGCGCCACTCGGTGGCGCGATATGAGCTTGTAGATCTGCTATTTTTCAATAGCTAAAGCATAACATGATGCCGACACCAAAATGGGTGCCCGTTCAGAATGGGTTAAAGGGTAAAGCCAAAGGTGGGCAAGAAACCTGAAATAATTGCTCCATTGATTAGACATTGGTAATCCAATACAAGCTCCTCGGTGACTTACATTGTACAGTGAAGGATGAGCTCTTTTAGCCGTAAATGAACGCAAACAAAGTTGATTCTCACAATAAGCCTATACATGACTATATAAAAATGCGAACTTCCTGTTGATTTTATTGTTTGAGGATCTATCATCGGATCCATAATGCAGCTGGTTATTTTTATTCCTGATAAAAAATAGCTAAATAAATACATTTTTAAATTATCTGTTTTGTCAGCATCAACTTTGTTTGCATTCGTTTATGGTCTATAGAGCTTCTCCTGAGCCTCATCACTGTACAATGTAAGCCAATGGGAGCATATTTTGAAATATCAATTTCTAATCAATGGATCAATTATTTTAGATTTCTTGCCCACCTTTGGAGTTACATCGTGGCAAGGTAACTACACAACCCAAACCTCTACCAAAGTGGTCTAGTCCTTTAAAGTTTAAGGTCATAAGATACTGGACAGCTGGAAACCAGAACATTTAGTCGTATTATAAAGAACTTAAAAGAAAGAAAACTAGATTATTCCAAACAATGATCCAGTTCACTATGAAGTGAAGTTAGTCTTTACAACAGGCTACATCATGTGTACATAACAGAACTATTTATGGTTCTCCAAATCTAGGCACAGCTTTCTTTGAATCGATTTCAAGTCTAGTGCTGCCTGTAAGTACAAATAGTCTGTGAAGAAGCGGTTGTGAGCAATGACCAACTTGTTTGTTGGCATGGCACAGCTTTTCAGTGCCTTTTGTCAATAGTGGTTTTAATTTCCTGTAGTATATCAACAGTACCAGCCCTAGTAATCAAGTAGCCCTCGAGAAACAGTTATACGTTTCAGTTGTATTCAAGTCACTATGGATGTTTTGGTGTGCATGAAGTCATGCAAATTTGAATGGGTCACTTTGATACGATTTCCTTTGAAAAGTAACAAATATTTAATTGTTCAGTTATTTATTTATTTTCTCTCTCTTTAAATGTCGGTAAGATTGTACATCTTTGTTGTTTACTGTAAATTACAGAAGCCTATTTGCAATCACCAAATTAAATGCAAATTCTACTTTCAATTAAAGCATTGTGCTCATTATGATTGATGTGCTAAACAGAGTGTCAGGACTTCCTTTTAACTTTTCTGATATGATGTCTCATCTACAGTAGGTCTGACAAAATAAGTACATAATCACCTGATTGCAATTATTTTAAAGAATTGCCATTACCTTTGCATAAAGTATAAAGTTATTAAATGCCATAGTAAATTAAAAAATGTGATTATTGATACTGGTCATTGTCAGTAATATCTTTGTATATTGAAGTTATTTGTCATAGCTGCCCAGTGTGCAATTTTTAAGCGGTGCAGGCCACTTTGTGTGTTTGTACAGCATACATGGGGGAATACATTTGGGGGAAAACAAAGTCAGACAGAAGTCAGGACAGGGAAAAGCATATGTCAAAATTAAGTCTTCCCAAACTGGGGCATTTCAACATTAAATTAGAGTCCAGAAGAATATAGACCTAAACAACAATTATCGTAGATCTCTTAAGTCTTAAACAAGCTATTTAAGCTTGCATGCGCTCGCTCGCACGCATGCACGCTTGCTTGCTCGCACGCATGCACGCACGCACGTTTTTGGGAGTAAATTGTGGAATGTTCTTATGTTGAGAACATGGAATGTTTTTTATATTGATATTGAGACTGTGCTTTACATTGAGATTACTCAATGAAATGCCAGCACACACTCAAATAGTGTCATCCATCGTGTCCCCAGTAACCACTGCCACTCTCCACTGACAGGTAGGCTATGACAGGCATCACAAATTCAATCATCATCTCATCATCGCAAGTTCATGGGCAGCTGTGAATAGCCCTATTCATATTCATATTCATGAATACCTCTAATTGATGTATTCCAACCCTCTACTCAACCTCCTCTCATCTCCAACCAAACCACCCTCCAATCCAGATCCATAAAGGAATGTCTCATAGTACTCTCTCTCTCTTTTTCTCTCGCTTGCTTGCTCTCTGGACTTTTTCTAAAAATAACATCAGCTAGGGAAGGAATGGGGGGGGCTCATCTGCTGAAAGCTGCTCTATCTGTACGCGTACACATAGAGCAGCTTTCAGCAGATGAGCCCCCCACCCCCGCATCTGGTTGCAGAGTAGAGAGTATGAAAGAGAGCTAAAACACGTAACCCATTAAAATCACAGCTCAATTAATTTCTGTGTAATTAATGCCTTAGCCATTTCTGGCAAATACAGTATATTCATGGTATTACACTGTAACAGAGGAAAGTATTCTATGTATCCGATGTTATTTTGAATAATTTAGCCTAACAAGAAAGGGGAAATCCGAGGATAGAGCCCTGGGGAACTCCACATTATGGTGTGTAATCATCATCATACTATAATCATCATACTATCAGATCATACTATCATACTATCATCATCATACTATATGATAGAATGAATGAATGAATGTCAGAAACAACGCCGTATGATAGAATGAATGAATGTCAGAAACAACGCCGTATCTCCTCACTGCCTGCACGAATCACTCCCACTTTTCACACATAATTATATGGAGGTCTTAACGGAGCCCTTTTTTCGATTTGACACATTAATGATTAATAATGAATTTATTAGTGAATTAAAAATGCGAAAACGCACCCAGGGCGCAGTACCCCCCGCGGCCACAAGGGGGAGGGGGATATCTCACAACGGGTAAGGGCTAGTGGAAGTAAGTAAGTGAAGAGATAACAATGTCATCGTGCCACAATAGTGATGCTCACTGAAAATGTATGATTTACTAGCAAAATAAAAACACAGTAATCAGTAATGTTTGGCGAGCAAAAATGACATGCAAATGTCATTTTAATAACACCCTTCTCGCATTTTCTTTTGGCTAGTTATTAATAAAAACAGAGGGAGGGAAAGAAGGGGAGAGACATGCAGCAAAGGTCGTCCTGAACGTGACTCGAACACGCGACAGCCTATATGTGGCATGCGCCTGGACCACTAGGCCAGTGGGCGCCCCTTGATGCATTATTATGCATTCAAATTTCATCATGACGTTATTCTCCTCAGAACTCCATGCTTCATGTTGCCAGCCTGATTTGGCAGTTTCAGTGCCAATGGCCCACTACCAGCCTGCCACCCATTGTGTCTTCATGTATTTCATTTAATCATAAAAGCATAAAATAGGAAATTTGCATGAGCAGCAACTCCTACACAACACTAATTGCCATTTTTAACAGATGTCGGCTCATGGCAGCCAGAATCTGCGAAATCTGGCTTAATTATGGTGACAGCCGCCTTTTCTTCACTTCAATGTTTACGTACAGTGCAGTACGGTGTTCTCTGTGTGTCAATTTGTCCTCTTTCGTTCGACAGCTATGGAACTTTATTCATCGATTGCAGGATTATTACCACCTCAAGAAGTACGACAGAGACTTAAAAAAAAGAAAGAAAATAAAACGCCAGTCGCCTCAATGCTTCCATTTACCATTTGAAAACAGAAAGGTAAACATGAAGGTTACATTAAGTTAACATCAAAGAAAATATATAAAAGGGAGAGGTGAACAGGGGTGCACGATTATAAAATTATGAACGATATCCGATCTCATTATTTGCAGGGTCATATCTGCCGATACCGGTCATCTACCAGTCATATCGACCGATTCCGATATTAGGCTATACACACACACTAACTCTTTGAGGGTTTAAAGTCAAATCCCATGTCAAATCCCATTTTCTCAATGGGAGAAATGCGTTTTTGAATGATTTATTGAAAATTCTCTGTTGTGACTCTGCGACAATAAAAGACCTTCAGAGAAAGCTTGACAAGTTTGCTTCCAGGAAAAAAATGAATTGAGTTGATACAATGTTTAGTTTTTGTGTTGGAAGCCATTTAAAAAAAAATGCGCTTACACAATGTAGTGTTTTTAGCACATGAAAAAAAGATACAACCGTTTTAAGGTTTATTTTGGTAACAACTTTTTTTCTACAGGGAGCACATACCTATGACATATCTCATTTTAAAGGGTGAGTTGTCTAGTTCAATAATAAAAAAATTAAAAGTTTCCCACATGTACCACTGTAGATATTTTGCCATCTATAAATAGCATAGTCAGTCATTACCAAACTGACCAACCCAGATAAAACCGCCTACTGCCCCCTACTGGAACAAGATAGAAACTCAATGTTATTCTTTCATGAAACTTGACATTTTAACGAAGATTTTGATATATAATATGTTTACATAGTCTTACCAGTACCCTAGTCTATTCATTCATGTATCTCAAAAACCTGTTATGAAGAAACACAGTTTTGATAAAAAACACATCCAATGACATAGTTTTCCGGACTTGGTGCCTATGATATGTATAGAAATGTAGACTTGAATGTATACTGTATTATATAAAAAAAAATTGGGTTCTTACCATCTACCGTTACAGAGTAAATCACAGTTGAAACTCGCTTAGTCAGAACATAAACCTCAGAATAGTGTAAAAATAGACATGAGATGTATCTCGGATTTGAAAAGTGCAAGTTTTATTTCTTTTTTTCTTACAAACATAAAATTATAATAAATATAGAAAATAAATAATGCAATAGGACACCCACTGCCCCCCCTCCTCCCCCCCTGAACCACCGGAGATCTGCTCCAGTACATCTGTGATGAGACTAACCGCTATGCAGCGCAGTCCATCGCAAAGGTGTGTATTGTGTATATTCCACACGGATGTGTCTGTGATCGAGCTGAAAAACTTCTTCTGCCTCTATTTCCTTACTGGCATCGTGAAGAAGCCAACCCTCGTGTCCTACTGGTCTAGGTGTAAGGCTAATGAGACACCGCAGTTCAGGAGAACCATGAAACTGGCCCGGTTTCTGCTGCTCAAGCGGTTTCTTCATTTCAGTAACCAGGAGACTCCAGACACAGGGGACCGAATGTACAAGGTCAGACATCTTCTGAACTATCTACTGGCCCGGTTTCAGTCTTGCTACACGCCAGAGAAGAACATCTCGATAGACGAGAGCATTATGCTCTGGAAAGGACGGCTGAGTTGGAAGTGCTACAATCCTCTTAAACCAGTTAAATGGGGCGTGAAGAGTTACTGTCTTGCCGAGTCAGCAACAGGCTACCTCTGGAACATGAGGCCATATACAGGAGTAAGCTGTGGGCTTGACAAGATCGTGACGGAGCTTCTCGGTCCGTTGGCCAACCAAGGCTACCATTTATACATGGACAATCTGTACAACTCGGTCGACAGGTGTACTTTGCTACTGTCTTTGGGAACCCATGTATGTGGGACCATGAGGAAGAACAGGGAGATGAAGCGGCTTAGCAAACCAAATGACATGAAGCCGGGCGAGACTCTCATGCGCCACAACATGACGGGGTGATGCTGTTGGCTTGGCGGGACAAGAAGGTGGCGAAGATGTGCACCACCATCCACCCACACACGATGGTCAAAGTCACTGAGAGCCAAGGCCTGACGCAAACTGACGCCAGGCCAGCCAGTCAGGGAGGACAAAATGAAGCCACATTGTGTTGACCAGTACAACAAGTATATGAATGGTGTGGACAAACTAGATCAACACATCTCGTATTACCCGTTTGCCCGTAAGTCATACAAGTGGCCTGTAAAGTTCTACCTGTTTCAGATGGCAATGTACAATGCGTTCAATTGTCTGTTCAATTGTACAATGTACAATGCGTTCTTGTTGCACAAGCAGGACAAAAAATCTCCTGGACTATCTAATGTTGGTGGTGGAGAAGTCGACATCACTGCGGGCAGAGGAGGAGGAGGAGACATCCGTCCATTTCTTCACTCTGGAGTGGGTCCTGGATCTAGATAGATAGATAGACAGACAAGTTAGATTTATTTGCAGAAATTACAAGTGTTGATCCATTTCAGAGCCAACACATTGTAGCCAACACACATCAGTGTTGATCATCCATTTAATTATCACAACGAAATGTCCGTCATTGTTCTTTACTTTGCCGCGGGGGAAGGCTGGTACTGTAATGCAGGCGGCTAAGCTAATTTATTATACTACTAAATCTATATAGTATTGCGCTTGCATGATGATCAAATGAACGTATTGTACCGTGGTTTATATGCTATATATTATGAGAAATGTTCCATTACTTCCCCTCCTCCCATATATTCAGATGGCTATTATTATCACTGTTTTGTTTTTTTTACTTTGCAGAGGAGTTGCTAGCAGCTAGCATTACAGGCTGCGGCCTGCGCTCCAGAAGCTCGGCAAAAAAAAAAAAAAAACAGCGATCATGATTCATGATAGCGATCTGAATATATGGGAGAGGGGGAAGTAATGGAACATTTCTCATAATATATAGCATATAAACCACGGTACAATACGTTCATTTGATCATGTAAGCTCAATACAGATCTATTTGAAAGCCCCATTGGTTGCTAGCAGCTATAGTAGCAACATTCATCCATGATCCATCCATCCATTATACATTAGCTCAGCGGCCTGCCTTCCCGCAGCGGCAAACAGCGATCAGAAACTATAATACACACTGAATAGATATAGCATATAATGTTTCAGACAATAAGATTCTTACCATAGAAAAATCTGGTCACCCGTCCAGATCGGAGTAGGATGTCATCGCTCGAGCCAGGCCGGGAAGAGTGGTCGGAAAGCCCGCAACAGCTGGCTTGCTCAGCGTAAAGAGGTTACGGTTACGGGGCCGGTCCTTCAGGACGAAGATCGTACAGAGGTGTTCCTCCATTGTCGTCTGACGCACCAGACAGACAACAGAGTACTAACTAATACATCTAAACTAAATATAATCGCTAAATATACTCAATCACTTTCGACACGCCACCAACTGTCTCCCCATGCAGAACCGCAGGGGGCGGGCACGTTTTTATAGCCAACGATGTGCGCACGTGTTACGTGACACGGGATTTCTGGGTATTGTAGTTGGAATTTCAACAAAGGGACTTCACACAGCGATGCGGAGGTTATTAATCTACCGATATTAATTTAAAAAAAAAAATCGTGTAGAAATTCGTGTTTGACCACACTCAGAACGCTATTACAATCGAATTTTTTCGTGTTTGCACATCTAAGGGCTAAAAGAGTGCAGAGATGACTACTAGACACTTGAATATTGAGTACAAAATCAAACACACATGCAGTACACACACACACACACACCCACACACCCACACACCTAACATTACCTTATCAAATCAAACTTCAAACAATTAGCCTAACCTAACTCCTAATCAAAAAACATGAGAAAACAGATTCAACATAAAAGCTACCCAACCTTACCAAACCTGGGCTTTTTAAATCAACAAGCACTTCAATCAAAACCTTTCACAAAAAGGTTATCTGGAGTCTGGCAGGGGGTGCTGGAAGGCTGGAACAATCAACTACCTGGAACAGCCTCACAAACACAACATAAACACTCATTCAATCAGCCAAGCATATCCGCAGCCATTGTCCACAGAGCGACATCCACAGCGTCACAGACACCAAAATCATTAACATGTTAATGATCTTTTTCAGGACATCCATGTATTATGTACTAAAGACAAAAGGTATATGCTGACAGTGACACAGAGAGTATAGAAGTCGCAGCCGTGAGGGAAGTCATCTGTTAGATTGACAGCTGCAGTCAAATCTAAATTAGGACATTGGTGTCAGAGAATTCATTTATTTTAGACTACAAGGTTGAATATAAGTAGAATAAACAATTATACTTACTATAAATAATGTGAATTAGATTAATGTTCCCAAATATGGACCAATTAAAGCCCCACCCCACTATAACATTTCAACAACTAGTCTATAGCATAATATTAATTTAAATTACAGACATTTAAATGGATAAAATCTAAACCAGATCTTGATATAAAATCAGCAGGGGTGTTAAAACTAGCAACAGCATTCATGCCTGGGTTCAATTTCACATACTGTATCTTAAGATTAGAAATGTAACAATTATCCACCTCTGCTTTAACAATTTCATAGTGGGTTCTTTTCAAACTTTTCAAGTTTCAATTAAAGAAAATGAAAGTTCATGGAAATTAAGTTGTCTAAGAGCCATGAGTTCACAGTCACTGAACAAGAGTAAAACGCAAGCAGGGGCTAGATATATAACAGAAGCTCAATGAGCTCAGTGAAGCTCAATTATTCTGCAACCAGCTCTCCAAGAACTCTGACAAATAATAGCATACAATCCATTATCCAGTTTATTCCATGTCAGTGGGCAAGAGAAAGGTTGCTACTGTATGCTGCAGCTGTTAAGTTAACAAAGAAAGACCCATAATGAGCAATTATGAGCAATACAAGGGGAAGGCTTGGCATGACAGGGAATAAAACAATTATAAATATTTATTAGTAGCAGTAGGTGAACTGCAAAAATGCCAAGGAAGCTTACTGCCATCTTTGATCACAATCACATGACTTATGATAGAGGCTATTTGTTGAATTAAGTATTAATAAAATAAATTAATTCAAGGCATGACCTTGGTCTGGCACAAGTTCCAACTTCTGCTCCACAGATGACAGCTTGTGATGCTGTAACTAGAGTCTGGTGGTTGACTCCCATACTACACACTGGCGCACGCACACACACACACACACACACACACACACACACGCGCACATGCATATACACGCGCACACACACGAGGCCGCCAAAACGTCTACTGTCCTTCATAGTAGCCTACCCTTGAAAATACACCACTTACATGAATGCATAAGTGTGTGTAATACACCACTTACAACATGCATGCATGTATACGGTAAGTGTGTGTGTGTGTGTGTGTGTGTGTGTGTGTGTGTGTGTGTGTGTGTGTGTGTGTGTGTGCGTGCGTGTGTGCGTGCGTGCATGTAGTTTGGAGCATGGTTCATAGTTTACATAAAGTAGAACAAGTTTATACAAAGATTACAGATGTATTAACACTAGATTAGAGGAATGTTTAAGGTCTTAAGCTAAAAAGGTGGATAGAACCATTATTCAGTTAACAAAACTGACAAAAGTAGGTCATACTGTATAACTTCTTCAATTAAAAAAAATGCTGTTCTTTTTCTTTTCATTTTACATTCATTTCCACGCAAATGTGGTTTTAACAACTTCTCTAAACAGTAAACACTATTAAACAACATTTGTATTTACACGCATCATTTGCATGAATTATTGATGCTAGGCCGTGTATAATTTAACTTCTAAATGACATACTGTATAAATAAATATATAGCAAGTGTATAACAAAACTACATGTTACATGTTTATCAAAATAACTTCATATTGATGACATCTAAATGCCCCCACAGGATTAGGGCCCCCTGGGGCTACAGTCACCCAATCCACACCAAACTTGGCACAAACACTGTTCAGGGTCTGCCATGACAACAGGCACACCGGGGGGCACGTCTGGCCCCCATGGACTCACGTCAGGAGCCCAGGGCAACAGGCACGCTGTTGCTCTAAAGCCTCCCATACAGGAGTGTAACTATCGTGACGCAATTGCGTTGTCTGCGCTGGGCCCCAAATTCTACCCGTGCCGAACGCTGAAAGCTGCTTCAAAATCTAGAAGTTCTTTCAGTGCGTTTTAACAGCGGGAGAACAACGGCAAACGATCATGAATTTCATTGGCTATCGCCTAATCGGCCACTATCGGCAAACGATATCTCCCGAAAAGATGAATTATTTTATCCTTTCGGGCGACGTTCCTCCGCTTATCGCCTGTTCGCCTGCTATCACCATTAGTCGCCGGGTCCCATAGACAAATAATGTACAATAACGCTGTCGAACGTAGTTAAAAAAGGGAAATAAAGAAAGCATTGCTCCCAAGTGGAGCTCGCACCTCATGTGATCAGTCTGTGATGTCAGTCATCTGACATATCTGTGATGTATGATACCATATTTGGGCAAGGTTTCAGCCTGAGCCAATTGCCATTCAATTCCATTATCAAATCAAGTTAAATATTTTAAATATACAGCCCTATGGGGGCTTGCATGAGAGATTTGGTGCTGATCGGTCTGGTGGAGAAAACTTCAGACAGAGCTGGAGACGGCAATTTTCTTCAGATGATCCATGAACAACTGCAGACTGCAGTCATCTGTTAGGATGGAAGCACCTGACTCTTGGGCCCAGGCGTATACGTTGTTGTGGGTTTGAGACGGATTCACCTTGGACAACAGGAACCGGGCCTCACTTCCTCCATGCTGTGTGTCTATATATGTTGGCATGGGGAAGCGCGTTTGCAGCAGTTCCTGGACGTCGTCAACTGGAGCTTGAAGAAGATTTTTGAAATTTTCATATTCTGGCATATCTTGATAGCCCGCCTGACGCCACTTAGAAACAGTCTCGCCATGGTAGATGAGTATCTGGAAGAAAGAGTCCATCAGGAGGATTCTGTCGGGTAGAATACTACTGCTGTCTAACAGGACAGGCTCAGGTGGTCCGTTGAAAGAGTAGGCATATAGAATAGGTTGGACCATAATGAGAGACTGAGTCAGATCTTGTCTCATAAGTTGATGTCTATAATATGAAGTCTCATCTGGACTGTTGTTGAAAACCTTGAGGAAGTGAGACCTACGCAAATGGAACATAAACTGTGGGTAGAGAGAGAAGGTTTCAGATAACCTGAAGGAGTTTGGGTCGTCGTTATGATAATCTCCAAACTTCTGACACAGTCTAATCAGTTGTTTGTCCAGCCATCTGAGTACGTCTGGTGCTTCTTTACTTTCCGCTTGGTGAACCGCCAGGCGTGCCATCAAGATGGCCGCCGCCTCCTGGTCAAATGATGATGCAATGTTCTGAATCCGAGTCTGGGCATCTTCCCAATTCCTGGCAATAGTGGTAACTCTAATGCGTCTCTGTCCAGACGAGTGTTGGTACTTGGTTACAAACTGGACCACACCCCGACCGTCCAGAGGGCTAGGAGCATTGTGTTGGTTGGCAACTTCAAAGTATAGTGCCAACGTGGTACCTTGGTCCAAACCACAGATCTTCCACTGATTGGTCCCTCCTATTCCAATCTCATTATTTGAGACACATGGGCCTTTAGCACTGAGGGACACGCATGACCCGATGGCTCCTGAAATCTTGAGCTCTCTGGATGTCTTTACTTCCAGAGTTCCAGCAAAGGCCATCTTAAACGTTCCCTGGTCATCTTTGGTGAAAACTCTCTGGAACGTTTGTTTAAAAATAGATGTGTTAAAGGAGTTTGCCATGACTATAAACCCTCCAGTATGATTAGAGCAGCATTTCATCTCCAACAGGCCAGTCTGGTCGAGGGCACAGGCATAGATGTCAATGATGTGGCCGTTGGTCGATGCTCTATTAGCCAGCGCCTCATAGTGTTTGGTAGCTTTTTTCATAAACTTGGCACTGCCTTCCTCAATGTCATGCCAGGAGCGGATGGGCATCTTCAGTTCATCCCCCACCACCATGCCAGGGCCTTGAGTGGCCGGACCCCCAATAAACATCATGACACGAGCTCCGGTGTTAGGGAACAAACACTCCAGTAGGCCAACAGCAATGGATAGGGCGACACCCGAAGAGCGGAGTGGTCTTTTGCCCTGAGTGACAGGCCAGGGGTCTTGCTGTAGCTCCCCCAAAAGGTCAATAAGGTTCATGTCTACTTTCTGGAGCGGCTGCAAGAACCTGTTAGAGGTGGGCTGCTGGAGGGACTGTGGTCCTCTTGCCTGGACTGGTGGTTTGGTAAGACCCAACATCTCCTGGATCTGTTTGCTGCTGAGGTCTTTAGTTCCCCTGAACACATAGCTCTTAGAAATTCCCTCACAGCCCAGGTCATGGACATGAACTATTTGACCAAAGGTGATGAGTCCCACCAGAGTAGCCGGGGGTAGAAGAGACAAAGACATCTGGAGAGACTCCTTCAGAGCCTGCAGGTCCTCATGCTCCGTGCAAGTGTCCACAACATACAGGAAGACCAAGGGCACCTGAGGACCACACTTTATACCATACTCTATAGTGGAGAATTGAGGAAGTAGCTCAGCAGGTTGGTTCACCTCGGAAATACCAGCATAGGTTGGAGGAAAGTGGTTGTTTTGGTAACAGAAGTTACAGGCCCACGACTTGTCTCTGTAGTGAACCCGACACAGGGGGTTGAGGACAGCTCTGCAGGTGGCTCTGCTGCAGAGAATTGGTTCATACTGGATGGGAGGGAGGTCAGGCCGTTCCTTCAGAGGAGTGAAGAGGGCGGCGATGGGTACGACCATCCCGGAAGCATCCAGGCGGCTGGATGGCCAAACGTTCCAACTAAACCGCACACCATCATGCTTCTCACACTGAGCAATGTATTCCGGGAATGTGGACATGACTAGTAGTCAAACTGCAGTCTCCTCTCTGCTACCAAAGACCAAACAGAGTACTTGGAGACCAGTCGATGATGTCAGTACTAAGATGTCAGATATCTCCATATTTGGGCAAATCGACAGACAGAGCCATGCAGCCATGTAGTTGCTGGTGTATGGAACTTGTAATCAATATTCACTACTTCCATAAGTTACGCTCTGACTTTAGGTGCGTTACCCGTTCAAATCATATCATATAAATAACGGTAATGGGGCGCACACACCAAGACTGCATTTCAGTTATTTATTCTTGCATGTTGGACAGGAGACAAACGTTTCGGAAATCCAGCCTTCATCAGTGTCATAAGTTCCACACAATAGTCAGTTTCTGTGCTTTATGGCTGCCTGCATGCGTATTCCAATGCCTTCTTCAGAGCACAGCACGCTTCTGGTTGGCTGCTGCTCTGTCCCACCGTACTGTGGCAGGGGCTAAATTTAACTTCTCAACTTCAATGCTTTGTGTGTTGCAGGCAGAAGCACTTTGCTGGGTACTTTTGATTATTATAGGACGGTGAACACATCTGCTACACTATGTAGGCTGTGGAACATGAATATGACTGAACTATTCACTAACAATTGAATATTGATTCAAGTAATGTACTGACAGTTACAAACAATACTGAACTACAGTATGCATACAATTATGTAAAGATGTGTTATGAACATGTGTTATGAACAGAAAAAGGTGTAAAATCTATTGGGAAGGTATGTAGCCGTCATATTTTACACCTTTCCTGTGTTTTGTTTTGTTTACGTCTCTCAGAAGGTTGGATGGGAATTATGTTGAAGCCTGTGAGCCTATAAAGATCTAAAAAAAAAGAAAAGTGTGCCTCCAGCTGTTCTAACATTCCAATGTAACAAATTAGAGCAGGTGGCAAATGTTTTGCATCACACATTAGTAGGCCATGGCAGTGTGGCACTGACATGTAGATTGTCAGTTAAGCATCTCTGCAAGTCCTTTGCCAGAGTCTCCACCCTCTCAGCTGAAAATAAGTGTGGAAACAGAATGCACTCTTGCATCAGGGTGAGTCTGATAAAATGCAACATGGTAGGCATAGAAAGAGAGATGTAGAGGAAGAGGAAACAGAAAGAGGGCTGACATTGATCCTACTATAATCTTTATTCTCTTCAATGCTATATGCAGCATGACTCATTCACTGGAGAGGGGGAGACACTTATGTGTGGGTGTGTGCACTGTGTGTGTGTGGTGTGGGGTGCCTGCTTGCGTGCGTGCATGCGAGAGAGAGGGAGAGAAACGTCTGTGTTGTGTTTACCCTGTTTTGCTGCAAAGTATGTGTACGCACATCTCAAGTAACCTCCCTTGTGTGCTCCAGCCCCCTGGAGACTGTCAGGCCCACACAAATAGTTACCTTTTTTATTGCTGGCGTGCTACGCTGCCAACATGATTGTGACCAGGGGACCATGCGTGGGTCCCCTGGTCCCCTAATCTAGTGAAACCTTAGATCAATAGACTTGAATAATTGATCTAGAGTGGAAATGTTAAAGGGCGTGACATAAAAAAAGGTTTTTGTAATGGTTTTCTTTCAGAGAAAAGCCCAGCCCACAGAAAATACATTGAGTGTTCAAAGTTCAGGTTGTGGGGGTGTAATTGAGGTCATACAACCTCAAAGAAAAACGAAAACGAAAAATAAATTAAAATGAATGTCATGAAACCTTTAAGTTTCACTGATCCCCGGCATCCCTATTTTGAGCATGTCATTAGAGACGAAATTATTTTCAAAAGATAAAACAGTAAATAGCGAAAATATACAATCCAAGCAGATTTTTCCACACAACACTGTATGTGACAAAGTATAACATTCAATTGAGTTTTTAATATTTAAGTCAGGCCTATGATACTCATCTGATGTTACCTGTGAGTGGAGTGGGGAAGGGACAGGAAATTGCTAAGTGTGAGTGGTCTGTAGGACTCTGCAGTCTCTGTAATCTCTGTGTGTACGTTTACTTTGGACATGTAAGTTATTGTGTGGGGATCTGATAAGGGACAACTTTATATATTTACACACTGCTCTCCGACCACGTGGAACAAGCTCAGGAGCTCCTGAACAGAGTGGCGTCAGAGTGTGCCAAGGTTGGCCTCCGGCTAAATGCCAAGACAACTGAAGTTATCACCTATAACATCCCATCGGAGCATACACCTCTGACAACAACAGGAGACACTGCTATGAAGGAAGTCAAGGACTTCAAGTACCTGGTCTCATGGGTCAACTCAACGGAGGAAGATCTTAAAGTGAGGAAGGCACTTGTGCATGAAGGGCCCTGAACGGTATGGCCAATATGGAACTCCAACCCCCGTCAAACCAAACTCAGCTTCTTCTATGCAACGGTAGAGTCTGTTCTCCTATACAGCGGTGAATGCTGTACCCTAGAGCCAGCCCTGCAGACGTCTCTGGGTGCTACACCAGAATGCTGCATGCCGTACTTGGACAGTCAGCTCTCAAAACACACATCACAGCTGTCACTTGATCCTGTAGGTTCACACTCTAGTCTATAACATACAACAAATTAGACCGTTCCTCACCCCCAGCTCCTAATCCAGACAACAGTCTTGTCAAAACTTGACTATTGTAACTCCCTCCTTACTGGCCTACCGGCATGTGCTGACTTATAGCATGTTATGTAGACAGCACTAGAATTGCATTGTGTGTAGTCATAGCACTTCATAGTACATATATATAGCATAGTATAGTATATATGTATAGTTTATAGTTTCATTATAGAGATATTCCACTGTTACGTTCTTAGCTTACGCATATTTCATGATAACTACTTTTTATGTATGTGATGTACTATTGCCATGCTTTTTGTTCTTGCTTAATGTAAGTCACTCTGGATTAAGAGTGTCTGCTAAATGCCTAAATTGCCTAAAGAATCTGTATGATGGAATGCCAAGGGTGAGCCAGAAAATAACAGCCAGGAGAATGAGACTATAGGACACTGCCATAGACACCAAGCCATTCAGCAAACTAGTGCTGTGGGAACCAACACGCTGGCACCGGTCATGAGGACGTCCGACATTAACATATGTTGATGTACTTGTACTCAAGAAATACGTATGAGCGCAAAGCACCAACAAACTGACCAGATGTATGGAGAACTGGGATGACTGGAAGCGACGATGGAGGGCTCGTCTGAGGACGACCTAGAGAACTGTGCCAAATCTAGAATCTTTGCTGCTTCCAATCCTGCCCGATTGGTCAACGGTTCAAACTTTGTGTGCAGAGAGCGACTGACATTGCTGTGGAGGTTTTTTGTATATAGCCACAGATGATTCATTATAATTACTTGCTCAAGCAGAGCGTGCAAGTAATGTTATCAGTCAGGTGCTACGATGCGTATGTCCCTTAGCAGCATATGATATGACGGCATGGACATACGGAAGCAGACCGTGCAGGTATGTTTTCCGTCATGCTACGAAGCGTATGTCCCATGACGTGATGAAGATATGTACCAATGCCAGGGTAAAATTGGTTTACGATGGTGACGTAATGATGATGGATTAAAGTGACATACGCGTCAAACCACCAGAGTAACCACATTATACCACTAATCAACTCAGAAATTACATACATACATATACATACAGTAACTACACAGTGCCAAACCAGAGGTTACAGAATGTTCACACTGAGTGTAGGACTCGAGACATATCTGCTACAGATGTACACCAACACAATGTACATCAACTGCTGTATCTCATTGGAATGACCTCTCTCTAGAATGAGAGATCATCAATCAAGTATAATTCTCAGTCATCTTCCCTGTCTAGCTTGAAAATTGCATGCAACAAGAATATTCAGTCCTACAATCTTTCTGTTCTCCCCATTTATCTTTTGGAGCAACTGGTGAGGCAGAGAGGATGAGTCCGATTTGCAAAATGGTGCGTCCTTGGTTCTCTTCAAGTCAAGCATTGTGTTTCTCACAAAACAATATTAGTTGCCATAGAGACAGACATTTTTCTAGTAAGTTTATGCCATGGACAGCCATATTTCAAATTGCTCCACTGTGGAGATTTTAATGCAGAACCTTAGGCCAGCTAACATTAGGACTATTCCTATAATAAGACAGTCACCCAAGTATGAAAGGCATGGGTGAGGGGTAGAAATTTAGGTATTAGGGATATTGTTAATGATTTTTCAAGCTACTGTTAATGATTGCAGTAATGCTGATGGTGAATGGCCAATAAGGAGCGTCTGCAATTATGGTGGACGCACGCACAACTCAAATAGGCTCTCACATGGGTCCTTTCAATGCATGGGCTGTCACAGTGTCAGAAAATGGGGGTGTCTTTGTTTCATCTGCTGTCTCAGGTTTTATCAACCATAACAGCATCCAAGAAAGGGCAATGTTAGGCCCAAACCACACCAATGCAACTAGTCACAACTCCTTGCATCACACCAATGCATCTCCTTGCAACTGCTATTGTGGATAATGGTTGCATGCATCTATGAACCTACTCGCAACCGTTTGGTTGCAAGGGGTTGCATGGCGAATCATTGGTGTGGTTGGGCCTAATAAACTTATGATTTGGACTCTGGAAATACTTACTTACTTAGGCCCGTCGCTCCCAGTGGAGCATAGGCCATCAACGACTCTTCTCCATCCAACACGGTTTTGGGCTGTCCTTTCCGCCTCTCCCCAGCTGATTCCCTGTCTCTTCAGCTCCGCCTCAGTGTCCCGCCTCCAGGTGTTGGCCGCCCTCTCTTCCGCAGGGTTCCCTGGAAATATTAGACATTAATTGTCAAATGTGCAAGCATGTTCTAATCGTGCATACTTTACATTACTTAATGCCAATTTCCAAATATTTAGTTTAGTATATTACAGTTTCTGTAATTCCCATCAAACCATATAGACATATCTTTTTGACATCACATGGAGTAACGTTACTATAACAAAGGCCTCGTGCTTCTTCTTATTGAAGATTTAGGCTACTGCTGGTGAGCTAGTAATTTGAGCTTGTTCGATCGTTACAATCCTTTGCAGTCACTCCGGCTAGATCATCATCTAACGTTAACATATAATGTCCATATTATAGTTAAATTTAATTTCTTTCATTTAACAATCAATAAAATAATGGGTGGAAAGAAACATGCTAATGTAACTACTACAGTAGCTCTTAATGGCCTTTCCTCAATGTATATCACGTAGGTAGTACCATCTTGGCCATTCTTATCTCCGGGTAATGAAACATGAGGCATAACAATTAGCAAGGTATGACCTATCTGTCGGTAGGAAGGAGAGAGAAAGAAAAGGAAGGCTTGAATCGGGAAAGAAAAATAGACAATGACACGAAAAAGAAGGAAACTAGAAAAAGTTCCCCTCTGGCTCACCAGCAGTTTTAGGTAAGAACATGAATTGGCCTGTTATAGCGCCACTATGAGGCCGATTAGAATTTTTGTTTAGTTTTTTTTTCTTCCTCTGCCTAGTGAGAATGTGTGTGCATAATTTCACAGAAATCGCACGCTGTGTTCATGATTTGAGGCATTTAGTTCGAAATGGATCAATCCTGCAAATCACATGACTATAGAGATGGTGTATACTGATTTGCATGATGTATGGATAAAGTAATATAGATAAATGAGTTTTGCACACATTTGTGTGCAAAACACAAAGGTTCGTCGTCGGCATCCAGGGAGTGTGTGTGCACAGTTTGGCCTTGACCGGGCCAACGGTGTCGGATATTAGCTGTACGCAGACGGACAGATGGACAGAGTGCAAAACATACTCTCCCCATGCCTTCGGCTGGTGGAGACAACAAACAGAAAGAGAGCATCGTGGGGTATACTGGAAGAGACAAGATGGCAGCGGGACACAGGGAGCGACATTAATCCCGAAGGCAGCCCTCAGAGCAGGTGGCTGGGTTAATCACACCTCCTGTCACTATGATGGATGTGTTTAGCTGCCAGGCATCTCATTAAACGTCCTCTGCTTTCTCCACAATACACAATACAACAGGTCTCAGCTTCTATAAATTCAATGATTCACTGGTTATTCATCTCACTCGCAGTCAATCAGTCATTCCTTGCTATGAACTTGTGTTCGTCTGTTCTAGACATTACAATGCTTGAGAAATGTCTGTCGCCCATGGATAATATGTAATAGAATATGCTTAGGAATATGCTTTACTTTATGTATGAATTCAATACAGTATTGCTAGACTGTGGTGAGGAATTAACAATATATTACAATGCTGTCCGTCTAATCATTACTCCAAAATGTCCACTATACTACGACAAATCAGACGTGAGTCAAGCTCATGGGCGTAGATGGATCACAGTCAGCCAGATCAAACAATCAATAGCCCCTTTTAAGGGGCTATTCCAGGCCTGTTCAAGCCTGGAATGTTTCCTCATCATTCCGCTTCAGCGCTCTGTGTATCCATGAGTTTCCAGTGTCCCGTGAGGCCTTGTGTGAAATGTGAATTATACCGGTAGGCAGACTAATATGACCCTACAGGATGTGTTCACACATTATTGTTGACTGACAGGGATCACTCAAATGAAACAAATGACTGACAGGTGATGCCCATAATTCCCCCCAAAAAAAGAAAAACAAGGGGGAGGTAAATGTAAATGTAACTTTCCCATCCCTTTTGTAGTAAATAATAGTGTATTTGTTGATGACATGTATTGTGTTAATTTTTGGATGCTATGTTGAAAGTCCCCAGGACTTTTGTGTTATCCTTTTATCTTTGTCTTACTGTACTATCATGCTGTTTACATTTCTAACCGATAGGAGTCCCAGAGCTGAATAGAGGTATCTGTAAAAGGCGGCATAGCAGGACAGAAGTGTAAGTGTAAAGGTCCATGCACATTTCTGTATTGAACCATTTTACACGTGTGTGTGTGTGTGTGTGTGTGTGTGTGTGTGTGTGTGTGTGTGTGTGTGTGTGTACGCGTGTGTGCATGTGTGCGTGCGTGTGTGTGTGAGAGAGATTAAGTGTGAATCTCTAAACTGCCTAATTACACCAAATTCACATTCAAACCCTAATTTTAATTTTCCAACTGCTGCATCTGAACACATAATCTTGGAATTATGTGTTCCCAGTGAGGAGGCCCCACTGGGAGGATGTAGACTCGGCCTTCGTCCTACTCCTCCCATCCAACACTCTCCACTGACAGGTGCCGCCGCCACAGCCCATATGAATACGTGCAATGACAGACGCTTGACAAAGCCGGATGCAGTTGAACCCGCAACCTCCAGGGTGGTGGGCAGGCACCGTACTGACTGAAGCTCTGCACCACCCGAGCACTCAGCAATGCACATTTAAAAACACAACCACACACAGTTAAAGGGGTCAGTGCCTTTTTCAGATCTCACCGATAGTGCTGTGACCTCACATAACACTCGAAGAAATAATGTCTGCTGTACTTTTGGAGTTCAGAGGTCTTATGGCTTAGGGTCTACATGGGTTTTGAAACTCCTCCAATAAACACTGAACAGATTCTGATGCTGCCATAGCAGAGTTGCCTCTCTCTAGCTCCTCCGCCCTCTTTTCTCGGTCTCCTTGCTGCTCCACTAGTGACCCATGCCCCGATCTGTCTTTGCCCAGCTTTGAGGACGTGAAAGACGGTGGAGGGAGTCAAATGCCTTGTCTGGAGCACTTTGGTATGCATACACTACCTGTGGGCAGATGGTGAAGATGTCATGAGGGCAGACATTACATAAATCAGTGGACAGCCCTGCTCTATGTGGTCAGTGAGGGCAGAGAGGGGTTCAACAGGCTGGAAAGAGTAAGAAGTGAATAGTATGGTTAGGGCTGAAGACCGTAATATACCAGTGGATGCAGTGATATAACAAATAATAGGCACTCTCTATCCAGAGCGGTAATTTCAATAATACAATGAGCTGACATTTCTAGATTGTCAACAGTACAAACTACAAAATGTTAAGAGTACACGATCAGGGCCTAATGAGGCTGTTAATCAGAATGCCAATCTGGGAAATAATAATAAATCACTCCAGAAAAAAGAGATGTATGGGAGCTCAGTTGGACTCAGCTATAGAACTAACGATATCGAATTAGTTCCTTCTCTCGCCAAGATGCTATAATACAACCTATATACTCCAGGGGGGGGAATCCGCTCACTCTCAATGATGATTGATTAGAAGCCTCTCCAAGCCAAATCCTCAGCTCATAGAGTAGAACTACAAATAAGGCTTTATGCATTCAGTCGTCAACCTCCGTCTCCCTTCTGATGCCAAGATTGTAGACTAGAGGAAGCACAGATAAATACTGCTGAAAGCTGACTGCAAGTCTGCACCGCATTATGGTTTGAAAGTGTGTTTGCACTGATAAAAGGCTTTTTTTCCCTAAAAACCAGTCTGAAGCGACTGGTTGGTACTCTAAACATCGGGACATAGGTAAGGACATAGGGACATTGCTGTTCCTTGGAGTGGTTGCACCACTCAAAAATAAATCAGTTAGAAGCAGCACTGAATCTGGGTGTATTATGGCTGCGTTATTTACAGCCCTTTCATCCCCTCTTTGCCTTCAGGACAAAAAGGAACGTTCCCTAGGCAGGCCTCTCTGCATGCACTTATGTGATATGGCGATATGCTTAATTTGCCCTAATCATTAAATTAATCACTATATGTTGTACAACGAATAATGAGAATAGCCGATTTACATTCACGTTGTCGCACGCACGCACGCACACACGCACACGCGCACACACACACACACACACACACACACACACACACACACACACACACACACACACACACACACCTTTTTGAGTTTCTCTGCCTTATTATATGTTCTTTACAAAGAAAGATTAACTTGACATGACAAATTGTCCAATATTCTCGGTCGTTGACAGCTGCAGCCAGACTGAATGAAAAGCTGCAGTCACCAGGTGCCAATTACCTTGACAAATGGCTCTTGTTCACTTCTAAACATGTTCTCTCTGCAAGGTGGGAAGAAAGAGATGAGGCATTTTTTCTCGATCATTATATTTCTGTCACACAAAAGAATAGAAATAAATAATGCCAGAGGGATAAGCCCACCTGCACAGCACAGTGTGTATTATCAATACACATTGTGTATTATCAATCCCACACCCTGAAAGAGTGTTAGTCATATTTTAAATGAATATTCTGGATTGTATTGTGTATATACATTTTACCCAGGCTTCTCTTCTGGTATGGTTGTGTGGAATGGATGAAAATCAACGTAGCTAACAAGCAAGCCATCGCATCCAACAATCTAAATACTATATTAATATGATCTATATCTCTTGTCTTTTTTCCGCTGACTGTCACTAAGAGGCTAAATGATGTTATGAGGAAATCAATATAATGTCTCATTGCATTTCCCCTCTCGTCGATTTGAAAAGGCTTCCTGAGTGATGGTTGCTGATGGCTCCTGTGTCAGCCAGAGATGTCAAGGCCAAAGTGACAGGGAGCATCTGCCAAGATGTTCTCACACGCACGCTTACTTGTTGTCGTGCGGCAAAACAAGCATGTACAGTACTGTAAATCATAATATGCAGCAACCAGCTGTTGGTTTGGGCTTGAAATATTTTGGAATTTGGACCAAGAGACAAAAACCGCTGACTTACATTTGTCACTTCTGTTCACTTGTGAATGTGATGGACTGGACAGCAGGACATTATGACCCAGACAACAGGTGGACTCATCAAAGTCCTCACTGCCATCAGCACAGACCAGCCAGTTCCTATGAATGAATGAACCAAATGGCTTTTTGATTGCTTGACCTTTCCTGTTGTGAGGGGATTTTCAAACTTTGAAAAAAGAAAAAAGAAAAACTATAAGCGACACAATGGAAAGAGAGAGAGAGAAGTGAGACAGACAGACACACACACACATAATTTCTGGTTTTATTTTTACATGCTTATGAAGATCAGCCAGAACACTAACACCACAGGTTTTGATGTTCCCGGGGTGATGTTGTTGTCCGATATTATTGGGATTATTATATTATATATATTTTTTATACGAGGAAACGTATCCCAAACTGTAATTACTCCCTCGCACACACCTGGCAATTTCTTTGTCTATAGAATGTCATCCAGCAAGCTCCCCTTGGCCCTTATTGCGTTTCTCTATCTCAGATGCCAAGCAACCTCTTTCTGTTTATCAAAGGAATTGACAAAGTCAATTAAAATGCAAGCACTTCAGCCACCTATTGCACCACCCTCACCACAGTTACGTTCTCCACTTCTGGTTGCCAGAGGAACCCCCCTTCAACTGATTACAGTGAGTGTGGCGAAGATATCCGCCAGTTCATGATGAAAACACACTTCAAACCAGTTCTACAGATAATATAAAATAGCCTACCTTTTGCAACACAACTACAAAAATCTCATATTACCAGTTCTCATAGTACCCCTTCTCCCAATGTTCCAGTCAATCAAAAACAAATGGAAACCAAAAACAAACAAACTAAAAAACTAAAAGATTTGATGCAATATTAATAGTTTGAGTGTTTTGTGTGTGTCTGACTTTGTGGTAGGCCCAAACCGCACCAATGATGCAATCATGCAACTCCTTGCAACCAAACGTTTGCGAGTTGCATGTAGTTGCATGAAACCATTATCCCCAATGGCAGTTACAAGAGTGGTGTGACATGTCCTTAAAACTGCGGTTTGGGCCTTAACTTATGCATTACCGTAGAGAGATTTCATTTGCTCAGCTCAGCTAACTCACAGATGCTAAAAATCTTTCGCTATTTTTGTTTCGGATCCAGTCAGGACTGGACTAATCCACAGAAGAATGCACTGTGCTGGCAAATCCGAAGATTAGATTCTTCTTTCATGTTAATCTTCAAATCATGTTTGCCATTCTGCTCTTTATTGCATGCTTTGCTGCCAGAGCATTTCTCATTATCATACTTCTATACTGAGTTCTATTAAACTCATTGACTAAGAAATCAAATTTGCCCCGTTCTCATGTTGTCACAATTGCCTTCCATGTGTTTTAGATCGCACACCGAATCGTTGGTAATGAGAGAGTCGTTTGTTGTGTTTTCATGGGAAAAAAATGAAAAAACGTGTTCAGTAGTTAGAGCCCATTAAAGTTGTCATGCCAAATTGGAACGAAACAAGGAAGTGAAATATGAGGATGTGGAAAAAAGTATCATTGTGGGAGCTTGGTGGGAGATTTCTCACGTCAAAGCCCCATTGAGACTTAATTGCACAGTGGACCATATATATAAACTCCATTTCAGACCTGTGGGTCCATATAAAAGAAAACGATAAATATAAATATGCTAGCCAATCGTGCCATCTAGTGGAAACACCAAAAAGACCTCAAAAGACGTTCTTGGCAAAAAAAGACGAGCGAGTGAGTTACCGGTAAATTCTTTGATCCTAACATAACACAAGGACAGAACAAAATGCACTTATTTCCATCTTGCTGTCTCTTTCTCTTGTTACCCAAGAAGAAACCTTATGAACCATGCAATAACCTTTTATATACTGCTCAAAGATCTAAGCAGTACCTTCGACATAGACAATGCTATCAGTTTGTGTACGTGGGTGGTTTGTCAGGATTAGTGTCTGGGAGAGAAGGGAGCCAACATAATGTGATTAAACGTAATTAAGAAAGCGTTAACGTTCGGGTGAGTAGGAGTAGAAAGGCGGAGCAATCTATTTAATTCAAACATTAAGAAAAAGAGGTTAGCTCACTGACTCAGGCAAGAACCCACAACACACTACAATCAACAGGCAATGGTCAGAACCGCAGGGCCCACAAGTTCAAAACTGTAACTCCCCATCTGATTGGGTCAGATTTGGATTTTGGTTAGTCAAAAACCAACAATCTGGATTTGGATCACTCCCATCAGATCAGGAAATCAAGTCCTCAAAATGGGTAGTTCAACAAACAAAAACATAGGATTGGGTTCGATTAAAAAAAATCTGGATTATCTTGATCCCAATGGAGCAGTGGATTTAGAGTGGATTACCAGACCAAAACACACGATACAATACTATACTACTATACTATAATACTACTATATACTATTTGTAGCCTTTATGGTTGATTCAAATTGTCATTTATTTTCATTGTACACTTCTCAGAACAGTGTATTCAGATAATGATAAAAAAGGACCCCCATAGCATCCCTTTTCTGGGCAAATTTCTTTGCGCAAATTAGGCAGAACTGTGTCCAGGCTTAAATTGTCCACCCTATGGGAGCCCTACTCCACTAGATGTCTAAATATCTCCCACCGTTCTCTCCTTCACTCCAGAGTGAAACACTGACAGTCACAGATGAAAACTGACCGTTTATATATTGTACCTGTATAATTTCTCACAACAATAAACAATTCTTTATTCATAAATGTTCTGGCAGTCATTTTATTTGACATTCATTTTTACAAGCGAGACCTGGCCATTGTAGCAACTGAAAAATAAATAAATAAATATATATATAACCAAACAATATATAAACAATAAAACAGAAAGAAAACACTACATGGCTTCTCAGGGAGAAATAAATCACATGCCTCCATCACTATACATCCGGATGCCCATAAATGCATTACTGGATATAATGGGTCTAATTTTAGACATTTTGGGAATTCTTCCAGGGGATCCGCACGTAATTCCGACTTTTAATTGTTTTCCTTATTGAAATTTAGTTCAAATTTAAGACAGATACTTTAGCTCACGATTCCCTTGTGAGGCATCTATTTAACCCATTCTGACCGGGCACCCATTTTGGTGTTGGCATCATGTTATGCTTTAGCTATTGAAAAATAGCAGATCTACAAGCTCATATCGCGCCACCGAGTGGCGCGATACGAGCTTGTAGGTCTGCTATTTTTGAAAAATCAAAGAGCGACTGACATTTTTAGAATCTGATCTCAGGTCAGAATGGGTTAATAATGAAACTGTCAGGATGTAATAGACATTTTTAGAATCTGATCTCAGGTCAGAATGGGTTAAAGGAAGTTATGATGAATGCAATATTGAACTAGAAAAAGTGCCCTTCCGGGCACAGGTCTCCACCAGGTTATCCACAGATCCGTGCAGTTAGAGGTAAAAACACTTTTCGGCCAGTTATAGCGCCACCTTGAGGCTGAGTTGAAATTGTTCATGTGGCATTTCGTCCTCGGCCTAGTGGGAATGTGGGTGCACAATTTCACGGAAATCACGCGATGTGTTCATGATTTGCAGCATTTTGTTTGAAACTGAGCACTCCTGTGAACTTTGGAAGCCAATCTTAACCAATCAGGATGGAGTCTGATAAATCTGAAAGACCCGTTTCGTTGAATGGCTCTAGAGAGACTGTGTACCAATTTGCGTGATGTTTGGACAAAATCTGTAGGTGTACTGTGCAAAAACTTGTTTTGCACAAAGCGGCCTCCTGGTGGCGCTATAACAGGCCGTTCTGGAAAGTTTGGGGCAGAGGTTGATCGTTGGCATCCAGGGAGTGTGTGTGCAAAATATGGCATCGACCGGGTTAACGGTGGCCGAGATTAGCTGTTCACGGACACACGGACACACGGACGGACGGACGGACACACAAACGGACGGACGGAGTGCAAAACATACTCTCCCCACATGCCTTCGGCCTGGTGGAGACAATAAGCTTATTTTCCTAACTACACCAGATACTACAGATATATTTTCAGTTCATGGCAGAATAGAACAGAATGACTGGCACTTGTTCTGACAGGAAGCAAGTTATTCTATGAGGAAAATAAATGTAGAGCAACAGTGACATCTACTGGCCATATATGAAACTGCATTCACTAGCTCTACATGCATTTATGGACTGAAATATACTTCTTTTAAATGTTCAAAATGAGAGAAATATTGGAATATAACTCTCTAGATAAGTTAAATAGGTCAAGATTGTTTCAGGCAGCTTACCATGTGATGGACTGTAGATAAGACAAACTGTAAGCAGTACTAAGCAGTAAGCACCACTTTGAAAATATCAAGTAGAATTGTTCATTTAACACACGTCAAAATGCAGATAAAGGAAAAACAGTGCAAACCATTTAGAATGGTTGATTAAATTAACAGTCTGGATTGTACCATGTGATTCTTGCTTTATCCAGGGGACATGCAACAAGCTGGTGAGAAATAACTCTCTAGATAAGTTAAATAGGTCAAAATTGTTTCAGGCAGCTTACCATGTGATGGACTGTAGATAAGACAAACTGTAAGCAGTACTAAGCAGTAAGCACCACTTTGAAAATATCAAGTAGAATTGTTCATTTAACACACGTCAAAATGCAGATAAAGGAAAAACAGTGCAAACCATTTAGAATGGTTGATTAAATTAACAGTCTGGATTGTACCATGTGATTCTTGCTTTATCCAGGGGACATGCAACAAGCTGGTGAGAAAGGCTAGATCATAGATCCGTAGTTTAACACTAAACTGGATAATCTGGAGGTAGTTGTGGAAGGTTGATTGATTCATTGATTTAATTTGGTGATATAAAAAGAGCACAGCTGCACTTTCCGACATACAGTCAATGCATCACTGAGGATGAAAAGGGCGTATTTCAACAAAAAACACAACAAATAACATAAAATATGACACCACAACAGCAGTACATAACAACAGTAATCAGAAGCTAGCTCTGGTCCATAGCCTTAAGGACTTCATCTTAAGTCCCTAAGGCTATGGACGAGAGCTAATCAGAAGCTAGACTATAGAATCCTGATGAACAACTCTCATACCGTTGCTAGAAGGGATGAGGAGCACATTCAGCCACAGACTCTGCCAGTGACCACCAGGTCACTGACTGTTCTGTTCTTTGGGATTACTGACTCCTGCAAGACTCTGGTGCAATTGCACACGACTACTGGGATGTACACTACAGAAGTTAATAGAACCATGACAGATGACCATTAAGGATAACTGTTGAGACATATATTCTTTCATATATTGATGATAGTACAATACATTTATATTATCCATTGTTGAAGGCCTGTTGATATATTCAGTAATCAGTAGCATATTCCTTAGTGATATTCTGCACATCTAGCCATTCCTATTCATTGTCGATAGATGTATATCCATGCATATATTCACTGGTGATCTTTTTATCTATGCAACTCTTTCAGACCCAGCACTGATATTCCCCCATGGGAATATACATGTTATACATGTTTTTATGGGCAGTAGTCAAGAATTCTGTGTGAAATACAATAGAAATTGGTAGTGTTGCCATTTGCAAATATACATGTCTTAAAGATAAACCCATATTGGTTGTCGAATAAAAACAACTCCAGTCCACGTTATATAACAGACCGCTATTTGGTAATACATTATTTTGGGAGCATTTAAGAATGTGTGTAGACTTCCTCCTTCTCTTCATACAACAGGACAGGCACATAAGGAATTTCACATACATTAAAATCAATGACAGCCAACTTATGGAACCTGAAGGAATTACCATTTTTCATAGTTTCCTAATCGATTGTTTTATCATAGGGAAGACACTTAATTTAGCATTTATGAAATAATTTATCATAGGGAAGACACTTAATTTAGCATTTATGAAATAATTTATACCAGCGTTACCAAGAAAAGTGACAATTGTACTGACTATTAAAGACACTACTGTGTGTGAGAACCCTCCATCCTCTACCCCTGGTGGTTTTCCAGACCCCCCTCATCCTCGTGCTTAGGGTCAGGATTTGTATCCAGGGTGCATACCTTACCCAGCTCATAGTGGTCATCTGGCTGCTTATTCCTTCTATTCTTCCTATCAAACTCTGCAGTGATCTGTGCCAGGGTCTTGCCCTTGGTCTCGGGCAAATAAGCCCCCAAGAGAAGGGAGGCTATGATGCAGACTGCACAGAATGGCAAGAAACAAAATTCCCCCAGACCTTTCACAAGGAAGGGGAAAGCCATGCCAACTACTAAGAGGTTGATCCACATAAGCGACCCTGCGATCATGTACGCCGCAGGCCGCGCTGCCTGGTCGAAGATCTCTGCTGGTAGGATCCCTGTGACACCAGCAGGTCCCATGCCAAAGCTGAGGATGTATGCGAAGACACAGACCAGACTGAGATAGGGCATCCCCGGTACGCCCTGGGATTGGAGTGACAGTGCGATAGTGAAGACTACTGCCCAGCAGGCCATGAGTGCGTAACCCCCAGCCAGGAGCCGGCGGCGGCCCACACGCTCAATCAAGAGGTTGCACATGATGGCAGCAGTGAACTCTGAGGCCCCTGTGCCGATGCACACATACTGTATCTTTTCTGGGGGGATTCCAGCTTTCTGGAATATGGAAGAGGCATAAAAGTAGATGGAGTCATTTCCACAGAGCATCATGGCACTGCTAGCAAGCATGGCAACCCTGAGTTGGGGACGTACATCAGGGTCCATCAACAGAGCCCACATTGTCTTGGCAGCAGCAGCAGATCCGGTTCTGGACACAGCCTTTTGTTGCCGTTCTTCCTCAAGAATCTCTTCCATTTCCCAGATGGGGACCACCCCGCCACGAAGCCGACCCAGAGCCATGGTACAAGCCTCTCTGTCTCCCCGGTTGATGAGCAGGTACCGGGGGCTTTCAGGGAACCATGGTAAAGTCACAAGCTGGATCATACCGGGGAGAGCATTGCTAGCTAGAAGGTAAGGCCAGAGATATTCCGTGCCGAGCAGCTCAGTGAGGCCAACCACCTGTCCAGCAAATATCCCGAATGCGGTGAAAACGGCTGAGGATAAGGCCACAGCACCTCTGAGGTGTTTTGGGGAGCTCTCGCCAAAGTACATAGGCTGGACATTCATACTGACCCCTGCGTTGATTCCTACCAGAAAACGTGCTACGGCGATCATCTCAAATGACCTCAATGGCCTGCTTGCCAACACTATTATGGCACCAAGAAACAAGAAGGAGTTGTTGATGAGTAGGGAGTGCTTCCTCCCCAAGCGCACAGACATTGGCCCAGCCACCAGGGCCCCAATCAACCCCCCCAGTGAGAAAGCAACTACAATTAAAGTCCATACTAATGTTACCTGCAGGGTGTCCAGTCCAGTGCCCCATCGTTCCGTGTATGTGTCGTTAATGAAGCCCTGGATATGGCTTGTGGGAGAGTTGATGATTGAGATGTTGTAGCCATATTGGAAGGTCCCACCAATAGCTGTGAAACACACCGTTAAAATAAGTGTTCTGGAACAGCCTGAGCATTTACCGGTATCTTCCATCTGAGTCTGAGTGTCATCTTCAACAGACATTTTGGCAAAACAAACAAGAAAGTCTACACACTAGTACTGTACAGTCTACTTATTGTTGAAGAGTAAAAATATATGATGATGCCCCTCACAGTAACCGTCACCGGGCCAGGCTTACCCTCACGGGAATTGTTGAGTTGAGGTGTCTTAAAGAGCTTTCTTTCGACTGCTGCATTACGCCCATGCGACCGTCAAGTCTGTAGTCTGTATTCGGTAACCGTCCTTCACATAGCGGGCCATAAAATAATTTTAACTCATCTCGATGATGCGCAACGGCACACGACACTACGTCATCTTTTAGCGACTGTAGTGCGAGACCGGTTGTTGTAGAAGAGAGGGAACCGGCTTAATCTAAGGAGGGAACATGTAAGTTAAACTACCGGTAGTAGCATATAAATCAATTATAATTCACGTACTTCTCTTTTTCACATACCGTTATGATCGAACTAGATGTTGTGTTTTTGTCATCCCCCATTTTCGAAGGATTTACTCTTAATAACTGCATTGAATCGAAACCGTCAGGAGCTAATGTTAGCTGCAGCTAACAATACACAACGGACATTTATAGCGCGTGTGACAAAACACTGACGGCTTATTAACATTTTTTTTTTTTTTCAAGTTGCATTGTGAATATAGCTGTCATAATTTAACTGGTTGCCGGCTGTTGAACATTGGAGATGGAGGCTCTGCCCAGAAGAAAATGGTGTAACCCTCGATTTAACTTGCACGTTTGCATATAAGTTATTAGCCCCTCAAGTCAGAACCCAATGGTACTGAAGTTTCTGACATTTTTGAGACCCAGTTACCATCAGCCCGGTTCGGCACGATAGATTGGGCTGACCCAAGGGGGTTCCGAGAGGGGCTAATACATTATAAGAGTCCATGGCTTACTTGGATTAAACTGTCTGTTAGCCTATAAGTATGTCATCTAAGGACACAGAGCAAAAACATAAAAGGACATTTAAATACAATGAAAACAAGCAACTCTTATCTCTAAACTGTACACATTATATTTTGTAATAGTTTTTTAATCGTTTACATATTTTTGCATAGTACTGTATATTTATGTCATTAAATGTTTCAATGAATTATTGAGTATGAAGGACCCCCAATGGAAAGCCAGTAGGCTTTCTTGAGTTCAGTTAATCCTCTTAAAGTATTCAATCAATCAGATGCAGCGACGTAGAGTCTGTGGGGGCCACGGGGCCATGGCCCCCATGAAGAATCCTAGGGCCCCTTTCGGCCCCCATGAAGATTTTCGTGGACATTTTACATTTACATTACATATTTTCTGGGAATTCCGAACATTTTGGACCTCTCCGCCGGTAATCTGAGAATCCCATCGTCAAATATTCGGGAAAACAGCGCCTCCCCTGTTGTTCCTCAGGCAACAGTCTGTCTTGAGAGACACCGGCCGTCCAAGAGGTGTTAAAAAGTGCTAATCGGGTTTATTTTGTAGTGGTTCTTGAGGCGTGACATAAAGGGCGCGTTCGGAAATACCACACCGGAGCACACTCGCCTATTAGTTTGCATTGCACAGTGGGCTCAGTGCGCTATTTCCGAACGCGCCATAACACTGATCAAGAATTCACCAAAGAGACCTAACCACAGACTAGTGAGACTACACACTGACTCGAGAAAATACCCATATCGTCCAAAATAGGCTGATCAGTCGCTGTCTGTGTATAGGCTAATTCATTGCTAAAAGTATGCTAAAGAACTCATTTTTAGACCATTTGGGAAATAAATAAATAAATAAATCCGCGGCGGCGGCCTCGCTTCGCTCGGCCGCGACAGTCCCCCCCAACGCAATTCTGTAGCCTACCCAAAGGTAAAACGCACCCGCCGCCTATGATCTCTCTGTCTCTCCCTCCGTATCTCTCTATATCTCCCTCTCTCTCTCTCCCTCTCTCTCTCTCTCTCTCTCTCTCTCTCTCTCTCTCTCTCTCTCTCTCTCTCTCATAATAATAATAATATAGTCCTGAAAGTCCTCACCTTGGCCTATAGAAGCTGCTTTAAAAGTACCAGCGAAAACAACTTATTTTTTTCCGCGCTGCGGCGGGGGGGTGCGGGGAGGCGGGGCTGCGGGGGGACGGGGACGGGCCCCCTTGAGGATTGATCAAACTCTTCGGCTCTGATCAGATGCTATTTTTAATATATGGCAATAATGGCATCTAACTAGAGTTGCAATACGATCCCTTGACTTGCCCATATATCCAAACAGAAAAGTCCTATGTGATTGTATTGTAGGTCGGTATGTATACGGTGCAGTTCACTTAACTGTGGTTTGTTTAGAGCTGAGCTCTGCATCTCACGACACTTTCCCTACGTTATTTCCTCCTCCAATAGGGCACCATCACCGACTAAGAGGAAGGACGACGAGAAGACAAAAGAACGAGGAAAAGAGAAAACTGGTGCCTCAACGGAAGGAGCTGAGAAAGGCAGAGACAAGAACCGCAAACGACGTAGTGCTTCCACCGGGAGCAGCAGGTCAGGCGCTTTCTCCAGCCTTCTATTTTATCCAGGGGATATTGTAACACATACAGGCTTTTACATGAACACATACAGCGCCTACCCAATGGAAGGGAGATGATAGTATTTCTAATTTAGGTTCCCATTCGTGTCCGCAGGTCCAGCTCCAGCAGTAGCAGCAGTTCAGGATCCAGCTCAGGATCTTCAAGTGGCTCCAGCTCATCTGGTTCCAGTCGCTCTGGTTCCTCCAGCTCACGATCATCTTCCTCATCTTCCTCCTCGCCCAGCCCCAGCCGCCGGCGTCATGATAACAGGCGGCGCTCCAGGTCCAAGTATGGGATTAACAAGTGTTATTTTACCAATCTGGGTGAATGTGCCTTTGGGGGTACTGCCCAATTCCCTGTGTAAATAACGGATGCTGGCCCGTTTACTCTCCTTCAGCCCTCCTCTTCCGGTGATGCTCTTCCTAATGAAACTCTACACAAGATGCAGAATGAATAACATAAAGCAAAGGGTTTTCCTGTGCACAGTGAAGTGTGCTATCTATCTATTCACTGTCTTCTCTATTCCAGGTCCAAGTCTCAAAAAAAGGATGACAGGGACCGGGAAAGGGAAAGGCGTCGAAGAAGCCCCTCTCCAAAACCCACTAAAGTTTACCTGGGCCGCCTTACCAGAAATGTCATCAGAGTGAGTTGTGAAAGCTCCACAGTGTATCTCTGGACTTTATCTAAAAAGTGTCTAGCTTTCTTTGGCCCGGTCGTGGAATGACCTTGTACCTGGTTATTGTTAGTGTACCATTTTGGTAGCCTGGTTAATAAACCAGACTAATATCGCACGGACCGCGGGATATTAGTCTGGGGAGGCTCAGCTTGCATTTCATTTCCAGGGGGGGGCGGGTTGAAACATTTTCTCTTTGACGCAATTGGTCAGAGCTACTGTCAGTCAAAGGTCTCAAGCATTGAAAGTCACTATACCAAAGCCCGCCCATATTGCATACCGTGTCCCGATTGGCCGCCCCATTTCTCTGGTGTAGGAAATGGGCGTACAATTGAGCCTCTCCAGACCGTAATCCCCCGGCAGGCAATTTCTTTTTGCCAACGGCTGATTCGGTCTGGTTTATTAACCAGGCTACCATTTTGGAGTATTGTTGTATATATTGTATAGGTCTCTGGAGGTATGGTCATGGATTTATTATTGGCTGTATAACTTGACATGTACGATGTAGCTTTGACGATTTCTGCCGCTTGGCCAGTACCCACCCAAAAACAAACATTATTATCTTTTTGTAGTGACACATTCTGATGCTTTTGCAATCATTTCTCTCCCAGGAACACATTCAGGAGATCTTCTCCACCTATGGAAAAATCAAGGTGATTGACATGCCCATGAACCGTATGCACCCCAACCTGTCCAAGGGATATGCCTATGTGGAGTTTGAGACCCCAGAGGAAGCAGAGAAGGCTCTTAAACACATGGATGGAGGTGAGAGCACATAGAGACCCCAGAATTTGTGCAATTGGATTGTCAGATAAAAACACGGCTGTTAATTTACTTTTTGGGTTAGCACTACATTTAGATGTTTTTAAAATTAGATATAGTGGTCCAATCTAAAAGGCAATTTTTGGATGCGTGTGAATTGTGTCAACAAAAGCTGGTCCTATGTTTTTCTTTCAGAATGAGTGATTTAGGAGACAATTATAGTGTAGTGATGCAGGATTAATAATTAAATAATTAATTAGTGCAGCTGGTGCTCAGATGGTCATGGCTGAAATTGGAGATTGCTATCACATTAAAAACCCAACTTGAACAGGAAGAAAGTCTGATGTCAGAATGACACGGTGTAGCCAGTTTTACGCCATATGGTTCCTGTGGCTAAGGTCCTAATTGCTATACACCGAGTGACCAGTAGTGGGTGCAGAAGAATATTGACACCCAAAGATTCCTAGGCTGAATAGATATGGATTTAATCCATTCTAGATTATGAAAAACACTTTAAACCTTTTCGGTCTTTCTTATTGCTTTCACAGGTCAGATCGACGGACAGGAGATCTCGGCCACTGCCGTGCTACCTCAAAGGGTTCGCCCTCCTCCCCGCAGACTCTCTCCTCCCCGCAGGATGCCTCCTCCACCCCCCATGTGGAGGCGCACGCCCCCTCGCATGAGGAGAAGGTAAACCCCCGGTATTTTCGAATCTCGGGCTTACCCGAAGGCCTCTACTAGCTACATTTGAGCTACATCATGGAGACTAATTGTTCAGTTATTTTGTATTCGTTGATTGAGGACTTACAGCCTTGCATCAGCAATATCCAAAATGTTCTCTCTCTCTCTTTCTCTCTCTCAGGTCACGGTCACCACGAAGACGCTCACCAGTACGTCGTAGGTCTCGTTCCCCCGGACGCCGGCGTCACCGGTCGCGCTCCAGCTCCAACTCCTCCCGCTAGACCCCCCCCCCCCCCCCCCCAACTTTTTCTAATACATTACATTTGTTTGTGTACAGCAAAAAACAGTTCCACTATATCTGACTTAAATCTGTAGCCGAGAGGACCTAAACGCTATTTGACATATTAGTATAAAATATTGTTGTGGGGGCAGCAGTGGCCTGTTGGTTAGACGACCGCGTTTGTGTCCGAAAGGTTCCCGGGTCAATCCTCAAGCCGGGAAGGATAAATCCGGTGGAAAAGTGAATGGTGAATGAACATGCAGCCCTAACTAAACACCCACTGTTGAATAGCCCTTGAGCAAGGCACTGAACCCCCATCTGCTCCAGTGAAGCTGCTTAGTGGTCAACCATATAAGGCTGTTGTTGTACTGGGCAGCTGACAGGTGTGAACTTGTTTTAATTACAGTATGCTTTGAAACGGGGCATTGCTGAAAAAGAGCATTCATGCTCAGTGAACCAACCCTGAATAGTTGAAACATTCTTTTCTCTTTATCTTTAATGTTACGTTCATGTGGGGAAAAAACCCATCCCCGTCCTCAAAGTGACTATGTAAAATTATTTACCAATCTTTTGACCTGGGTTCTGTGCATTTTGAAATGTTATTTCTTAAATTTATCTTTCTCTGTGAACTGTAAAATCTGGTTTCATATGTTCTAAATGCATGAGTTTCAGTAACTCAGAATATGTGGATCGTGTCTGGACAATAAAGTTCTTGTTTTTGTTAATTGATCACTTGTTCTTCCTTTGCAATTTGTAACCTGTAGCCTAACATTAATATCCACGATGAGATCTCTAGATATTTGTCAACTTTTAAAAAGAGAAATCTTGTCTTTGTTTCCTATTGCGATGATTACAATCACAATTTGTTTCCCATTGTGATTACAAACACAATTTTCAGAAAATAAAACTGATGATTCTTCATGGGTGAAACGGTTCCCATTTTGTCTGAAGGGGTGGGCATTGTGCAATAAATTATTTTTAGATACTTGCTATTAAGGGGTGGGCATTGCATTGTGCAATAGAGCATCCACCCTGCAGACTCATTCCAGCGCTTAACATGTCTGTCTCTGTTAGCAGCGGGCTTTGTGTGGTGTCTTTAATCAATCTAGCCTTCTGTGTTATACAAGGTGAGTAGACTACATTGACTAGTATATTTTTCATCTATACTTTTCCTACATTTCTTTCTTCGGTTACTATCCATTCCAGCCAAATGTGTCTGAAATGTACTCTGATCTTCCACCTTAGACTGTTTCATTGTGTGCATACCATGCATGTTTCATTCCAGTGCATGCTCAGTGTGAGATAGCAGGACCCAGAAGCCCTCCACTCAGGGCTCCAAGCTGCTGTGAAAGAACCAGCAGAGCAAGGATTCATGAACAAGTCATAGCGTGCTATGAACAGAGAAACCAGACGGGTCCGTGTACTATTCATGCCTACATGTAAGACACAGATTATTACCCATTGTGTCCAAGTTTGGTTGGTATGCAAAATGGGAGACAAAAACTTAATATGCAATTTTGGGGGTTTGCAATATGTGAGTTATGAGCTGTACAAGCTGTACTCCCCCTTATCTCTATGCTCCTGGTGAGAGATAGGAGAGGCATGCAACACGGGTCTCCCACTCTCTTTTATGTGCTTATGTGACATGATGGAATAAGCAGTGATATGGTCAGCAGCGATACTGAGCAACAGCACTCTTCCATTATGCAAAGGTTTACTCTCAAATACATCAGTGAGTTTTAAATTAAATGAATGCGCTGATTTTCCTTCACTCTGTCCTCTCTGTCCCACCCCATATTCTACAACTAGTATGAGGACAATACAGCCAGGTGGCAGTAACAAGAACTTATGCGTAAACCCAAGAGCAAAGTGGCTCCCTGGAAAACTCGAGAGGCTACGCACAGTAAGTTTAGGCAACTATTCAATGCCTAATCATGTGTTTATAAAAACATGACACTGATTCCCTGTCCTTACCACCATACAGAACGGAATATGTTGCAGACGGTTTGGGAATTGAAAAGCCACAATAAAGATGATGCTTCAGTCTTCTCGAGAGGAGCTTCGGTCACTCATGTCACTGACCTACTTCAATACAGAGATGAAACAGTGGCCTTTTAACTACCATTAAGATTCATTTAACAGTTGGCTAACCCATTGGTTCTCAAAGTGGGGTCCGGTGACCGAGGGGTTCCCAAACTAGATTTATGTAAAAAAAGAAAAAAAAATTACAGGTTCAAGATTTGGCAGAAATGTTCAAAATTAGCAGATGTACAAGCTCACAGCAGTGCAAGCTGCAAGCTTCTATTTTTGAATAGCCAACATGTATAAAGTAGTTGAAATGATTGTGATGCTATATAAACTATAGACAGACAGACTATTAATCCGGAAGGAAATTTGTTCTGTTCAACAGTTCCAATATATTCATACAGATTCAAACATATACAATACATACATCATATAAACTTCTTATAACCTTTTTAGTTGTTTTTACTGCATTCTTTTTTTATGTTCATCATGCATGGTTTTATTTACAATCTGTATGAATGTATTGCAAGTTTGCAACTGGACCTCTTAACAACTGGCAGTACACAACACATTTTCAGATGGGAGACCACGGCCAAATACATCAATTTAGAGGTCCTTGACACAAAACACGTTTGAGAACCACTGGGCTAACCGGTCTCCTGTATTGTTTTGTTGAGTTTTTGATTTTCAATGGTCCAATATGTATCAAAAGACACAAACTTATCTAATATGATAATTCATTATTAATATGCCATAAGATATACAGTATAAACGTATAATGTGTAATAAATTTACTGGCTTATTTTCAAGAAGGAATGCGAGTTTTCTTTCATGCTGCACAACCAAGGTGAAATGAAGGCTCAAAGGCAGCAATACTCAGACCCATGGGCCACTTTCAGCCCACGCCGCAATTGTTTGTCGGCAAATAACACTGTCATAGTACAATGTACAGTATAAATGAAGCTTTATGTTCACATTTGACAGCACTGTGGCTCTGTGGAGAACTGAAAGAGTCTGTATAAATCAATACTCAACAATAACTCATTTGTATATTAAAAATTAAAATATGCTTTCTGCTTATTTATTTTTAACTTATCCTGTTCCTCCATTAACCCATATAGAGAATGAACAGCTTGCAGACCTTTGCAGTACTGGCAAAACAGGATAGTTGAATTATACAAATATTTACTGACAAGTCAATGGTGCAGTTCAATATAATATATTAGGCTACATTTTCTTTATCTAGATCCAGCACATCAACATCATGATACATCACACCCCCACAGCAGCCAGTCTGAGTTTGGGTGGTTCGAAGTTTGAACTTGCCACTCAGGCCCCTTTTCCACCGGTTGGGAACCGGTTCAGTACAGAACCAATTCTTACTCCAAAAATGGAACGTTAATTATGAATTGAGTGTGCAAAACCATACCTATATTAAATTGTTTATAGGATCATTATAAGTAAATTAATATATGATAAATATATGATATGATCCCCAGTAGTAGCTTTTTCATATTTATGTTTTGCATATTTTCCTATATAATGCCTAATTTGCGTATTTAAATGTACAATTTCAGAAAATTGGTTCTGAACTGAACCGGTTATCAACCGGTGGAAAAGGGTTCACAGTGGCGTACAAGCAAAAATGTGTCTGCAGGTATGGCAGGTCCCTGGACTTCTTTCAGTTGTTTCTTTATTCTGTCAAAGTCTATTCAAAAGAACAGTACCAGACTCAACACCAAGGACAGTTTAAAATGCTTATTTTCAGCCCTAAGTATTTCCCAGAGAGCCCAAAAAATGCATTTGTTTACAACTGAATTGAGCATTATAAAATATGAATATCCTTCCATTCTACTGAACAGTGAACCGGCCAAACCCCCAGAGAGGCCCTATCTTGAAAGATATAGGCTTAATGATATAGGAGTAATGCACCAGTGCATTACTCCAACGAGAGTAATGTACGAGAGTAAGAGTACAGTAAAATAGTTCATGATTTGGCATCCTTGCCTTCTTGGCTGGCAGGTGGGTCCATCAAGTCTTTGAAGCCCAGTTTCTCAAGGGGCTCCCGGGCCATCAGTTGGCTGTAAGATCAGAAACAAAATAAAAAAACCAATAGAAATAAATGAATGAATGACCCTTACAGTGTTTTATTAAGGAATAAAAACAGAACTAAGAAAGTCAGAGGTCAACGGTATAAAACCACAATAACAACTACAAATAAACGATAAAATGGAGGTCTAAAACAGTGAGTTTTCACAGTGCAAGTGTTGACAAGCAAGCATGATCTATCATCCATGGGACATGGTGTGCTGACTGTAGGTCAGCTGTGCTCAAACAGTGACACACTGGGTCCTGACTTAATGTAAAATCCCTGTCCGGTCCCAGAGTGAAGCAGATGAGAATCTTCAGAAAAATATTATGTCTTAAGACATCATCACTCACTTTTCCATACGACATTCTAAGTAATCTTTTGATTGTAGTCGACACTCGGAGTTGTCAAATCTGTTGTCTTGTAGGCATCTCATGAACTTCTCTTTGAAGGATTTACATTCTCCTGTAACAATTAAACATTATGCATTAATAACGATAGAACTAAACTGGGCCACAAAAAGGGCACAAAGCCAAGTCAGGGAGATAATATTAGTATCGTTAGATGACAATGTGACGGCCACATGAGGCCTTTAGGAGGGCCATTCAAGCCGCAAGTGGAGCCACCGTTTCCCTGCCGGTGGAGCCTGCAGAATCCACCACTCCCGAATGAAGTGTCTAGTGCTGGGAATCTGGTCCTGGCTGCACCTGGTGAGAGCAGGAGTGGACCTGGTGAGGCGTAGGAGGTGCCCACTGCCCGGCCAGGAGTCAACCCACAGTGCCTAGTCCCTCCACTCACCGGATGGCCCGCCCAGTACCCGCCCAGTAATGGATGGCCCGCCCAGTACCGGCAGAGTAGTTCTGGAGCAGCGGATTGTGTGTCCCTGGTGTTTCCCTAATGGGACAGATCGAGGGTAGCTACTTGGACGTAAGTCGGGACTTGATCAACCCGTCTGGGTCACCCGAGTGAGGCGTATGATGTTGTGAGACGAAAAACACAGAGGACCTTGGGATACATCACTGAGGATACGTCCCAATGTATTTAGTTGTTCCATTTATAGTGACTCATATAGTGCCTATAGTCCCTCCACACGCCAGATGGCCTGCCCAGTACCCGCCCAGGGAGGAATACTGGACTACTCGCCCCGGTGCTTGCCCGTTTTTCCTCCCGGAATTTTCCCCAGTGAGGGGGATAACTTTGTAATATGCTATGCTGTTTGTATTCTTTTTGGAAAAATATAAAAAGATACTCCTGTGGAAAGGCTATATTATTTGACTTATATTGAACCTATAAACAATTTAGTATTATTTAGTATTATGTAAGGTTTTGCCCCCTCAAATGGTACCTCGTCAGATAATCCCCACATATCCTACAACTTCTGTGAACAGACTTCACTGTAGTAGCTTTTCATAAATTATATTTGTACTTAGGCTGTTCTGCTGTCATGAAAGTTTATAGTTAGAGAAATTCAAAGTCCAGCCGTCTGCTGTCCAGCCTCTCCCACCCCTCACTGGGGAAAATTCTGGGAGGAAAACCGAAACGGGGCGAGTAGTACCAGATGGCCCGCCCAGTACTGATCGAGGGTAGCTAGTAGCTACTGGGAAGTTATTAAGGACTTGATCAACCCGACTGGGTAAGGGTATGATGTTGTGAGACGCGAAACCCAGAGGACCTTGGGATACATCACTGAGGATACGTCCCAGGTGCATCCATGCAATGTTTTTTAGTTCTGAAATAACAGTAACACATTAGCTGATGCGTTCACCAGTATGTAGTGACGGCGGGGGGCTTAAACGAGATCTCATGGGAAAAGTGCCGACATTTGACTATTTCAAATGGATATGATACTGACCCCAAGTTGGTGAAGGTGAGATACAGTGAGAGAGTACACAGCCTATAGTAGCAATTGGTCCATAGCTCTAATGCAGCTATAACAGTATATTGTAGTGGAATATGTAGAATACATAATAATCTTCTGTATTCATAGATATCTAGATTGTTGCTTTCACTGGTGAGAACCTCCGTACGTGAGACAAGTTGACTCGACGACGAGTCTCGATCGTCGCCCTAATGTAATGTTATAATACAACATAGAGAATGCGCTTACCAAAATGATCCAGGGGGAAAGCACCTTTATCGGGTGCCCGAGGCTTAAAAGACTTTGTTCCGAAATTCATAGCAGTAGACATGTTAGCGTTTAAATGATTCTTCTTTCCGACAAATTATTTGAAGGAGACTACGCCATATATACTCTAAGCTACGCCACCATTACACTGTTGTCGCGTATATATGACGTATTGTGTTTACTGTTTGTGGAACTTTGATTGGTAGGTAGGTATAGCTGCCTGGCATGTGCAAGAGGTCATGAAGACCACTGGAGGTCGCACTTTCATGACATAAAAAGGGTTGGAGGAGAACATAAAAATTAGAGAAAAGGACGATATGTTTTTGATTGATTTAATACTTTATTAGACATGACAACAATAACAATAACAACAATCACAAAAAAATATCAACACATGTAGGTCCTGTGTGGGGGAAAGTAGGGGGGGGGGGGTGATCACCTGTTTAAGGGAGAAGTGATCATTTCCTCTCTCCGAATCCCTTGGTATGTATGTTTACATTATGACAACAGCTATCCATGGTGCTGACGCTGTCGCTGTCCATGGTTCTGAAACGGTGAGTGCCACGAATGCAATAATCACAATTTAGGCATTTAGCAGACGCTCTTAATCCAGAGCGACTTACATTTAGGCAAGAACAAAAGCATGGGAATACATCACATAAAAGCATTTAATCACGGAACATACTAGTATGTATGTAGAGGTTTCTAGAAATGTCCACGCTCAGTTTTTGAGAGGTGCATCCGCTCGGAGCTACTGTATGTGTGTCCGTATGTCTGTCCCCGTTATGTATGCATGTCCAACAGTCTATGGTCCAAGCACGTTAAGCTGCACCATCTAAAGTGGCCAGTAGAGTACAGCACAGAGTAAAGTGGCAGTATACAGTAGAGAGCACAGTGCACTACAATACAGTATACAGACCACAGTACAGTAACTATAAATGTATAATTGCACCGCTCACTTCAGACAGGTGTGTTTTTTATTTTCTCTATTCATTATTTGTTTGTCTGCTTAGATATATTTGCTTCTCCTTTTTGTTATGTCGTCTATGTAATATTGTCTGTATACATATCGAACCTGTAAAACCAATGAATAAATAATATTTTTACTCAAACAATCCACTTTATTTATATAGCACATTTCACAACTCAGGGTTTACAAAGTGCTGTACAGAAAGTTAAATACAATACTTTTACATTTATAGCTTAGACATAGACATGCACAAATGCAAATACTACTACCAGACACATGACACAAACAAACGCTTGCATATAAACATAATGTTATCAGACACACATGCAGATTCTCAAAATTGTTATGCATTGTCCTGCATGCACATTAGGGACTTATGTAATTATAAGACATACACATGCTCAAAACTATGTTTAGCATGACCATATTACAATTTACAATTTACAATTTAGGCATTTAGCAGACGCTCTTAATCCAGAGCGACTTACATTTAAACAAGAACAAAAGCATGGGAATACATCACATAAAAGCATTTATCATGAAACATGCGTAAGCTAAGAAAGTAACAGTGGAATATCTATATAATGAAACTATACATGTATACACTATACATATAAACTATACATATTTACTACTATGCTATACATATGTAGGCCTACTATGGCGTGCTATGACTATATACAATACAATTATAGTGCTGTCTACATAACATGCTATAAGTCTGTGTCAAATGCTATCTAAGCCAACAGAAATACTATCTAAGGGGTTAGGGTAAGTGCTATGGGCCATGATGGAGTCTGAAAAGGTGGGTTTTCAGGCTACGGCGGAAGATTGGGAGTGATGCTGCAGTTCTGACTGCAATGGGAAGTGCATTCCACAGTTTTGGAGCCAGGAGGGAGAAGAGTTTGGGACGTGTGGAGCGTTGTCCCGGCGTTTTTAGTGAGGGTACTTCCAGCTTCCCTGCGTTGGCTGATCTGAGTGCACGGGAGGGTTTGTAGGGTTCAATCATACTTGCAAGATATGGGGGAGCCATACCTTTGGTTGCTTTGAATGCCAGCATCAGAGTTTTGTATTCTGTGCGGGCAGCGACCGGGAGCCAGTGGAGGGAGCGGAGCAGGGGGGAGACATGTGAGATTTTTTTTTTTTTTTAAGATTTTTTTATTGATAATGCAGATATTAACAACGAGTTACAGAATCATGATTTTTTTTTTTTTTTTACAAGACAAGACAAACTCAAAAAAGAAAAGACAAAAAACAGTTATCTTACATCTTTGGCACATAGGGGAAATGCTTCTATCAATCTTGTGTAACCTGAGCGGAGTAAAGTAAGTTCTGTGAAAAATGTTAAATTGCATCTGTCTATGTTTGGTGGAAACCAGAACCCTCTGAGCTCTCTCTAAAATTATCTCCCAATCCACATCATCATAGGTGCATCCCAAGTCTGTCTCCCATTTATGTTTAATGTTCAATGTATTGTAAATTGGTAAATTATTGTTTAGAATACCAGACATGTGAGAATTTTGGCTGGTTGAAATATTGGTACGTCCCATGTCTTTAATGCTTTATAAAGTCAAATGCAATGTCTAACTATGTATAATATTGTATATTGTAGCTATTGAATCTCATAAATACTCAAATATATTTTATAACAATAGAAATAATAATACATAAAAGCAATTTAATTGGCTTATAACACTGTATAATTACAATTTTAAGCACTCTTAACTCATACATAACATACAGCCTATTATAATGACTTATAAGATCCCCTATCATAATGCTTCATAATTACTGGTCACTCACAGACTTTTCTTTTTGACCAGGATCATAGTTCATTCATTATAATTACTGTAACGCTGGGAACCCACCACAAAAGCATTGCTCACAGGCTTGTGAGTGCAGGTTTGCACACGGCTGTACCCTCTACACCTGGCTACAGCCCGGCTGTCCCCCGAGCACAGGCCAATTGGGTTTGCATAGACACCCGACCCCGGTGGATTCGAACCCACAACCTCTGTGGAGGTGGGCAGGGACTTTACCACTGCACCACCGAGTGCCCCTGGTGCTTTTGTGAGCACCCCAGACAGTTTATAAGTTGCTTGATTCAGTATTTAGATATTTGATATTCATTTTATTTAGACACACTCCCTTCCTATAAATATCCCTTTTTTATCAAAGTTTCTTTATTAAAATGTTCAAGTCACATATGAGTCAAATAAAGAGAACATACCAAAATGTGTTTTTACCCCTCCCACCCCCAGAGTTCCCGCTCCAAAAGAGCCACAACCCTGGTATCTCGTACCATTAACAAAGATACATTAAAATAAAAGGCACATACAAATATACACATTCAAATATAAAATGGATTAATAAAATATTAGAAACAATACACAAAAAGTGAAAATTAAAAGAAATAAATAAAAACAAAGTACAGTAGGGTCAGTGTTCTGAGTTATTAAGGATTGTTGATGTCAGTCGCATGTGTAAGAGTAGCTTATTGATGTTGATTGCAACGATCACATACAGGATCCATGGTAGGAAAAAAAAAAGATTTTACTTTGGACCAGTGGAGGCGATGTGTAACCTTAAACTGAATAATAGTATGCCTTAGACAGATTGAAGATGAGTGTATCTTATCCAGCGCTTCCTTCCAAACATCATCAGAAATGTCGCGTCACCGTCAGGGAATGTTCCCTTTTTAATCAATGAAGGGTGGCTCCACTGCCCGCGTTGCGTGACTGCATTAAAATTGCCCCTCCCATTGATTCTTTAATGAGGTAAGTGGTTCCAGGTCAAATTAGTTCAATAAAGAGTAAACCGAATCAGGTGTTAGATTTACAATATATATATTTTTTAAATATTTTGTATAATGCATTATACAATTATAGACACGGGATGTCTCTAATACCACAACATCCTCACAACACACTTTTCCCTGCATCCTTCCATCCAACCCTCTCTTCGTCCATCGTCTCCCTGTTCAGACAGATATGCCTGTGCAGTGTGCTTCCACAAAGCTTTTACGCTCAGGCCTCAGGCTATCAGAGCTTTGAACGATGACCCATGTGCCAGGTCATCTAGCCACTCACCAACAAAGCACATATTGTCAGTGGTGGAAAAAGTATAGTCACATTCTTTACTTAAGTAAAAGTATCAAAACTGCAATATTGAAATAGTAAAAATTGTAAATACTGAAGAAAGTAAAAATATATATACATCAAAATTGTACAATTGTAAAAGTACAGTACTTGAGTAAAGTGGCGGCCTTATATATGTTTCAATCGTTTCAATTGAAATGGGCCTCTAGCCTCCAGGGGCCTCAAAATGGAATTCGGCCTCATCCTGTTTGTCCACTTACCACTAGTTGGTATCAGCTAATAATCACTGTCACGTCACGTTGACCTGTGTTGTTTGTTTGTAATTGTTCCCACTTCCCAGTGGCTGGGAATCATGACATTGAATGTCGAATTGCCACCAGGGCAGGAGGCCACGATAACCTATGGCCTGGTGGAGACCATAACCACTTAAGACTTTTTTATGCGTCACAAAATGGTGTCACAAAATAATCACAACGGGTTTGCATAAGAACACGTTCTGCAGTCTCTCTTACACCATGAACATTACAGTAATGGCACTCACAAGTCACATAGGTTAAAAGGGATTAGACACGGATGGACATGCAGAAACAACGGTCGGACATGCGGTCGAAGATGCGTTGCTCCTGTGTTTGCGGTTAGGGTTAGGTTAGGGATAGAGGTATAGGCTGTCTGTCTAATGACCGTCGGAAGTTAAAATACTGTACACAGCAATCCCACACACGGACAATACTATTCTCTCTCTCTCTCTCTCTCTCTCTCTACAGCATTGGCTCCCGTCTCTCTCAGAGCAGAAAGAGCACAAATGTCCCTGAGGCCATGTCACTAATTAACTGCTGCATGTTCCAAAGGGTCTTAGCATCAGCAGGGCTAAAGTCCTTGTCTGTATACATCTGACAGGGTCTGGCCACCAAGTACCCATGCAGCAGTCACATAGCATTTTTATTCATGTGTGCTGGGAAAAGCACGGATCTCCAACAAATAAAACTATTCTATGGGGGTAACATAAGAACATAGGTGAAATGCCTTGTATTCTCCGTCCGGAGTATTTACATCATACTGTATGTAGACGAGCATTGTTTATATTTTAAAGAGGGGCGGATAGTAAGTTGTAATATATATATATATATATATATATATATAATCTGAACTGTGTTGTAATAATGTAACCGCAACAACAGTCTACTTCTCCCATTGTCACTGAGATGCCTTCTGTCGGAGCGATTTGTTTAATCTTGTGTGTCCCACCTATTCACATGTAATGAGTCCTGGAATAGGGGTCTGGTTAGAAATTAGTAATTACTCCAAATATTTTGTTACATTTGAATGCTATTCTTGTTCTAAAACAATAGTTGAGAGATAGGCTAAGGACCATGGTTTATGTTTATGTTTTGTACTAAATCATACAGTATACCGACACCGTGAATGTAAAGAAAAATAACACGTATTAGAGAAGTTATGAGTTATGAGTACAGCTGTATCCCAACTGGTACTTCAACAATGATCTGAACCAATTATAAATGGTTCATGGTAGTTTTTGGTATCAGTGGTTAAGATACTCATCCCCCAGGGCCATACTTCTGCTGGCCTTGGAACTGCTAGCTCGTTCTCCGTTTTCTGCTGTCTCACTCAATTATGGCTTATGAAAAACACAGTTATTCAACATAACTGACTTCCAGTACAATTGGGTTGATTACATGCAAGTTATGACACACCATCGTTCACTTTATGGTATCATTATATCTGTTCTATTACATGCATTGATTCCATAACATCACCAAGTGAAATGAGTGTCAAAATTGGATTGTACAGTGTCTGTGTGGTGTGCGTACGTGCATGCGTGCGTGTGTGCGTGCATGCGTGCGTGCGTGTGAGGGAGAGAGAGTGTGAGTTCCAATACGTACAGGACTGTAGCCCGGAACATAATAAACTGAATCTGTCCATTGGATTATTGGTCTGTTGGATGCTATCTACATGGCATCCAATAGACCAATAAGACAGGCTTTACCTGTGTGAGATCCCTCATTACTACACACACGTTAGGTTCAAGGGCCCCTTTATACTTGAAAATCTGTAAGCTGTAATGCATTGTGAGCTTGTAGATCTGCAATTTTTGGTGCATGACACCGCCGTATAACTAAGCGTAAACCAAGCCGGTTATCCCAATGCTCTTTCACGGTATAATGCTCATTTTCTGCCATAACACACATGGATATCTTTTCTCATCATTCGCTGGAGAATGGATAAAATCCTCTAAAGCATCATTAGTGTATTGCATAACAGCCCCCCCCCCCTCCACACACACACACACACACACACACACACACACAAACACACACACGCAGAGTTTATCCATCCCAAGGTTAGAATCAACGACATGCTTATGTAATTTCTGGTCAATAGTTTGCACAGTTAGCCCTGTGCTGCCTCCTGCCTTAAATCATGACTCTGTATTCACACTGCATATACACACCTTATTATTTTACCCTTCAGTCCATTTTATTTAGCAATTTGGTGTAAATCCTTTTATTATAACACGAATATAGACAGAAGGGTTATTTCTCACTTAAATTGATCTCTACTGGCCAAAGAAAATGACCTTGACCGAATTTCCCCCAATTTAATAAGGTCTGTGACTTTATTTCCATCCAATGTTTTTAGCCCTGCTGGCTGCTAGCAGGGCTAAACAACTAGGGGTTACGTATGTAACCTAGGTTCTATAACAGCGAGCAAGGCTGCTCACTTTTTGGGAGTTGACGCCCCCTGGCGTAAACACAGAAGCACTACAAATAAACTCACAGACCTTAGGCTGGGACTTTAGACGTGATGACGTTGAAGACCCCGCCCGCCGGGTGCACCTTATAAGCGTGCCTCAGCGTCACGTCTCCATTCGATAACAATTGTTCTCTTCTCAAGCAATCAAGAAGGGAATCCTAGTGAGCAGCCTTGCTCGCTGTTATAGAACCTAGGTTACATACGTAACCCCTAGTTCTATTAATACAACTTCGCAAGGCTGCTCACTTTTTGGGAGACTTCATTAACTCCCTTATTGTCATCACGAAGTCTGGACCCCTAGGGCCCGTACCTTTATCTGTGAGCAAAGGACCACAGTACGTCCCTCAACAGGACTACTGCACCCCAACGGGAAGGCCAATCAGACCTAAGTCTGCAATGTGCCTAAGAGGGGCCGACAGAACAACCGTCATAACGCCCTGGAGAAGACCAACGTCCCCCGCGGGGAATCAAGTCTCTCCACCTAACTGGAGGCCACGCCCAGGACCGCATGCGCCACTGGCGCTGCTGTCACATCCAGTCTATAGAAGGTGGCAAAGGTGGAAGACGACGCCCAACTTGCAGCGGAACAAACATCCTGAACAGAGACCCCCCTACAGAGGGCCCAGGATGATGCCATACCTCTCCTGGAATGTGCTCTCAACCCTACGGGAGGCACCATATCCCTACTAGAGTAGGCCCGCTCTATAGCCTCCACGATCCACTGGGAAAGCCTAACCTTTGAGATAGGCAGTCCCACAGTCTTGGGATCCCAGGAGACAAACAGTTGTGTAGTCTTCCTCGTCACCTTAGTCCTGTCCAAATACAACCTCAATGCCCTTAACGGACAGAGGTTATGCCTCCTCCTATCCTCCTCAGAGGCAAAAAGGGGGAGGGCGGACAGAACGCCGCCAAGTCCACCGGAACCGGGGCAGCTAGGCGGTTCTTAGGCAAAAATGCCGGATTGGTCTTAATGACCACCCTTGCATCCCCATTGAACCTCATGCCTTCCGCATTTGTGGACAAAGCATGGATATCACTGACCCCTTTAGCGGTCACCAAAGCTAATAACAACGCTGTCCTCAGCGACAATAGCTTCATACTCAAACCCCCCAAGGGCTCAAACGGTGGCCGGGACAGAGAGTCCAAAACCAAAGCAAGGTCCCACGAGGGGACCAGAGACTCGGTCACCGGATGAAAGTGGCTAGCCCCTTTCATGAACTGGCGCACCAGCGGGAGCTGGCCCACCCTCTTGTCCTCAAACCCGATGTGGCAGGCTGAGATAGCAGCCAGATACACCTTGACAGCACTAAGGCCCTGCCTTTGTCCAAGAGATTCTGGAGGAACGACAGAACGACCCTTACTGGTGCTTGAAACGGCACAACTTGAGCCGGTGAACACCAGTCTCCAAACAACCGCCGCCTCATATCATAAGCATCCCTGGTCGACTACGCCCTCGCACACTGAATAGTGTCGATGACGCTCTGGGGAAAAACCCTCCGCGCCAAGATTCAACCTCTCACGGGCCAAGCCCAGAGGTCTAGATCTTCCGGCCGTGGGTGGAATATCTCGCCTCCCGCCTGGGTCAAAAGGTCCCTGCACGACGGAAGCTGCCAGGGCCGACCGTACAGGAGAGGGACTACGTCTGACCTCCAAGAGCCCATCCTGGCGCCACCAGGATTACTGACAGGCGCTGTGTCCTCACCCTCTCCAGCGTGGGAAGGGTGAGAGACGACAGGGAAACGCATAAAGTAGGCCCTGGGGCCAACGATACGCCAAGGCATCCAAACCTAGCGGAGCCGTCCCTGCTATGGAGAAGAACAGAGGACACTTGCTGTTCTCTTCCGACGCAAACAGATCCACTCGAGGCTCGCCGAACCTCTCCCACAACTGTCTGGCCACTGTTTGTGCAGTGACCAAGCCGCATAGAGGTATCGGCCCCTGGACAACAGATCCGCTCCCGTGTTCTGGAGTCCCGGAACGTGGGAGGCTCTGACCGAAAGAAGGTGCTCGTCGCACCCTAACGTCGGTCTGCGTGCTAGCGCATGCAGTTTGGTGGACCCTAGGTCCCCTGCTTGTTGATATGGCACATCGTCGTTGTGTCCTGACCAGGACATGGAATGTCTCACACTTGGTGACTGCATCCATATACCCGAACGTCCTGCCGACGCAGCGGGGCGACGACTGCCTGTTGTACACCCCACAGAAGTCCTTGGACTCAGTGACCGTCCGATCGGAAGGACCAGATATCCGTATATCTGTCCCCTGAAGACGAACCGCAGAAATTTCCTGTGCGGTGGGTAGGTGGGAACGTGGAAATACGCGTCCCTGAGATCGAGAGCTGCAACCAGTCCCCTCGGCGCATGCGCGTAGCAGAGCCTTGTCCGTGAGGATTTGGAGCGAACGCTCCAATAGTCGTTCAGAGCACGTAGGCCTAGAATGGGCCGCATGCCCCCCCCCTTCCTCCACGAGAAGTAGCGGGAGTAAGAACCCCGTGTCGCTCTGCTCCACGGACACCCTACGTAAAGCCTCCTCCCCAAGGAGATAGGCGTGTAGAAGCATCGCTTGCTGTAGTAACAGAAGCATTCAATTTCTTCAGTAGCGAAAAAATAATTGTGCGTGACCTGCCGGGCCTGGGACAGCTTCTTTAAGTAAAAAAAAAAAAAAAAAACTGTCCAGATGTGGGGCATAACCCCACATAATTGGCTTACGCCCTCCAAGTAATTTCAGGTCGTATCCGTGTCCTTGTTCCATGTATTAGTTTTATTAATAATAAAGACATACAGGAATGAAACACCATACAGTACAACATCATGAAGAAAAATGTACAGAGGCACATGGCACAGACATGTCCAACAACGTTCGTCCCTGTATGCGGTCCGAGGGTGGGGTCCGAGACCACTACCCTCTGCGCCGAGACCCCTGAAGTGGAGGGAAGGGAGGTGGGGGACGTCCTGACCCCCCTCCGAGTCTTTAAGTCCCTGGCCCGAGGGTGAGGTCTGCGACCAGTACCCTCTCCGCTGGGGACCCTGGAGCGAAGGGATGAAAGGGATCTGCGGTCCGAGGGTGAGGTCCGAGACCACTACCCCTTACGCTGAGATCCCTGGAGTGGAGGGAAGAGAGGCAGGGTACGTCCTGACCCCCTCTGAGTCTCAAGTCCGCGTTCTGAGGGTGAGGTCCGGGACCACTCCCCTCTACGCTGGGGACCATAGAGCGGAGGGAAAAAGAGGTGGGGTACGTCCTGACCCCCTCTAAGTCCGACCCGGCCCTTTACATCCGCTTTCCACGCCCGCGTCCCTTCGGAGCGTAGGTCCTGTAGGGTGAGGGGGGGCAGCGGCCCTCGGCCCCGGGACGTCCCTGCTGGGTCGGTCTCACCATGGCTGGGTGAGCCGCTCCGTCCTCCTCGTGGACCTTCCTGGGTGGGCCACCAGCCCTCTCGGCGTGGCCTGAGGGGGGGGTCGCGGGGACCCCTCTCAGCCTGCCCTGTCGGAGGACGGGGATGACCCCTGTCTGCCCTGCTGACTCGCGCCACAGCAAGACTCTCTTATCCTCCTCGCCCCAGGGCGGTGGGGGGAGAGACTGCGTGTCTCGGGCCCTAGTCCGTGGGGCCGGGACAGGCCGTTCCCGGGCGGCAGTAGCTCTTGGTGTGACCAGAGGCAGTCCTCCGACGAACCTTGTAGTGGGTGTCGGGGTTCCGGCGAGCTGCCGGTTTCCAAGCTCGGCGAAGTACGCTCTCATCTTGCAGAGGCGCAACTCTTTGAGGCCAGGAAACTTCAAGTTGTCGCACGGAGTGCACGAGGGGCCCCTCCCCGTGATGGCATCCTCGGCGTGAGAGATCCCCATGCAGTACAGACAAACCCTATGTTCGTCCTGTCTGAACATGACGTTCCCACAGGCCGCCAAGGCGCAGATCTTCTGTGGCGGGCCCTTGCAGGCCCCCTGTACGGCAGACGTTTGACGCAGGGCCTCGTCGTCCCCCTCCCGTGCCTGGGAGTCCCGCTGGGCCTGATATGCCCTGTGGGCGCGTTTCAACCTGCTGCGCCTTAGCAGGCCGGAGAGGGCCAGGCAGTGTGGGCACTGCCCTGGTTTCTCCACCGCCTCCAAGGCATGGCCATAGCCCAGGCAGTAGATACACTCCTTGTGTTTGTCGGCACGGGCGATCAGGCCCCCACACGACTTGCAGGCCCTCTGTAGGCTCTGGCCGTCAGTGTCCTCAAGGGCGCGACGGCGTCGACGACGGGCCTTGGTTGCCTCAGACATCTCAACGCTGGGATGCATGGAGACAGTAAAACAAGGCAAGAGGGGCCGGGTTAGTAGGTGGCCATGTTTAAGTGGGAGCTAGGACAGAGCTATTACTAGCTGCTGCGACAGACCGTCACTTTCCCTTGTACTGCCAGATACATGTGGACAGACCAGCCACCAACAAGGCTTGCCGGTTGTAGAACTCGGGTTACAACGTAACCTACCATTCTACTGACCATTTAACAAGGCTACATGCCTGTAGGGAGCCGAGTTGGTAGGCAGACATGCCCAGTGAGGGCCAGGACAGAGCCATTGCTGGCTGTCGTGAAACCGTCACCGCATGTGGGGACTTAAAACAGGACCGTCGCCGGCTACTGTAGAAGACGCCACTGGCGTGTGGAAGCTGAGAATAGGGCTACAACAAGCCGTTATCAAAGACCGTCACACAGCGTGGAAACCAACAGTATTATTACTAAGTGCTGTTCAGGTTAGTAGGCAGCCACGTAAGTGGAAGCTAGGACCGGGCTATCTCTAGCTGCTGCGAATAGACCGTCGCTGGACAAAACAAGCTACTAGTAAGGCTTGCTGGTTCAGGAGCCCGGGTTACGTATGTAACCTCCAGTCCTGATAACCAATCCTACAGGGCTGCGTGCCCGCAGGTGCCGCTGTTCGTGTCACCGTCGCGGGCTCGGCAGAGCCGCGGGACGTGGTGTGTGGCTGGAGCGGGCTGTTAGCAGCCGCTGCTCGAGTCACCGTCGCGGGCTTGAAAGAGCAGCGGGACGTAGTGTGTGGCTGGAGCGGGCTGTTAGTAGCCACCGCTAACGCCGCCACACGTGTGGAAGCCAAGGAAGGGTTGCATACCGCTCCTGGCTCCTCACACGTTCGAGACCCTTAGGTCTGCGAAGGTTTGTGTGGAAGCAGAAACCTGGCTGTTGCTAGCCAGGTTACAGACCGTCACACAGGTAATAAAGAAACCTTGGTCGGAGACTCAGACATCCTAGAAGCTAAGATGCACGTGGAAGCAAAAAACAAGGCAAGAGGGGCCGAGTTTAGCAGGCAGCCACGAAACCGTGAACAAAACAAGCTACAAACAAGGCTCGCCGGTCGAAGAACCTGGGTTACGTACGTAACCTCCAATTCTGATAACCAGTCCTTTAAGGCTGCGTGCCTGTAGGCGCCGAGTTGGTAGGTTGTCACGTTACAGTGATGCAGTGGGTGTTGCCACTCACTGCCTAAGACGCCACGTGCGTGTGGAAGCTGAGAATAGAGCTATTGTTAGCTTCTACCAGAGACGTCACACAGCGTGGAAACCAAACAGTATTATCACTAAGTGCTGTTCAGGTTAGTAGGCAGCCACGTAAAAGTGGAAACTAGGACAGGGCTATCTCTAGCCGCTGCGAATGGATCGTCACTCTTTTCTTGTAAGCCAAGAAATAAGTGGACAAACAAGCCACGAACAAGGCTCGCTGGTTTAAGAACCCGGGTTACGTATGTAACTCAAATTCTAATAACCAGTTCTACAAGGCTGTGTACCTGTAGGCGCCGAGTTGGTAGGTCGTCACGTTACAGTGATGCAGTGGGTGTCGCCACCCACCGCATAAGACGCCACGTGCGTGTGGAAGCTGAGAATAGAGCTATTGCTAGCTTCTATCAGAGACGTCACACGTCAGAGACGTCACACAAAGTGGTAGCCAAACAGAAATATTACTATATCCTGCCTAGGTTACCACTCCGTCGCGGGCTTGAAAGGCCGCGAGACGTACGTGTGTCGGCAAGGGCGTGCTATTAATAGCCGCCGCTAACGCCGCCGCACGTGTGGAGGCTAACAAAGGGTTGCACCGCTTCTAGCTCTTCACACGCACACACACGTTTGAGGGCCACGCGGTCGCGGGCTTATGAAAGCCACGGGACGTATGTGTGGAAGCTGAAAGAAAGCTAAGGTAGCTTATCAGACCGTCACACAGCGTGGAAGCTTAAACAGAATAAAATATGCTGCCCAAATCACCGTCCCGGGCTTGGAAGAGCCGCGAGACGTAGTGTGTGGCTGGAGCGGGCTGTTAGTAAACACCGCTAAAGCCGCCACACGTGTGGAAGCCAGGGAAGGGTTGCGTACCGCTCCTGGCTCTTCACACGTTCGAGACAGAATAACTTCATGCTGCTCAAGTCACCGTCGCGGGCTTGGAAGAGCCGCGAGACGCTGTGCGTGGCTGGAGCGGGCTGTAGTAGTCACCGCTAGAGCCGCCACACGTGTGGAAGCCAAGGAAGGGTTGCGCACCGTTCCTGGCACTTCACACGTTCGGGACCTTTAGGTCCGCGAAGGTTTGTGTGGAAGCAGAAACCTGGCTGTTGCTAGCCACGGTACAGACCGTCACACAGGTAATAAGAAACCAGCTAGGGCCGCGAGCCACTAACGGACTGAATTACCTCCAAGTTAAAGTTAACTTAGTTAAAGAAAGTGGACTCACCGACTTTCTTCCTCTTGAAGCCTCTGGGATAAGCAGTTTCCGCGGTACCGAGAAGGCTTCTCGTCCTTGTGGAAAAAAATCAGATACTCATCCGTGAGGGAGACTTCGTAGCGCCGTGTTATACACGTGAGAAGAGAATAACGAATGGAGACGTGACGCTGAGGCACGCTTATAAGGTGCACCCGGCGGGCGGGGTCTTCAACGTCATCACGTCTAAAGTCCCAGCCTAAGGTCTGTGAGTTTATTTGTAGTGCTTCTGTGTTTACGCCAGGGGGCGTCAACTCCCAAAAAGTGAGCAGCCTTGCGAAGCTGTATTAATAGAACTGTGCACCGTGACCTTCATGATCCCAAGAGGATGGGTCCTACTGATTTTGCTGACTCGTGGTCTTTCCTGTGCCACCATTGACAAAAATGACTAATTCCACACAGATTTCTTAAAATCTAATTGGCAGATTGCCGTTAAAGTACATTTTCCTGTAGTGCCATCCTTTGGCCAGTTTCCACTTGGGTTTGGACCAGGGGGCAAGTCAGCCAGATATTTCGTGAAGCCTCATTTGAAATCGGTAGTTCATATAATGGCCTGTTGTGGCGCTGGACTGGACCCAAAAAGCCCCATAGCTCCATAGAGGCCCATGTATTTTGGCCCAACTTCACCTAGACTGTATTACCTTAATAAACATGGTCATGAATACTTTCTTCTTCCAGTCACTAGTTTAAAGTCTCATTTCTAATGTCATAATATTCTTTTTGGAAAATTATGGTCCCATTAATTAAAAAAATGACCATAAAGAAAAAAAAACATCGCGTATGTTCTGAGGGGCGTGGCTACCGTTACAGTCTATGATCGGGATTCCCCTCCCACTCGAGTCAAAATAAAAACCAACGGAGAAGAAGGGGGGAAGTCCCGCCTCGTTGTCTGGGCAGCCAATGGCCAGCTGGTCCAAAACGGAGCCAGCCAATGGCCAGCTGGTACCAAACGGATCTAGAAAGATGGCGACTTACATCAGGAATTACCATATTATTACAGGCTTCATTTTACGTTCATGTTAGACCCGGCGAACGCTTTGTCCATATTTTTTACAGTCTATGGTTTGGACTGGAGTTTTTAGACTTTTAGACTCTCTTGTTATACAGGTGATATTATTAGGACCTGCAAATGTCCAACATTCAGCAGCGGAGCAGCCATTTGGTGCCACTTTAGTGTTAATTGACAACTCATTTTAGTGCAAACTTTACCTACTTTTTCTTGAATATTCACATTTGGCCAGTTCTTTGTGTCCAAAATGTCTCGATTCTGGAATATTTTAAAAGTAAATTGAATATCATTGTGCCGCTTCTTACCTGCAAAAAAAACAGCTTGCAAAGAGCTACTGTATTTTCAAATGAAATAAATTACATTACCCAGAGCAACCCGCTGGCTGTTTAGGTCCCATTTCCCAGGGGGTTGGTCCGAGCTTCATAGTTACATTGAAACTGCTAGTGTTGGTTATGAACTGCTGGCCATGGTCTAGAAGACAGGTACCTGTATAAGCACTATATACCATAGAAGACGGCTAGGCACAATAGTTGAAGGAAGCAGTGCTCTGAATTTACCAACACACCCTCCCTCAGATTACTCCTAAGTCACATCGTTCAACTTTTCCGTTTCTTTTGACATATCCCTCTACTCGATGTTACTATCTGATCAACATCAAACTCTCTCTGCCTTATGTGGCATCATTCTTCCTATGCTAAGATATCAGGTCAAACATTCATCAGCATGTACATCAGTGCAAAGGTATACCCAGGGAGTTGTTTGACAAGTATGTCTGTACATGTACATATGCATGCAGTGAATGGAGTGCCTGAAAGCTAGTTCAGGCTGTCAACTTGTGTTGCGTTGCTCAATGTGTGAGTCTTCTCACTGCAACACACATCCAACTCACCCTTTGAATAAAATGCACTTGCTCATTGCCTCACTCCACCTATAGACCGATTCAGAAACGGGTCTCATGGTCGCAGGCAGCTTATTCCCTGTAGGCGGAGACGACATATCTGCGGTGTAAAGAGTCTTCTACTACATTGAATGGGAAAGTGACTGATGTTAGTCTGCTCAAACGTTACTCTTTTACCTGTTTTTGAGTGGTGCAAACCACTCCTACAACCAGCAAGCAATGTCCTTGTACTTGTTTGTGTGTGTGTCTGTGTGTGTGTCTGTGTGTGTGAGCATCAGTAAGCAATGTCCTTGTACTTGTTTGTGTGTCTGTGTGAGCATCAGTGGTGTGTGCGCATGCGTGCTGTGGTGACGTCAGGTCACCTACACGAGTCAGTGGGAGAGGGGGGGATCTGGGAGAAATGAGGAAGCGGCGCAATAAAAAAAACTAGTGTTGACTAATCATTACATCTTGCTCTTATTTGCGCACGTACGCGAGTGTGTGTAGTGCCGTGCATGAACGCGCGCACGCACGTGTGTGTAGTGCCGTGCATGAACGCGGTATGCTCATATGCTGCGTCGTAGCCCGGTTCCATTGTTTTTTTATGAACGGTTCCGCAAACGGATCTCATCAGTCATAATTTAGCTCTGCTGTGTCTGTGCAAGTGTGCATGCATACAAGCGGCTGTGGTGACGTCACGTCACCTACACGAGTCAGTGGGAGAGGGGGATCTGGGAGAAATGAGGAAGCGGCGCAATAAAACTAGTGTTGACTAATCATTACATCTTGCTCTTATTTTGAAGAGGAAGCTATTGCACGGGAAGTCTATTTCAGTTGTAAACAAGCTACTATGACACTCGCAAAAGTCCCAAAGTTTCGTTCTCCTCTCATAGTGGTATGTGGACCTGCAGCAGTAGGTGAGTAATTACTTTTATCTATGTTGGACGTTTGTGTTGCTGCATCATGAGCTTGGACTTAAAAATAGCAGTAGGGGGCGCCAGAAACAGTGAGAGGGGTAGTGACTCTAATGAGAGAGAGTGAGAGAGGTAGTGACTCTAATATGAGAGAGAGAGAGAGGGGGGGGGGGGGGGGGGGAATTGCACCACTCAGTTCACACGTGTGTGATTTTTTACTAACACTAACCTTACAAAGATGCCCAGAACATCGGGATGAACCTGTGTAGTTTATGGCTCCAACAGTAGTGGCAACATTCAACTTTGTAGAGAAACGGAATGTCAAAAAATACACCGCGGTGGCTGAGACCAGAGCCATAGACTATGGTTGAGACGAAGCAGTGAAAGGTCCTGAAAGATATATAACGTGAGTCTTAACCAATACCCAATCTTTCTGTTGTATGAAGTTTATGAACACAAGGATGCTGCACTTTATACCTCATACTTTAAATGCTTAGTATGAGGTATAAAGTTATAAAAAAGGTTATTAAAAGGTTATTATTTCGCCATTGTCCGTTGTGTCTGTCTGTAGAGCAGGTACCACGGGACCAATCAGCGTGGAACTTTGCATATTCCAAGTAGGCCAATGAAGAACCTCTACCCAAATTCTTTCAAATCCACCTCTGGTAGCGCTATAGCAATGTGTTTTAACAGCGAGCGACAGACAGACGAACTTTCCGGAAGTGCATTATTTGTCAATGGGACCCGGAAACTACTGGCTGTAGCAGGCGAACAGGTGATGGTGGAAAAGTGGGCGGAGGAACGTCACCCGAAAATATGAAAAAAATATTTATCTTTTGGGCGACATCGTCCGGCGATAGCAGACGATTAGGCGATAGCCAATGAAATTCATACGCTGTTAAAACGCACTGTAAAGGGCAGTCCATACTCTCTCCAACCACCGAACCTTTCGTCGGAAAGCTCCGGTACAACTACAACATGACGTCACTTGCAACTTCTGAAACGCATTTCTCTGAATTTTTGTTCTGAAAGCTGCACTCCCAGATGTTGTGACTCTCCGAACTCTACTTCGGAGAAAAAATGTAAGTCTGATCTTTCCGACGAAAAGTTCGGTGGTCGGAGAGAGTATGGACTGCCCTTAAGGGTGCTTTACGTATGACCAATGACTCTTGAACCGCAGGTCGGACAATTAAAAAAAGTCCAAATAAAGATTCAACTTTATTTGTCAGCCATATCAATTACAAAGTAAAATGCACGAAATTCATTGTGTGGTAAAAACCATCACATCATACTACAGTGATACACTAGTATTGAGTGTTAAATGTGATCTGTGTTAAAACTAAGCTGCATAAAGAAATACAAATCTATATTAAAAAACCTGAAAGTGAAATATAGCTCAAGTGCACAACGCATTGTCATGTCCAATTACATTAGCCACAGACATGTGGGCGTATATGCCACGCACACGCACACGCACACACGCACACACACACACACACACACACACACACACACACACACACACACACACACACACACACACACACACACACACACACACACACACAGCTTCAAGCACAGCTGGTAATTAGCTCTGACTTTTGCCACAACAACATGAACAACCTTCCAAATATATCAAACAACATCGAACCAATTGACCTTTACGCACACACGTGCACGCATACGCATACGCACACACACAAACACAATGACATCCTTATACTGTACATCCAGGAATGATTCTATGAATGCACCCAGACAATTGATGCAGAAACCACCCAGGACATTTTTGAGCGGTGGGCACACCGTCTACAACATGTAGCTTTGTGGGTCCCTATGTCTGTCTGTTTAGGGTACCAACAGGTGACAAAGTGGCGCTGTTGAGATTCACACTGTGAATACTACCAGAATGCCCAAGGCTATGTCTCTTGGGAGATCGCACGGTGCTGCCACAGGGGGTCACCAAGGCACAACATGCATTGGTGACTGCAGGCATAGAGTTATTATTATTGACTGCAGGCCTTATTACTGCAGCTAGGTTGATATTGAGAAACTGGAAGAGCTCTGCTACGCCAGAGATCACAGACTGGACCCAACTTATGACTGAAACGGCATCCTTTGAATACTCAATTGCCAGGAGGAATAACGTCAAAGGGAAGTTCCATGAGATATGGGACTATTTTTATTTGTATATCAAAGGATTGTTGTAACATTTTGTATTTGTACATTACATATGATATAACCACGAGTGTCAACAACAGAGTGTGGAGGGGTGTTGTCCAGGTTTTTTTTTTTTTTTTTTTTACTGCTAGGTGTGTTTTGTTTGTTTGTTTTTTCTTGTCTTTTTCTTTTGTGTAAGTCATGTGGATTTTGTATGCTTTATTTAAAATCATTAAAAAACTTTGATGACAAAAAAAAAAGAGATTCACACTGTGCACAAGTGCATGATGGGAAGCTGAGTTTTTAGTGTAACATGTATTTTTCAGCGTGAGTATGTCTGTCTGTCTGTCTGTCTGTCTGTCTGTCTGTCTGGGCCTAAGTGTTGCTGTTGAGCTTCAGACTGAGCACTGTAAGACTACAGTACAGTACAGTACAGTACAGTACAGTACAGTACAGTACAGTACAGTACAGTACAGTACAGTACAGTACAGTACAGTACAGTACAGTACAGTACAGTACACGTAAGGGTTTTCAACTCATTTTGCACATTGGGACCCAGTTCTCAGTTGTTTTTCATATACATATGAAAACTCATTGTGCCAAGCCTAAAACAAACAAAAGCTAAAAACATCCATGACCCCATGAGAACATTTTGTGACTTACTTTTGGTTCCCCACCTGCTGGCTGAGAAACCACATATCACCACTGTATTGTATCTCCAAGTGGAGGTTTAGTCCCGCTTACACAACTACAAAACACCCAAGCAGCATTTTGAGATTTCTGGAAGAATATGAGAGAAAATGTGATGTGATGTGTGGTGTGATCCAATATCCACCTTCAGTCGGCAATAGATATAGGTATCTTTGAAACTTTTGTTTCCCTTCTGTATGTTATTCCTCTCATCTCCCGATCCCTTTCTCTCTCCACTTCACTGCATCTCTCTCCATCAAACTGTCTCTTTTATCTATACCGTTTCTCTACATCCTGTGCATGCACAGGATATATCTGCTTCTCTCCTTTCTCCCTGATTCTGTATCTGCCGTTGACACGCTCACTTTAAAAGGGGAAATGTGACATCTTGCCCTTTACAGCAAACAAAAAGCAACAGATTGGACAAACTCCTGAGTTGAGCCGAAATCAATGGCGAGGCTCCATGGATTTTATGTCTGACTTTTTAAGGATGAATTATTCCCTCAGCTGATACAGGTCATAGAGTTGTGGTGTAATATCTGTGGAGCAGATAACAATTACTTATTAAGATTCAAATGTATTCAAATATTTATCTTTTTATTAGATTGGAATTGAAATGATTTCTGACATAATTGACAGTCCTAGACCTAGAGGGCATTGCTGCTGTGTTCAATAACACTGACCACTACTATTGCAGTGACGCTTTATGGCCTGAGATGTCTCTGTTTAACTTTGAAATACGTTTTCAGTCAAGGTGGCCGGCAATTCTTGCCAAGGCCTTGACTATAAGCGAAAACATTTGCATGTATATAAACCTGCCATGTCCAGCACTATGGTTATGTTTGTTGTGCTGTTTTTTGTTTGTCTGTCCATTGATCTACTCTACCATTCATAATACTGTAGATCTGTCCATTAGACCATCACATCTGTCTGTCTATCCCTTGATTAAATCTGTCAATATGTCCACTGCGTCCCCTCCACACATCCACACCCACACACACACACACACACACACACACACACACACACACACACACACACACACACACACAATCTCATCTGTCAATCCCTTCATCCATCCATCCATCAGTCTGTGTCGGTCTCATCATTCCCTCTTGCATCCACCCATCTACTGTATCTCCATCCATCAATCCTTTCAACCATTCATGCACTCGTCCATCTATCAGTCCATATTCGGCGGTTAGTGAAGTACAATAATCTGAAATGTATGTGTCACGGATCAATGCTGTCAATTAGGCTCTAATGGAACAACATACAATGATCTCATGACGTGGAAGTTCAGTGGCAGTGAGAGGTTGAGGGACACAATATCATGTTCACTGATCAAAACTATTGTTAGCTAACGCTCAGTTCGCCGTGCGAACTGAGCAACTATACTCTGGTGCCTTTGGAGTCAAGCACAGTGGAGATCTTTGCACACCAATGGCTACATGACACCTGCTGACTGCTGCAGCAATCAAGTTACAAATGCAGCCTTAGTTGTCATTGTGATAAATCACTTTATTTATAGATTCCTGGAAACAGAAATGGGTGAGAGGCAGCCTACAGTATGTGAACAAGATGTGGTTGATTGTGCAGCGATTGAGACGCTCCAGAATCACATAAAGGTGAATTGGTCTGGAGACCAACTTTCTTTCTGCACGTCCCTCACACTGTCCTCCTTTCATCTTTCCTATGCTGTGACTGCCGTCCATCTCAATAAAGACAATATAAATGTGAAGGAGAGTGGACAGCCCATTGATGTTGACACTAGCTACTGTATGTGATGAAAGAAAGAGGTTTGTAACTATAAGAAGGCTATAGATGAGATTCATTATGATTCATTAGTGTTCTCTTACAGAATAATAGCACTGTAATAAAAGAGGCCGACTTGAGACTGATGTTTATCAGTCCATAGGGAGTGAGACCGGCCTTCTGATTGCCAATCAAAATAAAGAGAAGACTGACAGCTATTCTCAATAGGGTAGACCAGACCCTGTGTGTTGAGTGTAATGGCTCCAAAGGAAGCAGAGTATTTGCATCTCCTTTCATTTGATAAAGGTCACAGCTGATAGGGCAGTTTGCAGAAGACGTGCAGGAAGACACACAAAGGCACAAAATGCAATGTGCAGGCATAAAGCGCACGCACGCACGCACGCACACACGCACGCACACACACACGCACAGAAGAATAAATGCATATGTATTGGGCAGAGTCAATGACACCTTATTATCCAAGCTGTATTGTCCCTCTTTAGAAGGATCCTCTTGTTTTCTAAATTGCCTAAAAATTTTTTTTAGGCATTTTATCCAATTCCCCCTTTTCTGCCACTCCTTTCAAGGAAATGTATAATTATAGTGGTATAAATTAGGCTTTACACTCCATCTTCCACCTATAGCCTTCCTTGATCGGTCTGTCTGTCTGTCAGTCAGTCATGAGGCATTGTTCACCTCCAGGAGCGGGCTATAGAGAAGAGAAAACAGCATGTTCATGTGCAGTGCAGACTACATCCACCCGCTTCAAATGTGATCAACTGATAATCACCAGTAGGTTACTTATCAAGACAATCTTATCGACCTACTGCATGTAGTCTGGGAGACTACTGGCTGTGATTAGGAAACAAGGAAGTGACTGCGCTGCTCCGTGCTTGCAGTTAGGTTAAGGTTAGGGTATGAGGTGGGTTGTCATTCTCAGTAGGCTCCCTCCCAGCATGTGCAGTAGGCCGATAAGATTGTCTTCTCCACAACTAGAAGGTCTTGGGTTCGATTCCCGCTCGGGACGCTGTGGGCACTGGCGGCGTGTCTCGGGTATGGTATCAGTGCCCATACCAGAGTATGGTTGGCGGAAGGGCCTTTCTGTGTGGAGTTTGCATGTTCTCCCCGTGTCCCCTAGGGTAGGTACCCTCACAGAAAACATGCAGTAATCCTGGTCTGGCCTGATGGAGGGGAAAGGAACTGGTTGGAATAACGTGTTCCTTCCACGCACTACGTCCAACCAGGGAAACTCCCCCCTGTCAGGTGTAAAGGAGCGACTTGGACACTCACGCATGAAGGAAGCATGAGTTCAAGTCCGTTGCTCTCCCCAGGTTGGCGGAGGGTGTGTAAAGCCCAGGATCACATTGGAATCAGATTATTGACACAGGGGTGAGAAATGGGTTACAAAATCGTAGGATAAAGATTATTATTAAAAAAATAAAGATTGTCTTGATCAGTAACCTACTGGTGATTATCGGTAGATTTTCTGCCCCTCATGTGGCAACTATGCACTCAACGGCATAAACACAACACCCCACAATTTCAAGTGGAGCAACGTCAGCATCAAAAATCAATGGCCAGCCATACGAAAATGTGTGTGTGTGTGTGTGTGTGTGTGTGTGTGTGTGTGTGTGTGTGTGTGTGTGTGTGTGTGTGTGTGTGTGTTACTTGATTCAGGCCCTCTGGACTCGTCTGCCCTCTCCGTCTGTCCTTTTGCCTAATTTGCCAGCTGAGTACAGTACAGTACACTAGTCATTCTAATCAGTCGTCTCTTATGTTGACCAAACAGCAGATACTTGGTATCTAAGGAATGCTACCTATTAAAGTGTTTAATACAAATATTTCAGCCCTTGTTTCACTGCACAATTCCAACTGTCTAGTACATCTGGTTTATTACATCACAGACATGAGCCTGTTACTTTCTGTTGCCATGTCATCCACTTAATAAACGGGATAACTGAACTATTTCATAACAGCAGAGAGCTCGTCAACACAATTAGTGGGAAAAATCAATGCTAGAGTTGGTGTCAGGGTGAGGTCCTTTTTCACTGGCTGAACTTGGTGTGGACCAATGCATTTACTGTCCACGTGATAAGACACAAACCAGCCATTATGTTTTATTTGATTTAATTCCACTCATGGCATATTGAGTTGGATAAGTGTGCTACAACATATGAACTACTGATGCTGTATATTATTGTAACCATACTGTATGAGAGAAAATGATGAAAAAGAGATAAAAAAAATATCTTGTTTTCATTTTCTCCAGCTGTTTTTCCTGGAGAACACGTGTGTCATGTGTGTGTTTAGTTTAGTTTATTTCATCATCCTTCATTACCCTCTTTGCCAATCATTATCATTTAAGTTGTTGCTGAGTAATGTCATTTTGTTCACATTTTTTATGTTAACATAATTACAATATAAATTAATTAATTATTAATAATGACAGCACTAATGACTATCAATACTATACCATCACCACCAATACCTGTACAAAATGTATCAGTTGATCATACAATAACGTCAACATCCACAATATACGTAATTTCACTAAAGTATGCTGTATTTGGCCAAAAGGATTCGCTTGAGCAATTTTTTAAATTTTGAAAAGTTACTACTGTGTTTGACTTCCTCTGGTAGGCCATTCCAGATCTTAACCCCTCGGACAGAGATACACATACTCTTCCGAGTGGTCTTGGCACTGGGTTGTTGGAAATGTGTGCGCAGACACACACGTATGACACATGCACATACAGGGACCTACCGTGCGCAGCAACGCTTATTTTGAAGAAAAAAAATATTATAATTGTGAAATTGAACTACATTGACACATTGTGAGCTTGTAGATCGGCTCCACTATTTTAAAATGTTTTCAAAATAATAAAACATCCTTAATTCTAGCTGTTAGCATTCATGAAGTTCTCAGTGCCACCTTACATGTTCACTTTAAGAGAAGGATAAGGCGTGACAGGGCCCACAGTCACATACATATAGAACACAAAAGCTTGACTGACAGATATACCGACACATCAGAACAGGTATTTAAGGCTTTTCCAAGGCAGAAAATTATAAAGCACTGAAAAGCTGTGACATGAAACCATAAACAGTTATACAACATAAAGACATACTGTATACCACAACAGCAGGAGCATTTAAATGCATTTTACTCTCCCCCAATGTCATTTGCTGTGTGTGTGCATATGATGTTAATTGTTTGGGTTATGTGGTTAATACACCCCACCATCACTCACATAAAAAGGTGATTCACATCAAGGTAGGAAATGTATGCCGGTAATTACCTTGCCAGCTCCAAGGAGTATATTCCATTCATATCAAAAGTGCACACCCACCCACACCCACACCCACACCCACCCACACCCACACCCACCCACACCCACACCCACACCCACACCCACCCACACCCACACACACACACACACACACACACACACACACACACACACACACACACACACACACACACACACACACACACACACACACAAGATGAAGGATTCAGTTAATTAACATAATGTAATTGGTATTCCTTAGAAGGCACTTCTAAGGTTGAGCCCAATAGAATACTGTAGTAATAGGGTAGGGCATATGTCAACCCAACCCGCTCACCTCCACCCCACACCCTCCTGGTGCTGCAAATGTGACAGATTTATTACCAAAACTCAGGAACACTGCTGACTACAATAACAATCTGACAAAGGAACTGAAAGACATGGGGAGTATATAAAGGCGGTGGAAAACAGGTCACAGGTGAACACAACTGACAATCAACACTAGGATAGGCTAACAGGCAAACAGAACACAGGTGACCAGGGTTACACTAATACAGGGAGGTGAGACAAGGCAGGTGACAGCAAACAAGGCAGACAGGAAACACTATACCGCATGTAACAATACTACAAAATAAAAGCACACAAGGGAAACAACAGAAAAGTAACACTTTAACTAAAAGGAACACTAGAAAACATAACACAAGTCACGGACCGTGACAACTACGGCAGAAGCTAAACTTACATGTAGTGTCTACAACGCCCATGTCATAACCATGTTTATTGAAATTAGCTGTCATACATTTACACCGATTGCTCCAGCACCTATCTTATGCTGTGTAATGTGTTGACATTCTCTAATTAAGTAATAACAATAATACCATATCATATTAACCATGTTTATTAAAACGGTTTTAGAATAACATAGATTGCTCCAGCACCTTCCTCTTTCCACTGCTGGTCATGTCCAGCGCATGTAAGAATTAAGCAATATCGGAAAGTTAGCTGACTCACGACGGGGTGTTTTAAAAAAATATATAATATTTTTTTTATTTTTATGTTTGACACATGCTGCATAGACATGTCACCATGGGAATCAATGTCGCCATCGGCTGTTTGCTTAACGATTTTGACAGCTACGGTGATTGCGTCATAGCCGCCGTACTTCCGCCTAGCGGAGCCGTCCTGAAAACCGTCGTTGCTTAAAGTCCCTAGGCAAGGAGGGGACTTGTGAGAAAAGCACCATGTGAAGGTGAAGGTGCACCATATCAACAGTTACTAGTGTGTAAGGGACAGTGCCTGAAAGAAGTCATTACTCATGAAAAACCATATCAAAGTACATCTGGAGTTTGCCAGAAATTATAAGAGTGGCAAGGTTTTGTAGTGAGATGAGACCAATACAGAGCGTTTAGGCCACAATTCAAAGCATTGTGTGTGGCACATACCAAACACTGCAAAGAAGGAAAGACATGCTCAATGCAAAGTTGGACAGTGCTGAGCGAAAAAACATAAAAGGAACACTAGCACACTATGGGCTCACGTTAGACCCCATGGCATTCTGTCCGCTATTGTGACGCAGCGCCACTGAATACCACTCTGTCCATGTGGGCTCCAGTTGCAAAATATTTATACTTTTTTTATTGCACCTCAGTGTGCGAGCGAGCATTCCTTTTTGTTTTGCAAACCATAAACCAATGCCACAATTGCAGTGTTATGCTGTGCCCTCACCAGTGACTGGGCATCTTGTTAGAAATGCAGGGAGATACATCATACTGCATGCTGCCTCAGTCTGCTAAAAAACGAAGCTTCACCTTCAGCAGGACAATAATCCCATGCATAAGGCCAAAGGAGTGGTTAAATAACATAAAGGTTATTATAACATATAGTACTGCGACAATGGCCCCCAGAAGTCGGCATACCCCTCCCGGAGTTAGGACCAAACACAACATAGTTTTTCCTCATCTCTAAGGCCTCCCATACATGAAATGGATTCTTGTATAAAAATATTTTACTGCAAAAGTGGTGAAATTGTTATTTAAAGTTATACACCTCAAACTAAAAATAAAGCCTGTCCGTCTGGTGGTTGAGGCACTTAAAGGCATGTAGATTCACAATGGAAGCTCTGAGAGGTTCAAAACTTGGCATACTTGAAGCCAGAACATACCTCTACATTCTAGAAAAGACTGAATGTCAATATCTGAATGTCAATATGAGATATAGTCATTTTAACACATACTTACAGTAGGCGGAATTGTACATCTATGTAGATGTCTTCTCTACTTTGTAGTGACTCTGGAATGGATTGTCATAGCAACACATATGATGGCTTGTAGGAAAGGTGAGGTTCTACTGAATCCAGCAATACCAATTGTGTAAATGTAGCTTGCATAATCGTGGAGTTATGGCACAAAACATATATGGTGTCCCAAACGGGGGGAAATAAAACTAATGAAATCTACAGTATCACATTAGTTTTATTTTTACTTCACTTATCAAGGGTGGGAAAACATAAACAAATCACTTGAGTAGAAGTCCCTAAAATGTATGAAATGTCTCAAACTTGAGAAATGAGAAATTGTGAACAAATAGATGCCGCTTCAATAGAGAAATATGCAAGCCTAGATTGGAACTACTAACTATTATTATGTTGCAGCACATGACCTGGATGTTCCCTCATCAAGCTCAAATCTCAATATTATCCTCATAAATATAAATAATCAAGTTATTAATTTCTGTTATTTGAGTTATTTGGTTACAGTCAAGTTATACTACACTACAGTATTTGGCTCCACCTGCATCTTATTGCCTACAGTATGTGGCTTTCTTCATAAAATGACAGGTAAAATCATTTCACATATTTTGGAATGTGAAAAGATGAGATGAACCTTGTCAAATCAAGTAGCTATTTAGCTGACTGGAGTGGAGAGTGACCTAGCATTTAGTTATCTTTAGTGTAACAGAGCCTACTGCCTGTCCCGTAGTCTACACTGACAATAGCAGAACCCTGCCCTGACACTGTTTCACCAGAATGGAAAATAGACTTAATTAGTATCACTTGTAATATGGTTACTGCACATACTATAGCCTAAAAATAGTGCGCGCAATGCACAACATAGATACTGTACAAATTCTGAAGTGTATCTTTAAACTTTTACCAAAATGGAATATTGGATCCAAATCTTTGTATCATCTTTGCTAAACAGTTGGAAAAAGGCACGAAACAAGACCCATAATGTATAAAGACCACGGCAGAAGACCTTCAACACTAACTGTTGTTCAACAGAGAGATGATGTTCATAAAACCCTGGCAAACCCAAATTCAATATACTCTCCTCTCCTCATCATATACTGTATCATGTTGAGAAAACTACTCCAGTAAGACCAGAGTGAGAGCATGCCGTCTCGTCAAGAAGACTGAACAGGGTACAACATTGTTGAATAGGATACAACACTGTTTAACATACAAATATATTGTTTCATTTGTGGGAAGGCCAGCACAATTGATTGATTGATTGATGGATTTAATAGTTTATTAAACATAAATGTAAAAACAGCAACAGAGTACAGTCATACAATTAGTCCAAAATGGATAGCACAAAAAAGTCCTCGCCGTCTTGTTGCAATCAGTTCATAGACAAAACCAGGACTACTGGTCAGAGTACCAGAGACAGGGCCTTCACATGGTCACTGGTCAGAGCAGAGCCGAAGAGTTTGATCAATCCTCAAGGGGGCCCGTCCGTCCGTCCCCCGCAGCCCCGCCTCCCCGCACCCCCCCCCCCCCGCCGCAGCGCGGAAAAAAATAAGTTGTTTTCGCTGGTACTTTTAAAGCAGCTTCTATAGGCCAATGTCCAAGCCAAGGTGAGGACTTTCAGGACTATATTATTATTATTATGAGAGAGCTGGCCGAGAGAGAGAGAGAGAGAGAGAGAGGGAGAGGGAGAGGGAGAGGGAGAGAGAGAGAGGGAGATATAGAGAGATACGGAGGGAGAGAGAGAGAGAGAGAGAGATCATAGGCGGAGGGTGCGTTTTACCTTTGGGTAGACTACAGAATTGCGTTGGGGGGGACTGTCGCGGCCGAGCGAAGCGAGGCCGCCGCCGCGTATTTATTTATTTATTTATTTCCCAAATGGTCTAAAAATGAGTTCTTTAGCATACTTTTACCAATGAATTAGCCTATACACAGACAGCGACTGATCAGCCTATTTTGGACGATATGGGTCTTTTCTCGAGTCAGTGTGTAGTCTCACTAGTCTGTGGTTAGGTCTCTTTGGTGAATTCTTGATCAGTGTTATTGGGCGCGTTCGGAAATAGCGCACTGAGCCCACTGTGCAATGCAAACTAATAGGCGAGTGTGCTCCGGTGTGGTATTTCCGAACGCGCCCTTTATGTCACGCCTCAAGAACAACTACAAAAGAAACCCGATTAGCACTTTTTAACACCTCTTGGACGGCCGGTGTCTCTCAAGACAGACTGTTGCCTGAGGAACAACAGGGGAGGCGCTGTTTTCCCGAATATTTGACGATGGGATTCTCAGATTGCCGGCGGAGAGGTCCAAAATGTTCGGAATTCCCAGAAAATATGTAATGTAAATGTAAAATGTCCACGAAAATCTTCATGGGGGCCGAAAGGGGCCCTAGGATTCTTCATGGGGGCCATGGCCCCGTGGCCCCCACAGACTCTACGTCGCTGGGTCAGAGTACCAGAGACAGGGCCTTCACATGGTCACTGGTCAGAGTACCAGAGACAGGGCCTTCACATGGTCACTGGTCAGAGTACCAGAGACAGGGCCTTCACATGGTCACTGGTCAGAGTACCAGAGACAGGGCCTTCACATGGTCACTGGTCAGAGTACCAGAGACAGGGCCTTCACATGGTCACTGGTCAGAGTACCAGAGACAGGGCCTTCACATGGTCACTGGTCAGAGTACCAGAGACAGGGCCTTCACATGGTCACTGGTCAGAGTACCAGAGACAGGGCCTTCACATGCAGCATCAGAAAGATTGATGAAGTTGTACATCGGCTGCTCTCGTACCCAGATCTCTTTGCATATGATGACAAATATCATAAATGCTACCTAAAACACTAAATATCTAAACGAAATATAGCAGCTATAAAACAAAGAATTAGAACAGCAGACCAGTATCTATGTCAAAGCTTTTATTAATCTCACTGAAATAGTTAACATCTTTCTTTAAATAAATTAAAGTGATGACAAGTCATCACTTTCAATAAATAAGAGTTATGACATACTGAAGACACTGGTCCATGGTTTTCTTCATCGATATATCTGCAGGTCTATGTAGTAGTTCTGGATTTTCTTGGATATTTGCATCTTCTCTCATTGTGCCCATTTCCCATGGGCACACTTTTAGAGCATGCAACATCAGACTTTCCATGTTCTACAAATTATAATGCTGTATGTTTCCAGGGTTTGTATTTAGACAATATCATCTTCTTCCTCAGAGTCAGTGTCTTCAGTATGTCATCATAACAGTCAAGGAGTTTATATACCGTAAATGGAAATTGGTGCATTTACAGTATATAGAGCTTTTATCCAAAGCACTTTACATAGATTGTGCATTACATTCACACATTCAGTCACACACCGATGGCAGAGGAAACCATACAAGGCACCGACCTGCACATCGGGATCAATTAGGGGTTCAGAGTCTAACTCTGGGGGAGCCCTGGATCGAACTGAGAATATGGTATGATATAGTACTAACGGTATATTGTTAGTTCACACTGAAATTTGTCTTGCGAACCTCACGGTTCTCCATCCAGCCGCTCTATTGGCCAATCTATCCCTGAGGCACTGCCGCCTCGGCATATTACCAGTATTATTGTATATTTGTCATCATACACAAAGAGATCTGGGTACGAGAGGAGCAGATGATGTACAACTTCATCAACCTTTCTGATGCTGCATGAAGGACCATAAGTCTCTGGTGCACATACCAGTACCAGCCATAATGGCTGTCAGATGTTCTGGTCTTGTACTGGCCTTCACACAAATGAAAAATATCTTTGTATGTTAAACAATGTTGTATCAACCCTATTCAGTCTTCTTGATGAGACTGGTGCAGGCATGCTCTCACTCAACATTTGCAACTTGCTCATTACTGCAGCATATTGTCTGTATATAGAGCCACGGTGTTATGAACATCATCATCTCTCTGTTGAGCAACATTTAGTAAGATCATTTTAATTTTGAGTATCTGCCGATACCGATTTTTCCCCATCTGAAAATTATATTTTTATGCAACTCCTCCAATATCACAATAGTACAATATCCCAAATCACGGACAATATACAGTCTAATATCATGATATGGCTATCATATTGATACTAGGGATGTCCCAATCACATTTTTGTGCTCCTGATCTGATCATTTAAAAATGTCATGATCGGCCCTGATTTCCGATACACTTCACATTATAAGATCACATAAGATGCACATAGGTGGAGCCAAATACTGTAGTATAAATTGACTGTAACCAAATAACTCAAATAACAGAAATTAATAACTTGATTATTTATATTTATGAGGATAATATTGAGATTTGAGCTTGATGAGGGAACATCCAGGTCATGTGCTGCAACATAATAATAGTTAGTAGTTCCAATCTAGGCTTGCATATTTCTCTATTGAAGCGGCATCTATTTGTTCACAATTTCTCATTTCTCAAGTTTGAGACATTTCATACATTTTAGGGACTTCTACTCAAGTGATTTGTTTATGTTTTCCCACCCTTGATAAGTGAAGTAAAAATAAAACTAATGTGATACTGTAGATTTCATTAGTTTTATTTCCCCCCGTTTGGGACACCATATATGTTTTGTGCCATAACTCCACGATTATGCAAGCTACAATTACACAATTGGTATTGCTGGATTCAGTAGAACCTCACCTTTCCTACAAGCCATCATATGTGTTGCTATGACAATCCATTCCAGAGTCACTACAAAGTAGAGAAGACATCTACATAGATGTACAATTCCGCCTACTGTAAGTATGTGTTAAAATGACTATATCTCATATTGACATTCAGATATTGACATTCAGTCTTTTCTAGAATGTAGAGGTATGTTCTGGCTTCAAGTATGCCAAGTTTTGAACCTCTCAGAGCTTCCATTGTGAATCTACATGCCTTTAAGTGCCTCAACCACCAGACGGACAGGCTGTATTTTTAGTTTGAGGTGTATAACTTTAAATAACAATTTCACCACTTTTTATATTTTTTTATACAAGAATCCATTTCATGTATGGGAGGCCTTAGAGATGAGGAAAAACTATGTTGTGTTTGGTCCTAACTCCGGGAGGGGTATCTCGAAAACTAAAGCACTTTTTGACTGTTTGTTGCAGGACTAATAAGGAGATCTGAACTCGAACTGTTTGGAAATTGTTGGACAGAAAAAGTCCAACCAACCTGAACAACCTGGATTGCAAATCTGCCAAGAACGGGGGAGAAAAATGACTCCCTATAGTGTACAAATAACGAATGTGTAGGGATTGAATATACATTTTTCTTTAAAAGCTGCTGACAACATAATTTTGGATTTCAAAATCATAGCATAATTATGGTATACTGGAATAATATATGTGTATTGTGTAAATATCAATCCAGACAATCCTGTCACCTATTGAGAGGACTTGAACACCTTTGCACGGTAATGTATGACACTTCCTACTGTATGACACTTCCTACTTCCTACGCTGGTTTTGAAATAAGATATGAATTATGATAGGAACCTAAAGCACATGAGAACACAGACCTATACATTATGATAGGAACTATACTGCACATGAAAACACAGACCTATACATTATTATAGGAACTATACTGCACATGAAAACACAGACCTATACATTATGATAGGAACTATACTGCACATGAAAACACAGACCTATACATTATGATAGGAACTATACTGCACATGAAAACACAGACCTATACATTATGATAGGAACTATACTGCACATGAAAACACAGACCTATACATTATGATAGGAACTATACTGCACATGAAAACACAGGCCTATACATTATGATAGGAACTATACTGCACATGAAAACACAGACCTATACATTATGATAGGAACTATACTGCACATGAAAACACAGACCTATACATTATGATAGGAACTATACTGCACATGAAAACACAGACCTATACATTATGATAGGAACTATACTGCACATGAAAACACAGACCTATACATTATGATAGGAACTATACTGCACATGAAAACACAGACCTATACATTATGATAGGAACTATACTGCACATGAAAACACAGGCCTATACATTATGATAGGAACTATACTGCACATGAAAACACAGACCTATACATTATGATAGGAACTATACTGCACATGAAAACACAGACCTATACATTATGATAGGAACTATACTGCACATGAAAACACAGACCTATACATTATGATAGGAACTATACTGCACATGAAAACACAGACCTATACATTATGATAGGAACTATACCGCACATGAAAACACAGACCTATACATTATGATAGGAACTATACTGCACATGAAAACACAGACCTATACATTATGATAGGAACTATACCCCACATGAAAACACAGACCTATACAAACACAAATAGACGTCCCATCATTATGTCTGGGTGACAAAACAGCCAGTCCAGTGTCCAGTGTTTGATGGACTGGCGATGGGAATCAATCAACGTCCTGTTTGTAGAGTGGGTCAGACTAGACAGAGGACTGCTGTCCCCCAGGAGATGACCTCTTCCAAATACTGTGACCCCCCCCACTTCCCTTCACACGCACACGTTCCCACTCTCTCTCGCACGCACGCACGCACGCACGCACGCACGCACGCACGCACGCACGCACGTCGCACGCACGCAGGCAGGCAGGCAGGCACACACACACGCGCGCGCACGCACACACACACACACACACACACACACACACACACACACACACACACACACACACACACACACACACACACACACACACACACACACACACACACACACACACACACACACACACACACACACACACACACACACACACACACACACTCACTACTCACTACTCTACTCACAGAGGTATCTTAATTTCAGAACAGAAATCACTGCAGGTGCAAACACTGCCCACACCGTCATCTCTTGTTCAATGTTTTTCAGTTCCTGATATATGGTGATGTAACCGTGACCTTAACCGTGTGTCTGACCTTGACCTTTTGGAAGCCAAATGTTAATCATCCCTTCGGGGCAGGATACTGATCGATCCCATCAAGTTTCATGAGAATCCAGCCATTTGTTCCAGAGTTATTTTGCCAACAGACAGACAGATGGACAGGACTAATTACACTATCCTGCTATGCACCAGGAAGCAGTGGGGTCGGGTGCGCTGCCAGACGGGTGGCAGTGACACTGGAGTGTTTGGACGGACCAGACCCGGGCAGCAGAGGCTGACTTTGGGGACGTGTAACGTCACTACACTGGTGGGGAAAGAACCAGACCTGGTGTGGGAGGCTGGCTTGGTGGGGCTCACCTCCACACACAGTAAGGATTCTGGAACCAAACTCTTGGACAAGGGGTAAACCTTGTTCTTTTCTGGAGTTGGTGGACAAGAGGGTCGCTTCCCTTAGGGTTGGAGGGGGAATACTCCGACTGTTGTTTGTGCGTACGCACCGAACAACCGAGTACAGAGTATCCGGCCTTCATGGATACCCTACATGGGGTCCTGAATGGGGCACCTGTGGGGGATTCCATAGTCTTACTGGGGGACTTCAATGCACACGTGGGCAATGACAGAGAAAGATATTTTGTAATCTTGGACACACCCATAATTTGACCAGACAGACCAGGCAGGAAACTTAAGTTCCACATCTTCTTTAGTTGTATATAAGTACCATGCTCTTCCATGACTCGCAAGGTCATCCGCGTACATAAAATGATTAATTATCACCAATCATACATCCTGTTCTGCACCCCCTCAGCTGCATTGACAGGCCGTCCATATATAAATTGAATAGGGCTGGGGATAAAATCCCCCCCTGCCTGACACCATTACCCACCCGAAAAGGGGTGGATAATGTGCTCCCCCATTTTACCTGCATTTTCTGGTTAGCATACCAGTAAACAAGAATGCGAAATGAAATAGAAGAGTCGAGTAGACTCTAGTAATGTGTAAAGTAAAGAGGAGAAGAGAAGAGAAATGTAATATCCAAATGATGTGGTAAAGTATGCCATCAACAAGTACAGTGCATCAGTGACCCCCTTTTAAAGGTAAACAGGTAATGCCTTTATTTATTTGTAATGTTGCTAGTCATGAGAAATCTCAGCATAGGAGTTTTTCTCCTCAACATTGAGGTCAAAGGTCACTCCCCCTCCTCCCCTACACTGATTTCCCAGGACCCCCAGAGGGGAGCAGCATCAAAGCCTTGCCTGGATCCCCTCATTAGGGCATAGTCTCTGATCATGCCCTGCTGGTGCACCAATGCTTTTAGTGGAGAACTAGCTCACTATTCCATACACATGCATGCTGTACGCCCACGCTTGCATACATTCAAGTATGCATACTGTAGAGCATGTACAGACAATCACACATAAAGATAGCATTCAAATTATACTAGTAGTCAATTCGCAGTATAGTAGTTAAAACCCATTTTGGGCGGGAACCCCTTTTTGTGTTAGCATTATGTTATGCTTTAGCTATTGAAAAATAGCAGATCTACAAGCTCGTAGCGCGCCACCGAGTGGAGCGCTACGAGGATGTAGATGACATTTTTATAATCTGATCTCAGGTCAGAATGGGTTAAAGGAGACTGTATATTACCGATGGGAGTTCTTCTCTAATTATCCCTTGTTCTCACATCTTCTCCTCCACTTATTTCTCTTCACTCCTCCTCTCATTACCTCTCACCAACACCCCCTTCACTCCTCCTCTCATTACCTCTCCTCCAACATCCTTCACACTCCTATCCCAAGAAGAGCCCTGTGGTCATAAAATGACGACAGTCACGTGAGTAATATATCACCCATTCTTGAGATAAGGGACAAAACTTTTTTCAAACTAGATTTTTTTTTTTTTTAAGATACATTCAAATCAAATAGATGTATTTGTAGACACAGGTCTCAACTACCAATCTTGAGAAGGAACAGGTTTTTCGCATAACATTTCTTTCTAAAATGGGACATTTATGCACTTAATACCTGATTCTTGTCAACTCCGTCAGACACACTAAAATCCCTTTTAATTGAATTTGATAATTTCAACAATAATATAAAGTCCTCAGTTATCTTATAGTGGCTTTCAGTAATCAAGTTAAGTAATACAATTATTTTAATATTGTTTTGTTCCAATATCACACTATTATGAAATATCCAATTTCTCAAATCCGTCATTTCAACCTTTATTTTCAATATTATAACATGAAAACCATGTAAAAAAAAGAAAAAAACATCATTACGTATCATTTCAGTTGGTGTTTCAATACATAAGCACAAAAGATTTAACATCGAATTTTCTATTTCTTTGGAAATTAACAAAAACATCACGGGACGAACGTCTGACGGAGTTGACGAACATCTGACGGAGTTGACAAGTTTAACTGATTTAGGTTCTAGACCACCTAGGATCTTGATTCTGGTGACTAATCCCACATTTTCAAGGATGAGGAATACAGTGGTACTATTTATATTGGCCCTGTGACCATGGCAGGCATTTTCAAAATGGCCGCCACCTGCTGTTATTTTACAATAACTCAAGTTCTACACCACCTAGGATCTTGATTCTGGTGACTAATCATACATTTTCAAGGATGTGGGATACATTGGTACTATTTAGATTTGTCCTGTGACCATGGTAGACATTTTTCAAAATGGCCGCCAACTTTCTGTTATTTCCCAATAACTCAAGTTCTACACCACCTAGGATCTTGATTCTGGTGACTAATCCTACATTTTCAAGGAGGAGGAATACAGTTGTACTATTTAGATTTATCCTGTGACAATGGCAGCCATTTTCAAAAATGGTGGACCTGCTATTATTTTACCAATTTAGTCAGGGAATATTATCAGAATAATGTTAAATCTGTGAATACATTTCTTACCAAGAAGTCTTTCACCAATGTGTTTGTAAAGGTGTCTACTAACATATCCCACATTGGTTTCTATTGAACATTTTTGACAGCTGCTGAAAGTTGGGTACCATACCAAGTGGCTATGGCCAAACTAGGGAGTCTATGGCCAAACTAGGGGTCAAACCCCTTGGGCTAAATTCGGCCATATATCCACTTGCCCAAATGTGCTGACCTCATTTTGTGATGACGGCTATGGCCGTTTTCAGCCCAAGGTGGGTTTTTCGTGCATAGCTAATGCTTGGAATGCATTCAGAATCATGAAAACTCCCTAGTTTGACATGAACATTTTGCCTTATATAGGTTGTTGATGGTACCCCAACTTTCAGCAGCTGTCAAAAGTTCCCCTAGGGTGGTTGAATATAAAGCAATGTGGGATATGTTAGTACACACCCTTCCAAACACATTGGTGAAGAAAATTCTTGATAAGGAATGTATTACCAGATTGTATTAATATCCCCTGACTAACTCATCTTCTAGACCACCTAGACCCGACTTCACCAACAGAGACCCGATTGACAACTAAACAACAAGTTTGGACAGCCCCACCAATTAGTGTTACGGAAAATAGCAAGTGTCTACCCTAGGCCCAGAGGGAGACACAGAACTTAGATGTGGCTCAGGCAGGATGTGCAGACACTGAAGGCATCAGTGTCGTACTGTGTCCCCAGCATGTCAACCAAAGCAATGTTACCAAATCAAAGGAGCCTTCACCTCAAGTCACCTGGGGCTGGGTGAGAAATCGTATCCTGTATCTAGCCTCACAACTAAATACAGACACTTGGCCAGACTGCCGTTTGAAAGGGTTAAACCCTTCATCCTGATTGGGGAAGACCACCCCACCTAATCACACCAACCGAACAAGTGAGGTTGGGGCCTCCAGGTGGGCCAGCAGCCATCTGCACAAGACTGGGCTGGACCCTGCAGGAAAGCAATCTCCAGCCAAGACAATGTAAGTTGACTATAACAGAGCCCCAGAACATAGAGGTCATGAGAAGGATGGAGAAACACTGGCAGGAGGCCACCAAGATCAACGCCACACTGCAGTGGCCAGTGAAGTCAAACTGTGCATCTGTACCTGAAAGGGACAAGTCAAAGGCCAGAAAGCCCACCTCCTTTTAATGTCCTGTCAGTAGCAACTCAACCTGCACCTGAAATAAGCCCTGACCCCTCCCAGAGAAAGTTCATCCTTGAAAATGTAATGATTAGTCACCAGAATCAAGATCCTTGGTAGTCTAAAACTTGAGTTATTGGTAAAATAACAGCAGGTTGGTGGTCATTTTGAAAAACAATGGCTGCCATGGTCACAGGACAAATCTAAATAGTACCACTGTATTCCTCATCTTTTAAAATGTATTATTAGTCGCCAGAATCAAGATCCTAGGTGGTCTAAAACTTGAGTTATTGTAAAATAACAACAGGTGGAGGCCATTTTGAAAAACAATGGCTGCCATAGTCACAGGACAAATCTAAATAGTACCAATGTATCCCACATCCTTGAAAATGTATGATTAGTCACCAGAATCAAGATCCTAGATGGTGTAGAACTTGAGTTATTGTAAAATAACAGCAGGTGGCGGCCATTTTGAAATATGGCTGCCATGGTCACAGGGGAAATCTAAATTGTACCACTGTATCCCTCATCCTTGAAAATGTAGTCTTAGTCACCAGAATCAAGATCCTAGGTGGTGTAGAACTTGAGTTATTGTAAAATAACATCAGGTGGCGGCAATTTTGGAAAATGGCTGCCATGGTCACCACGAGACAAATCTGTGATGGCCCTATAGCCAAAAATGTTCCTTAAGGCATGCTCTAACTGTGTGCGAAATTAGAATACGTCCCATTATTCAAAAACTATAATTTTATTGTTTTAGGAACACTTTTGTCAACTCCGTCAGATACATGTCAACTCCGTCAGACACAAAACCTGACGGAGTTGACGTCTGACGGAGTTGACAAAATGTCATTTGTTTTCATCTTAACCCTCTGTAGTACAATGTAGCCATTTTGTTTTTGCTTCATTTGTTAGCTAAACCTAACCCTAAACTTTTATAATAAACATTATTTTGGAATTCTTAACAAAGATCATAATAATGTCCTGACGGAGTTGACATGTAAAAGCTGTGACCACCCTGATATCAACATTGTTTGTTTAAAATATCAAACAATTGAATGCTTGTCAGACCAGGTGCTCCACTGTTGCAACAAATACAAACGGGACTTGGAAAAGGAGTCTTCAGGCTAAATCTGTCGACAATATTTTCTGATTAATTTAAGACTTTTAAAAAACCTGACGGAGTTGACGGGAGACGTGGGACACACATTTGATATGAGATATCTAATGGGAAATATAAATTAAAATTATTGTGTATATTGTTTGCTATGTTGTTGACAATCTACTTAAATTTAGTATGTATATTTATGTGATTGTGACAGTATTAGACACTTTTTTAGCAGTTTGAAATTATGACCACTTGCTGGGGACAGGCTAAATACAGGCGTTTTTGGGTACAGTGCCTACTTTTAACTAATTCAGATGGCATATGAAAACAATTATAATGAAATTAATGGCATAATAATACACAACTGTATTACATTTAACTTTGCAAGTGCTTTTATTTTTATTAAATTAATTAATTTTTAACAATAATAAGGCTCTTATGTGTGGGACATGTTTTTTCCACTTTTGTCCCTCATCTCAAGAATGAGTGATATAATCATACACGATTCAATCATAAATAATTAACACCCTCAAATAAGACTGATCCACATCAAGACACGCACCAAACCGCCATTCAAGAATCAATCGTTCCTACCTCTTGCAGAACCACTTTCTTAATTGATTCTGAGATGCAATTAGGTGGTGAAAGTGAACGGACAGGACTGAGAAGTGGAGAGGAAAGTGGAGAGACGGCAAAATGCAAAAATTAACACAGAAGAATAACAGTGCAGCAGTATATAGTCACACTTGGAGCCAAATGATGAATATTCTAAGACAAAAAATCTAACATCATCTGATACAAAGTAAAATATTAAATATTCAACGTGTTGAATATTATTTGGGGGGGGGAATACCAGCAGGCGTTTTAGTGAATCTAGTTCAGGCACAACATTAATACCGTGGTCCGTGGGATTATTCCTCACCACACATATTTCTGTGTGTTGTCACTGCTGTTCCCCGCAGGGAGGACGCAGAGCCGTATACGTAGAGCACTCTTTGCTTCAATCAGATCACATGCACAACGCATGCATATAGCCTAAGGACAATATACCCATATGTGTCAAAGCCACACACTGGAATACTAACATCGAGATCCCTGTCTCTCAGTTAGTTGGGCTTCTTTCCTGCCCTCTGCTCCAGATTTTAATCTATCATTCTAATCTGAACACCCCATCCATCTCCATCCCTACCCGTCATATGCCTCTCCCAAACTGATTTTGTCGCCTCAGTGCCTAGTGCCACTGTAAAGTGCAGTTGTAAATTTGGTGAATTAAATATTATTTGAGGTAGAAACTGAGCTACACTTCCTAACCACTTGCCCACTGTACAAAGACATCAAATACACATACAGTACTTCCCACAGATTACAATCACATGACAAAACAAATGACAAACACCTTTCATATCTGCTGGGTAAAGTACAACAATGTGCAAACACAGCTGCAGGATTTGTGAGATGTTGTGACAGGGCAATGGTGTCTAATTGTGTATTCCTGCATTGTTCATGGCACAAGTGACGTGGGGACATTTGCCCCAAATATTTTATATAGTGGAGAGAGAGAGAGAAAACAGCATATGAAAGCATGTTCCCATTGGCTCATGCTTTCATATGCAGTTTTAAACAAATAACCTAATGACCATCATTCAAATGATCAACAGTCAAGATATGTCACAGGGCATGAGGAGACATTTTTCCAAGATGATTATGATGGCAGCAGTACGTGAACATATGTGATTCCATCATGTGATGTTTTGGTAAGCAGAAAACCTTTGTTAATTACATCACATAGGGCTGCTAGATTTTAAGCTCACACACTTAATGCAGGAGTATGTGTCACTAGAAAAGCGTTCTGTGAGTCTTCTGATCTCCGCCACGAAGGAATGCGCCTACGGCCGGGCGCATGCTGTTTCTTAAAAGGTGATAGCAGCCGGAATTCTGATTGGTTCTGATTGGTTTTATTAATGAATAAATATAATCGGTCTTTCCCAGTACAGCATGTCTCCTTCTTCCTATTCTATCTCACGTCCTTTCTCTGACCCTCTCTCCCTTTCTATCTGACGTCAGTAGTCAGCTGTTGCTTGTACTTTCTTAGCCCCCTTCTCCCTTTTGTCCCCATCTCACTGCCCTATATCTGCCCCTTTCTTCTCATTCCCCTACTGTGCTTAGTGCTAGTTTCCCCCTCTCACACATAAGCCAACCCGTCTAGAACACGTTTTGCAGACATGAACTGTATTATGGATGCTTTCCAGACTTTAAACGGAGGGGCTGTACGCACTGTATGAAGTTGAACGCAACATTCCGGCTCAGTAGGATCGGACATGCCACAGACTGGCAGGACCCTTGAGTTAAGTCAAGGTACTGTCCGATTTGGCTCTAACCGCTATACGTGTGAATGGACGTGGTGCTTGTCCAATGAATTTACATCCAGCACGTGGAAGTGTTGATGACGCTCTTATTGTCGACGGGTGGAGCTCCCCTCTGGAACGGACATTATCCTCTTGCATGCAATGTGTGAAAGGCCAATATTGGACAATGTCTCGACGTGATTCCATGGACATTTTCCAGTGTTTTAATGAGGAAGGGGCCCGGCTTATATGTCTGTATGTCCCCTCAAAAGTAGACCAATCACAGTTCATTCCGCCTGGTGAAAATAGTTGGAAATAACAGAGTTTGAAAGTTGTGTTATTATCGGAAAGCGAAGCCATCGTACGAGTATCTTACTGTCCAATATGTGTGATGCCACAAGAATCAACTGAATAGTTTCCGTATTGTATGATTATTTATTAGAATCTAGTTATGGGACCTTGCTTGTCGATACTGTATGGAGGAATGACATACCAAATCTAGATCCAGATTGGAGCTGGGATACAGTGTGGTCTAATGTTGTCCTGTCTTCTAGGAATCCTGATCATCAACAAATTCATTTAAATTTTGTTCATAGGACATACTTAACCCCCCGTAGATTGTGTGCTATGCGGATTTTAAATAATCACAACTGCACTTTCGGCACTTCAAACACCATAGGTACATTCTTTCATATGGTGTGGGAGTGTCCGAGTGTCCTCACATTTTGGAATTTGGTTGCTACTAACCTTTCGACTATTCTACAAGTCAACATCACACCCTCCCCATCTCTATTCTTATTAAATGATGTATCCCAGTTGCCATTAAATAACACCTGTATTCGTGTCTTCTTTGCTGGCGTAACGGCCGCAAAGAAGATGGTTGCTTCGCACTGGAAACCGCCTCATACATTGTCATTTCGCCAATGGGCTTTGACCTTTCTAGATATCATTTATCTAGAGATGTCTACAGCAAGATTGCATGGTGCAAAAGAGGAAAACATTGAGATTTGGTCTGGTATTTCAGATTTGGCTAAGGGCATGGTTTAATCATTATTATTATTATTATCATTATTTTTTATTTTTTTGTTTCCATTGCACAGTAGTAGGAGTAATGACATTTTGTGGCATCTTTGGTCTCGGGGGGGGGGGGGGGGGGGGAGGGGTGGGTGGGATTGTTTGTTTTTGTGTTCCTTGCTTTTGCTGTTATGTGTTGTTTTATATGTGCTTTGTTTTCTTTAAGTCATTCATGTTGTTAACGTGTCTTATTGTGATTTTTGTCTTAAAATAAAAAACATTTGATAACAAAAAAAGAATCAACTGAATATGAAGAAACACTGACTGCGTTGCTATAGACTGAGTGCAACATAAAGGGGGGATTTAGTGAGAGACGATTAACTGAATAGAAAATAAAAGCCCTTGTCAATCTTGCTTATGATTCCATTAAAAATCTCACATCTTCTTCTTGTAGTATACTTGGAGAAAAGCAGTTATAATTGCCCATGGCAATCCGTTTGTGTTCGTGTCTGTGCGTGTATGTACGCGTGGTCATGTGTGTGCGTGTGCATGTGTGTGTGTGTGTGTGTGTGTGTGTGTGTGTATGCACGTATGCATGTGTATATGTTTGCCAGCTCTCGTCCTGCTGTTGGCTGAGTGTATCGGAGGGTCTCCAAACAGGCTGGGATTTGGACAAAGCAAATGGAGAAAGGGAGGACTGCAGTTGGACCCCTACACCTAAGTCTTTATGATTAATGTGCACACAAACACGCACGCATGCACACACACACACACACACACACACACACACACACACACACACACACACACACACACACACACGTCACACACATGACATCCTTACACAGACATGCAGCATTTTGCACCACAGATTTGCTTTTCCACGCCTTTGGCATGAGCAACAGACTGAGGAGAGAGAGACAGTAGAGCAAACATGAGAGAGAGAGAGAGAGAGAGAGAGAGAGAGAGAGAGAGAGACAGTAGCAGAATATGTGAGCACTGTAACTGATCCAAAACTAAGAAAAACGTTAATTCGATATAGACTCAGTGAACACAGTCTTGCGATTGAGAAAGGCCAACATAGGCAGACCTGGATCCCAAGAGAAGACAGACCCACCCATGCACCCACGGTACACAAAACGACGTAGAGACTGAGCTACACTTCCTAACCGTCTGCCCACTGTACCAAGACATCAGAGACACATATATATACTGTCCACTGTACCAAGACATCAGAGACATATATATGTACTGTCCACTGTACCAAGACATCAGAGACATATATATATACTGTCCACTGTACCAAGACATCAGAGACATATATATATACTGTCCACTGTACCAAGACATCAGAGACATATATATACTGTCCACTGTACCAAGACATCAGAGACATATATATACTGTCCACTGTACCAAGACATCAGAGACAAATACTTCCCACGGATTACAATCACCCAAGGAGAGTTTAAAAACATGACTATATGACAAAAACTCTGTTGGGTGAAGTACAACAATGTGCAAACACAGCAGCAAATGGAACACAACCACCTTAAAGAATACAAATCATTGTGTGTACACTGTTTATGGAATACAAATCATTGTGTGTGTACACTGTTTATACCCTATACACAGTTTTACAGCAAATGACCTCGGTACATAGAAATACTGTTATATAAACAGAGCAACTAACTTTAATTCAATTACATTTGAATACATCTCTGTTACTTGTCGCAAGTGTTTTTTTACTACTAAGTGAATGCAAAAACATTGAAATATACTGCTGTCAACTTTCAAAAGTATAATGTCTCGCATATGGATGTATAACTATCTGACAGACAAAATCTTTTTATAGTTTCACAAGATAGATAGTAGTCTACACCTTTATTTTATTCCTATTTATATTCAATATTTATTTGTACATACATTGTTTTATCTTGATTGTTTTGCTCCACTTTGGCAATGTAAACGTATGTTTTCTCATGCCAATAAAGCTCCTTTGAATTGAATTGAATTAAATTGAATTGAATTGAATTGAATTGAATTGAATTGAATTGAGAGAGAGAGAGAGAGAGAGAGAGAGAGAGAGAGAGAGAGAGAGAGCACGAGAGCACGAGAGCACGAGAGCGAGAGAGAGAGAGCTGTCCTAAATCAAAATTATGTAGAGTTAAAGCCTGATTTTACAATTCCAGAGTTGAAACAGACAGAGCAAGAGAGAATTATGAGGGGGAAGAAGATGGAGTGACATACTGTATGCAGAGACATGTAGTAAAAAAATAAAGAAGAAAAGAAAAACAAAATAAAACTATTTGACAGAATGTTTCTGTTGATTTCCCCCTTCCTCCATCCATCCCTACAGTCTTCCATTCCCTGTGGGGATGATGTGAGATGCAGCTGGATATGAACAACCCCCTCCCCTCAGACAGGCGGACACATGCATGCACGCACGCACGCACGCACACACGAGCACACACACACACACACACACACACACACACACACACACACACACACACACACACACACACACACACACACACACACACACACACACACACACACACACACACACACACACACACACACACACACGCACAGCGCTCTCTCTCTCTCAACACATACTAGGGCAGGGGTGGAGAGTAGCAGATAGGAGGAGTACTAGAGAGGGGGGGGGGTACTGTATATCTCATTTGAACTATTCCACAGCACTCACACACATACCCATTCTACCTCATTCTCTCTCTCTCTCTCTCTCTCTCTCTCTCTCTCTCTCACACACACACACACACACACACATACAAGCATAGACTCTGAGGCGACTTGGCAATGCGAGCGAGCACCCCTGTGGGATTATAGCGAACCTGGACCCCTCTGCGCTCATACCTGCCAAAACTTGACAGACCGACACGAGGTAACAAAACGCGCACCTTACAGGCATACAAACACAGAGAAGAAGTAACAGGGATAACGGACGGGCTACAAACTGTTTTTGCGATTGCTTGTGTCCGGTCGGAGGATGGAAAACACATGAGGATCAGAATGAAACGGATGGGGGAATCAGGAGGAAGAATGCTGCTGAGTAAAGTTTGTGGATATTTCTAGAGGGGAGCTGAACCCATGAACATTCTGGGGAACAACAACTGAGAAGGTTTTGAACTCATTGCACATCTCAGAGAGATCAAAAGGTGCATTTATATTCGTGTGTGTCTGTTCTGTTCTGTTCTGTTCTGTTGCCATTTCTCACTATGCAGGGCCAAAAAAAAGTAAAGTAAAGAGTAAAATACGATAAGCTATATTACCACATTTCTTCGGTAGGGACCAATTAAAGCTCACCATGCATTATATTACCATAATTCGCCACACAATACAACTCACCTCAACCGTGGCCGTCCTTACTGCGACACGTAGTTGAGCTTTAGCCCAGGTTTTTTTTTAAACATTTTATAAATTATCTTTTATGATGATGCACATGGGTTACAGTACAATGTCTGCTGCCACTTGCCCGAATATTGACAAAACGATATAATCAGCATAAATGTAAACATAAAATGAATACAGTATACAGTATTGTCATACAAATATAGTGTAGATGTTTTTATCGTATTTTCTGTTCTGTGTTTAGCCTTCCATCTCCCATGGCCCTCAACCTGCGCTCTAACGCCCAACTCTCAGCCTGCAGGTACCACCCGGGGCTGATGGGGTCTCCAAGCATCCCGGTGGTCACCAGCCCCCTCTCCTCCTCCAACCTCTTCCTCTTCGTCCTCTTCTCCTCCATCGTCCCCTCCATGCGGCCTGCCCTCGCCCAGGACCTCTCAGCCACCGAGACGCCGGTCCAGGACAGCGACACTCAGTCTTCATGGCCGCCCTACTCGGTGACGGCCGAGTTCGACCAGCCGGCCAACCAGACCGCCACCACGACGTCGGGCTCCGACGTCGCGGTGGAGCCCGCCGCCCGGGAAAACACTCCCCCGCCAGCGGAGACGGGTCTGTCGACGGCCAACAGCGGGGGGGACGGCGACGACGAGGACAGCCCCCCGCCGTCCGGGACACGTTGCATGGGCTACTACGACGTGATGGGCCAGTGGGACCCGTCGTTCAACTGCAACGCCGGACTCTTCCTCTACTGCTGTGGCACGTGCTTCTACCGCTTCTGCTGCCAGTTCCGCGCGCAGCGCCTCGACCAGAACATCTGCTCCAACTACGACTCGCCCATCTGGGCCAACACCGGCAAGCCTGTGGCCACCATCACCGAGGGCCAGGCTGACCAGGACCGAGACCGCACGCACCTGTTGGTCTATATTATCTGCGGCGTGGTGGCCGTCATGGTGCTGGCTGGCATCTTCGCCAAGCTGGGCCTGGAAAAGAGCAGGGGAGGGGGTGGAGTTGGGGGCGGAGTCGGGACGGACCTCAGCAATGCCAGGTGAGTAGTAGGGTGGGGGTCGGCTGAGTGTGTGTGCGTGTGCGCGCGTGTGTGCGCATGCGTTTGTGTGTGTGCATGTGAATACAGTATTCCTGCATGCATTTATGGCTGTATGTGCATGTGTACATAACATATTACGTGCCCTTGCATGACACACAGTGTGCGCATGTAAGTATGTGTCCATGTGTGTGGGGGTATGAGGTACAGTAAAGATCATCCTAAAGATGATCCTGCATAAGTTCTGATAATATTCTTATTGGACGATGACCAGCACCTTGACCTTCACAATGCTCAGTGAGGTTAAAAGCAGGACAATTACATGCTGTAATTATTGTCTGAAATTGAAAGTATGTTGACAGAAATAAGAAAAAGAGTGGCTATTACCTGTTACATGTTCGTGTGTATGGACTGCATTCATCTCTCCCAAAGTCTCAAGTCTCTCCCAAACCCAATTCATGTTCATAAATCACTTACTCATGTTTCTAATTTTCTTTTATCGTCTTTCTTTTCTCCATGTTTTCTTTTTTCAATGTATTTGTGTTATTTTGTATTTTATTTAATCCCTCATGTACCATTTGCTTTGTTTGTAAGCTTCAGTTATATTTGAAATAAAACAACAAAAAGAATGAAACCTCGACCAAACATCTCTCTACTAGGATTTGTTTTAACTTGAAAGGGAAGGACTGTGCTAGTCTGAAATAATTCCATCTTAAAAGGTTATTCTCTCCTGAGATATTGACTTATTAAAACTAAGTCAAGGGTGTGTGATATGATGAAGACAAGTAAAAAGCCAATACGAAGTACCTCCATGAAAACACAAACATGTTCTGGGCCAGCATTAGTTTCGTCTTGCTTCCTGTAGCTACAAAAAGCAGATAGACAGGCATTGGAAATGAAAACAATCCTCTACAGAAAAGAAAAGGAATGAGCCGTCATTACTTAAACATTGACAAATTTAATATTCAATCCCTGTGTCCCTCTCGCCTTGCTATCACACAGGCATACGTACGCATGCATGTGTGTGCATGCATGCAAGCACGTCCACACGCACATACTGTAAGCAGGCATATAGCTTCCACACACACACACACACACACACTCACAGGCGCACGCACGCATGCACGCATGCACGCACACTCAGTGCAGTGAGTGCACGCACCCATGTACATACAGTATGAACACACTATTCACTTCACGTGCACATACTGACACAAACGCATCCACATGCCCCTGCAAGCTGCAACATCATCGTGCTGCAGGTTAAATAGCTGTCAGGTTAAATATGAGGTCCAGGGTTAAATCTGCTTCCCTTAGGAAATCATTACCACAAATGTACAAGCAACTGTAGTCAAACCTCTTTTAATCGTTCATTATCCCTCCGTCGCTCTCTCTGCTTTCCCCCATCTTCCTCTCAACCCGGCTCTTCTTAAAGGTTTATCCCAGAGTTCTTGCATGTTGTAGCTTATTTATTATGACTTTTGACACACACTTGACACACAAAATAGTCCCTGACAATAGATTGATGACTCAGTGCTGTTTAACCAATATGACTCAGTTATTCAGGTAAGTTTGGTAATGATGACAAACAAAATCTAAATAAATCCACTAGCAGAAAAATGGTCTATGTTCATGATCAAAAATATAATAAACTAGAACTGCACTCTGTCGAGTGCATACTTGCTTGTTGCACACTAGTAGGCCATAAATGGCCTACTAGTGCGCAAGCAGAGCGTGCAAGTACTGTCGACCGCTACAAACTGTCAAATCTCAGCTTCTCTGTGAAGGAACGTTTGAAATGTTGAATTATTAGGTTTAGCTATTTGCTACCTACCTACTTTATGCATGTAAAAAAGTAGTATTATGAAGTATGGTACAAGTTTCTATCTATAAAAGAAACACAGTTTTATCGATTTAGAATTATTCTGGATCCCTTTTTAGTTTCTCAAAGAAAAATAAATCATCGATATCCGATGAAAAAAAAGGTATATAAACTTAAATAAAATATGTTATCACGTATACAGTATAATTATTGAATTATTTATTTTAAATTGTCAGTTGCTTTAAATTTACTTAATCTTGGACTATAGTGATATTAATACTAAATGCCTGTATATGTATATGTAATTTGTAAGTTGATTAGCGGTATACTGTGGTTACTTTGCGCCACTTTTGATGCGTATGCACCGTCCCAGCATATGACGTCAGGGTATAACTGGTATAACTAGCTCTCAAGGATGACGTAATAAAGATGTGGATTAAAGGACCCAATGCCTTCGATGGTGACGTATATGTCGATCAGTGTCGGGTGCATTAAAGGAAATGCTTCTATGTATATGTAATTTGTAAGTTGATTAGCGGTATACTGTGGTTATTTTGCGCCACTTTTGATGCGTATGCACCGTCCCAGCACTTTTGATGCGTATGCACCGTCACAGCATATGACGTCAGGGTAACTGGTATAACTAGCTCTCAATGATGACGTAATAAAGATGTGGATTAAAGGACCCAATGCCAGAGTGTAATAGTTTTCGATGGTGACGTATATATGTTTTAGTGTCGGGAGGATTAAAGGTAATGCTCCTATGTATACATGTATGTAATCTGGCACCACTGCAGTATCAGGCACAAGTAGCCATTACGTCATTTGCTGGGACGGTGCATACGCATCAAAAGTGCTGGGACAGTGCATACGCATCGAATATCGTCCTGGGCGAAACTAGTACTTGCGTGTTCTGCTAGCGCAAGTAATAAATAAAATATCATATCACACACCATTGGCAGATAAATATTGCCAGGATTAAACATTTCCTGAAGGGCAGCACCTCATTGAAACAGAAACCATCCAGAAGCATAAACACACAGATTACCCTTCCAAAGATTAAACAAACTTCAATGAGATCACTGACACAAATCCTTCGTCCGAAAATGTCTGTGTGACTAAGACCGTGTGTCCTGTGTGTGCAGCTCAAATATATCCAACTGCCACTCCAAGTGAAATGTACTTAAGACCCTTAAGAAACATACACACACCCATTTACACAAACAAACTGTACAGTACAATGAACTGTACATGTATGCAAAGGTGTCGTATGTACCTTGACTCACTACACAGTAGAACATACTGTACACTAACATGTTTACAGACAGACACATACAGGCACACACACAAAACATGTGATTTAGTCTGCCATACAAAGCCAAAGTGCAGTAAAAATTGAACTGAAAAAAGGTTTAAAAGTGTTTCAATTGGCCAGTCAAATGGGTTATCGGCATCAGTGATATATATCACACTATAACTGTTCTTGTGGTAAATGTGTTTACCCCAAAATCCCAACGGCTATAAATAAAGGTATAAAGGTACTAGGGCAGTATAGTTAAATTAACCTCAATTAACCACTATTATACGTTGTTTTATGCCAAAATAAGCAATCCTCAAGTTCTCAATACACATCAAGACAATTTACAATTTACAATTTACAATTTACAATTTAGGCATTTAGCAGACGCTCTTAATCCAGAGCGACTTACATTAAGCAAGAACAAAAAAGCATGGGAATACATCACATAAGAACATTTATCATGAAACATGCGTAAGCTAAGAAAGTAACAGTGGAATATCTATATGATGAAACTATACATATAAACTACACATCTATACTACTATGCTATACTTATGTACTATGATGTGCTATGACTAAATACAATGCAATTATAGTGCTGTCTACATAACATGCTATAAGTCTGTATCAAATGCTATCTACGTCTACAGAAATGCTATCTAAGGGGGTGGGGTAAGTGCTACGGGCCATGATGGCTTGTTGATCTGCCATTTACACACACTGTCATTAAGATATTACTGTAGGCAGCCTGTATATGGTAGAGCTCAGAACTCTCTTGGCCATACAGTGAAAGGTCAGCCTAGGGTTAGCAGCATACACACGGACCATTAAAGGAGGTCATGTGCAGAGAACCAACATGGAGAAATTAATAACAGTCACATGATCAAAAATGTGTGCGTGCACGTGTACATGCAGTAAATGAAGGGGACTGCTCATAACTCCCACATCCTGTTTGTCCGACATATGTGGCCGGTTAAAACTAACCTGTGGCCCAGGCCGTAGCGTAACGGTCTGGGCACCGGACTGGTAATCCAGTCGCAGTGTGCCGCGGGTTCGACTCCCGGACCCGACACGGCCTTTACTGCATGTCATCCCCCCATCTCTCTCCCGTTTCCTGTCAGCCTACTGTCTGTCCCTTCAAAAATCAATAAAAGGCGTAAGCCGCAAAAAATATCTTAAAAAAAAAAAAAAGAAAAACTAACCTGTGGCCGGTTAAGACTAACCCGTGGCCGGTTAAGACTAACCCGTGGCCGGTTAAGACTAACCTGTGGCCGGTTAAGACTTACCCGTGGCTAGGTCTAGGGTTAAGGTTAGGTCTAGGGCATAGACTGTAAAAAATATGGACAAAGCGTTCCCCGGGTCTAACATGAACGTAAAATGAAGCCTGTCAGTCCTTGAATTGTAAGTCGCCATCTTTCTAGATCCGTTTGGGCCCAGCTGGCCCATTGGCTGGCCCAGACAACGAGGCGGGACTTCCCCCCTTCTTCTTAGTTGGTTTTCATTTTGACTCGAGTGGGTGGGGAATCCCGATCATAGACTGTAACGGTAGCCACGCCCCTCAGAACATGCACGACTTTATGGTAATTTATTTTATAAATGGGACCATAATTCTCCAAAAATAATATTATGACATTAGAAATGAGACTTTAAACTAGTGACTGGAAGCAAAAAGTATTCATGACCATGTTTATTAAGGTAATACAGTCTAGGTGAAGTTGGGCCCAAATACATGGACTTCTATGGGGCTATGGGTTTTTTTGGGCCCAATGACAGCGCCACAACTGGCCATTATATGAACTTTCAGGAAATCCCGATTTCCTTGTGGCTTCACAAAATATCTGTCTGACTGCCCCCCTGGTCTAGGGTTAGGGTTAGGGATAGGGTTAGTAATGTGCAAGTCGAAGGACCAATGGAACAATGAGCCATTGGAGAAATAACACAGCACCATAAATTAATGTGTTACTCACGGCATGTGTAGGCTACGACACACATTGTAGCATGTGTATGCATCAGTCTGTGTTTGTTTGTTGATAGGACTTTTGGCTGTAAAGTTATGTAATGGGGACATGGCCACTTATCGGTCTTGACCTTATGTGGTTGTGGCCTATTGTGCCAGATAAATACCCAATACCAACATGGACATATGGATTACTGCCACACACAACAAATGGGATTGCTTTTCCATTCCGCCACTCTCTCTTTCTCTCTGCCACTGTTCCTCCCTGTCTCTTCATCCGTCTCACACCCTCTCAGCATACTGCGCGCACACATGCGCGCGCACACAAACACACACACACACACACACACACACACACACACACACACACACACACACACACACACACACACACACACACACACACACACACACACACACACACACACACACACACACACTTTCCTTTTGTTGACCTTTCTGCAGCTAATTTAACTTTGGCTGCATGGTTTAAGGGAAGTAGAAAATATGATGAAATATTGAAATGATCAGATAATATGCAGGGTCAAATCGACCGATACCGATATATTACATTTATATTTAGCTCATTGCTGTTTTTTGTTTTGTTTTTGTATTTCATTTTCAAAGCCATTAACGGTCACATTATTATTGCGTCAATATTGGTGAAATATCGGTGAAAAAATATCAATCAAGTTAATATGTGTTAAGTTTGTGAACAAGGGGGCACGGTGGCACAATTGGTAGTGCTGTCGCCTCACAGCTAGAAGGTCCTGGGTTCGATTCCTGCTCGGGACGCTGTGGGTGCTGGCGGCGTGTTTCCTCCTCCGCGTCATCAGTGCCCATACCCGAAGGCGGGTTGGCGAAAGGGCCTTTCTGTGTGGAGTTTGCATGTTCTCCCCGTGTCCCCTAGGGTAGGTACCCTCACAAAAAACATGCAGTAATCCTGGTCACTAAACTGCCTCCCCCTGGCCAGCCGGGGCGCCTGATGGAGGGGAAAGGAACTGGTTGGAATAACGTGTTCCTTCCACGCGCTACGTCCAACCAGGGAAACTCCCCCCTGTCAGGTGTAAAGGAGCAACTTGGCATGAAGGAAGCATGAGTTCAAGTCCGTTGCTCTCCCCTTGTCCCCCATATATGGGGACTATAGGTTGGTGGAGGGTGTGTAGAGCCCAGGATCACATTAGATGATTGACACAGGGGTAAAAAATGGGTTACAAAATCGTGGGATAAAAACTATATTAAAAAAGAAAAAGGTTTGTGAACAAAGCTGCACAAATCACAATGATTCAGTGGCAAAGCTGCACTATACACGTGGCATCATCCCTGCTTTGACAGACTGGCTGCTTGTCGGCATGAATATACCAGCACGGTAACGCTCCTTTGGCCAAAGAGAAATAATGTTTTTTCTAAATATTTCAAGTACAAAAACACAACAAACAAAACTGTTTTACATAAAGACTCAGAGATTATCAACTACGATTCAACTTTCACTTCATTTTTGATGGTTGTGCAGATTGTCATTGTCAGATTGTTTTGCTGTCTGTGACATCATGCATGTAATGTACCGTAGCAACGTGAGCTGTGATTGGTCTACTTTTGAGGGGACAGACATACAGATAGACGTACAGACAAACCCTGTGCAGGCGGCTTAGCAAGAGAGAGAGAGGGGTGGAGTCGAGTACATCAAGACGTTACATTTTAGATTACCTTCCTCAGATAGACATGTTTACACCGAGAGGAGGTGGTAGTGGCTGTAGTCATTTCACTCCTCCCCCCACTGCACGAAAACTCTGACCCCTCCACATACAGTAAGCACCACCTCCCTGGTCCTCTCCTCTTCCATGGCTCTGCCTCACCTGTCACACCCCCTTCCTGATTCTCTCCAGGGTTTGGCTGTCACACGTCTCCTCTCACCTTTTACCAATGTGTGTGTTTGCATGCGTGCATGCGTGCGTGCGTGCGTGCATGCATGCGTGTTTGTGTGTTTGTGTGTTTTTACTGAATGTATGTTTTTGATTGTTTCTGTCTGAGTGTGTGCATGCATGTTTGATGGTGGTAGAGGGCATTTTATATTCATGTTTGCACATGTGTGTTTAAGTGTGCGAGTTTGCAATGTAGTTTGTGTAAATGCACGTGTTTGATCTGCATCACTGTTTCATCAGAGTGAAAGCACAAAGTCTATACAGGATGTATAGACTCTCACCCCCAAGCCCTGTTACCTTTCCCAACCTTTCTTACATTTTCGCTTCCTCATTCATTCCTGCAAATGCCCACTAACTCAAGGGATGTGTGTGTGTGTGTGTGTGTGTGTGTGTGTGTGTGTGTGTGTGTGTGTGTGTGTGTGTGACATATAGGCATATACTGTACACAGACCTCCAGATCTGTGCTGATATCGGACATGTCAAGTCCATATAGGGGGGGAATACAACAGACACCTATAGCTATAGAGCGTGCATCCGCCTGGGTGACGGAAGACTGCTGGGCAACCGTTGGCGCTTTGGCATGGGGGGGGGGGGGTGGGGGGGGTTTCTGCCGATTGATAGGATGAAAGTAGACTGACAGGAAATGGGGAGAGAGATGGGGGGAAGACACATGGCAAAGGTCGTCGGGATCGGGAGTCGTACCCGCGGCACATCAGGGATCTCCATACATGATGATGTTACGTAATGTCACGAGCCATGACCATATATGGAGGCATGGGGTGACGCACGGACGGACGGACGGATGGACCAACTGACGGGAAATGCACGTTTTCATAGTAAATGAGACCTGCAGTCGCAATTATATTATTTATAAATGGGAGCTAGAGATAAAGTGAGAGGTACACAAAGAGACATGGAGACACTCCGCTGTTGTACTGTACTTTTGTGCTAGTGCTGCTGAGTGATTATCATTAATTGGTATGCTGAGGGTTTGGAAACTGATAGTTACAGGGCATTAGGAAACTCCCGTCTCACAGTCACTATGACCCTAATCTGATAGGAGAGCAAAGACTATGGGCCACGATGTCACACATTGTCACAGAGTCACACATTCACGTCATTACATAACGATGAGAGTGTGCATGCAAGACACACCGCGATAATACATAGTGAAGGGTGTTTGTTAGCCAAGGATTTAAAACCGGTAGTCTTTGGTGTCTGTCAAGACCCACAAAACTCTTTACACGTCTTACACTTTCTACTGTAGAGTGCATGTTGAAATGTGCAGGAGAGAATCAGAGGCAGACTTATACCCATGTGATCAAGGTTCAAGGAGTTTTTGCGAGCGTAGGTCGCAGTTTACGATGAAAACCCGCACCAGGCGTCTGTCACGCTCAAGATACATCAGTCACACGTCCGTCACACTCAAACCCTGTACACTCAAGTCATGCTCCATATATGGCCAGTACATAATTCTTTCCATATGTTGATCTGACCTCATAAAACCCTTAGATCTTCATATACAGTATGGAGTCGACCTGTTCTGACATTCCATATGTTTATCTGACCTCATCAAATCCTGTAGTGTACACTAAAGACACGCTCCATATATAGCATGTGTCATATGACGATCATCACCCAGATCTGCATATATGGAGCCGGCCAGCAACTCTACATCTGACCTCACGGAAACCAGATTAAATTAACTCCTGCTTCTTAACTGAGCCGTATTAAAAAGCTCTGTTGTTTCAGCCCTAAAGGGCGAGGTCACGCTTCTCGCCCTCAGGCGTCGGACTGGCATTGTCATTCCATACGAATACAGAACAACATTTGTTTACCCAGGTCCTGGTCAGGCAAAAAGACATCTAAACGTTTCATAGGAATACTCTGCAAGTGCAAAAAAGCACCCACTAATATTGCACGTGCTCATGAAAAAGCAGCAGCACTAAAACAACATGAAACAGTTTGTGACAGACAGTACAGTTCATAATGCAGAGTCTCACAGATGGTTCAAGGTAGACGTTCATGATTCTCACAGTCACAGGGAAGAAGCTATTCTTCCTCCTGGTGGTGCTGGCCTTGATACTACACAGCCTCTTGCCCGAAGGGAGGGGGGACAAGGCTGTATCCAATGATCTTTTGGGCAGACTTCACCACCCGCTGGCATAGCTCCTGGCATATTTTAAATGTATTTCTCTGCCCGCTAGGTGGTAGCATAAGCACAGCTAACATGTGCCAGCATTGAGTCCCATGCTACGAGCCTCCGTTTCATTTCCGGGTTATCAGGGTGGTGGGGACTATTGTTGTGAGCAGTGATCATTAGCACATACCCCTTACCTCTCGTCAGAAACAGTTACATGTCCGTAGCCATGCGAGACAAAGTCACAAATGAAATCCGATCACAGGATGGGCGACAGCTCACCATGGACAGGGCTCAAAGCTTTAAAGATACAGGGCATTGAAAATCCTGCTTTTAATGGAGATAAATGGAGTCTGGATGTAAAAATCCCATAGCTGATGGGGACGGAGGCATTGCATAGCAACCGGAGCAATGCTAAAAGGTAAATTGACGATCGCCGTTTTCATATATGGATTATACGGGGGTCTACAAACATGTTCGTGGTTGGCACTTGCCTACTCTAGCCTAGGGGATCCGAATATGTTCGTAGATGGCAGAAAAATTATTAATATGGCTATACTGTTTTTTGCCTCAACCGTATACATCATGCAAGACTAGCAAAAAACGTAGTTGTAAACCATGTCTTGTTTTCATATCGTTAATAGCGAGATTTGAAGCACCACCTACAGTATCCTGCATGCTGACAACGTTTTGACTTGATTTAGTGATGACATACTACGTGTTGGAAAAGTTATGGCAAAATTATTTACTGAATGATATGAAGAATTTAAGTAACAAAACATGAGTGGTATACTTGGTTTTAATAATACTAATAAGTACAAGCTTCGTATACAGGATCTCCTCACTGTTCAACAAAAATGCCTTGAAGACTTTAACAGGAGCCCTCATACAAGGTTTCTTTGACTATGCATCCACCTCTTGGTACCACAGCAACTCAAAGGCCCTTAAAACAAGGCTCCAGACAATCAATCAATAAATCAATCAATCAATCAATCAATCATTTGCCCAAATCATCTCCACGGTATGTCTCCCACTATTGCTATCACTATAATCACTGGCGCGAGTTCTAGCAGCGATCCTTGCTGTGTGACATGAAAAATGTTGGGAGATGACAGGAATTTCAGTGACAAACATGTCTTGGAGATACATTGTTAATAAAGTGTTGATAAAGTGATATTTCAGAACTTTGTGACGATACTGAGTGAGACAAGAGTGCATTTTGCCAAGTGGGTCAGGACTCTAAAGTAATTTGAGAGACATCAGTTCAGTCTTAAGAACAGCTCTGACAGGAGAACATCGTGTTCACTCTTACAGTACGATGAGTAGGGACTTCACAGTTGAGAAGTAATGAATTGCATTTTTATAGCGCTATTCCAAGTGCTCAAAGCGCTTGGTTCATTCATTCATACATTGGGAGGTGAAGCTGCGAACAGTCGACGTCAGTGTCCTCACTTCCCACATTCACACACCAATGGTGGCGAGCTCACACCAACCAACTCATTGGAGGCAATATAGGATTCAGTGTCTTGCCCAAGGACACTTCGACATGTGGACAGGAGGAGCCGGGATTCGAACCGCCGACCCAGGGATCATTGGACGACCTGCTCTACCTCCTGAGCCACAACCGCCCTATTACTTTTAATACTGTAATATGGTGATTGGTCCAGTCAGTGAAAGTTCTGTTATTTCATAAACTAGATACTTGCTAAGTAGCCTATAGCGTTTAAAAAGTGCCACAAATCGTTTAAACTAGCAATAATTTGAGAAGAGTGTCACAATCACATTCTTAAATGGTAGACTAGGAAATAGACATGTAGCTAATTCCAGATCAAGACTTTTATTGTGGCTGGTCAGATAGCTTAACCTGTGACTAAACCATCCTTTTGCCTTTCCTCACATACAAATGCAGAAGCTCACTCCAACAATTAGCACACTCTGAAAACACCAGCAGCAGTTTGGTTGCAGATGTCCAATCAGAAAACGGTTTGCACAGTGAGCCAAGAGAGAGCAGAGGCCCAAGGCACCCAACAACACAAAGTCAGAGATAGGCCTACACTAAAGAGAGAGAGAGAGCGAGAGAGAGAGAGAGAGTACAAACCCTATGTTTGATGTGATGATAGATAAACAGGCTTATTATGTGTGACACCAAAAAAGCATTTAGCCAAAAACTCTCCTTTCGAAGCACTTTTTGGCATCCATGACACCATTAGTCACGCATACATCACACCTACATTACACACCATTTTTAGAGCAGCAACACAACATTGGCCCAGAGCCATCTAATAGAAGAGTTACGATATTGAGGGGGCGCCATTGGACTGACCATGTGTGTGTGTGTGTGTGTGTGTGTGTGTGTGTGTGTGTGTGTGTGTGTGTGTGTGTGTGTGTGTGTGTGTGTGTGTGTGCATGTTCAGGCATTCACACAGGTTGTATTGACTGTATTTTGCAAAATAAAAGGCTTGCGCATGTGTGCATGACCATCAACAGCGTTTGGGAGGCTGCTGATATACATGCACATGAGTTTCGATGGCTGAACAGAGGAAGCGTTTGAATTATTGATCAAAGGAATGAATAGCATCAACACTGAATTCAACAAAGGCAACGACAGCCCCAACACGTTTATATAAAGTGATGAACATGTGTGGCTGTATTCCACGAGGAGGGATTGTGGAGATTAGAGTTATTGTCAGCTAAGGGGCTGTAGGGAGTTACATGGACTACATGTGCATGGTACACCCCACAATAGCTGGTACACCCCAAAACTAATTTCCTGTGAATCTTCACAGGGTTTTGAATATCAAGCTCAGTCCCACTGACTGAAATGAAGGTGCATGTACACATGTACAGTTGTACACATGTATGTGCATGTGTGCAATGCAAATACGCCAGTGGTTAGTTGTGCATATTGTGTTTTTTTCTCTTGCACGCACACACACGCACACACACACACACACACACACAATGGTATACACACACACACACACACACACACACACACACACACGCACACGCACACCTTCTGCACAATGGATGCTGCGTTTGAGAATCTAGGTAGAGGAGCTTATGATATTGTGTTGAGTGTTTACTTGCGAATTAACACTGATTTACACTGATGAAGGCTGGATAGCCAAAACGTTTGTCCTGTGATGTAGAGAATAAACCTTTTGAAAGTATATTATTGGTGAGACGGAGGAAGTGCCTGGCCAGGAGTCAACCCACAGTGCCTAGTCCCTCCACGCGCCGGATGATGTTGGAAGACCCAAAACCCTGAGGACGTTGGGATACATCACTGAGGATACGTCCCAGTTGCATCCTAGCGGTGTTTTTTTGTTCTGGTGTGTGCGACCTCTTCACCTATTCTAATTCAAATTAAAAACTATTATTAACATATACGTCTACTACACTGTCAGTGGTGCTAACTACTGCAGAAGGTCCACTTTATGCACCTGTCCTGCAGCTCATATAGGGCACAGGGGGAGCCTATGGTTTGAGTGACTATCTTGGGGGAAAATAACATGCCAACTAAAGGCCTACAACATCCAGTACAATATGTAGGAACATAAGACAATTCACCCAAGAATTAATTCCAGTAACATCTCTTTCCATTTCTCTCTTGTTTTATAATAATTTAATCATAACGTACAGAAAAAGTGGGTGTGTGTGTACTGTGTACCAAGGCTGTGTTAATAAAGCAAATGCCAGACACTAAAACTAGTACTCACACACCACCGCAGAGATTGGGGTTTGATTCTTCACTGCATCCAATCAGCATAATGTAGGTTGATTGTAGGAAGCAGAAGATTCTAGATTAATCTGTGTATAAGATAAGATGGCATAAGAACTTAAATCACAATCAAAAAAGGGAAAATTCAATCACCAAAGACAGCACAAGATAAGGGCAAAAGAAAAGTAGTGTCGATTAGAATAGATAGTATGATAGAAATACATCACAAAGCAAAGAAATACATACACAAACATACAACAACACTAGTATACATCCTCAGCAGTGTTTACAAGACAAGGAAAATACAAGAGAAGGCACAGTAAGCCTGTTTAATAGTGTTAGCTTAACTGTTGTTTTCCAAACAATTCTGTAGCAGTGGTTCTCTTTTCAAGATTTCTCTGTAGCTACCTCTGGCACTCGCAATGGCTAGTTTCACCCTCTTGCGCCGCCCTCGTCCCCTCGCGTATGTCTGCAATCATATATAAACTGTTATGTCGGCCTGGGCCATGGCTCAGCGGTCCAGGCACCTTGGCTGGCAAACCAGTCTGGCAGTGTGCCACGGGTTCGACTCCCGATCCCGACAGTCTTTACTGCATGTCTTCCCCCCATCTCTCTCCCCATTTCCTGTCAGCCTACTGTCTGTACTCTGTTCCTCCATAAAGAATATAAAATAAAGGCGAAAGCCACAAAAGAAAAACCATTTAAACTGTTATGTCTGTGTGTGGGATGTGTTAAAATAATATGACTTGTTATTCAAGGAGAATTGGTCTAAATAAATAAAAGGTACATCACAATAGTTCCCTGACTGTAGATGTTTTGTGTGTTAAACTCCACCAGGACCCTGACTGACCTGCTGAAGCAGCCTGGAGGGGACATGACCTCAGTGGATGTCATTTTGGCCAACTCCCCTACAGGAGGGAGAGCCAATGGCATCTCAGCCCGGATGCTCCGTAGCCGGAGTGGTGAGTTCACAATACAGGCATCGGTAAAACACACAGTAACAAATGTTTAATTTAACTCTGAGTGTATAGGGGAGGGGTATTTCTGGCAGAAGCCCTTGAAGGGTAATTTCTCCATTCTGCTACAAAACAGCACAAAGTCGTATGATGCAGATTATGGGGAAATGTCTTCCCTTAAATTGTTGTACTACTATACCAATTATGTTCACTAGCTCAATGTTGAGTTGTTTTATATCATTTGTAAAATGATATCCAGCACATGGGGGGGGGGGGCGGGGGGGGACGTCAAATATTGCTTTGTACAAGATCAAGAGGAAGTTGGCTGGCAGTGGGGACACTCACTGCGACTCATCATTGCTCAACAGGGGGGAAGCGGGGAAGCTTGAGAAATAAAAAGAGCTGTTGTGAAAAGAGGGGAGGGAAAATAGTAGTAGGTAGTAGGTAGAACACAAAACACCCACACACAAGCCATATACAGTGATTACTATGTTAATGTGGGCAGGGAATTTACCCACTAGATGCACATGCCAATTCTGCGCGTGTGTGTGTGTGTGTGTGTGTGTGTGTGTGTGTGTGTGTGTGTGTGTGTGTGTGTGTGTGTGTGTGTGTGTGTGTGTGTGTGTGTGTGTGTGTGTGTGTGTGTGTGTGTGTGTGTGTGTGTGTGTGTGTGTGTGTGTGTGTGCGCGTGCGTGCATGCGTGTAGGGCAATGCTAGAGGGTCAACTAACTCTGACATCCCTAAATGTAGCACTTAGCAGAGCAGAGCTCTAGATGGACCAGCTGGAGAGTTAACAGATGTAGCCTATATGTAGGTATTATTGATCTAAAATGACCTTGACATTGACCTTTGACACATGACACTGCACTTGAATAGCTTCAGTCACCTCATAAATCAACTTGGCACCCCAGAAAACCTATACTTTGATGGCAGAATCATCCAAATCGGCCCATTATTTGCTTAGTTATGCCATTCACAATATACAATTTTATATCAGATAAAAGGGTAAGTATACAGCTGCCATTTTGACATTGCTATCACTTCATTTCATAAACTACAGACATGTAGCAATACAAAAATCACATTGTCCCTTTTTTTTCTTTTAGATATTTTTTTGCGGCTTACGCCTTTTATTGGTTTTTGAAGGGACAGACAGTAGGCTGACAGGAAACGGGAGAGAGATGGGGGAAGACATGCAGTAAAGGCCGTGTCGGGTTCGGGAGTCGAACCCGCGGCACACTGCAACTGGATCACCAGTCGGGTGGCCAGACGGTTACGCCACCGCCTGGGCCACATTGTCCCTTTGTCCCTTTTCATGGCAACAATAATGAGGCATCTGGCCTATGGACTATTACCTGATTAGCGGTTTCTCACTCAATCTTTTTGGCTGACATTAACATCAAAGTCTTGGGTATTTCAAGGAAGTCAGCAGACATTAGAGTCAAAAGGTAAATTGTATGATTTATATAACTGTTTACGCTTGGCTGTTGATGATGTCAGCCAAAGGGCAAGAGAAAGTATTTTTGTCTGGAACTCTATCACAAACATCGGTCAGTAAGCAGTGAGGGGAAAAATGCTTGAAGCTAAAAAAAAAAAAGAAAGAAAAACTAAATGCTGACCCCATTTACCATAAAAGAACTACCTTTTGATGCCACTACTACTGGTAACTAGCATCAAGCCAGAGGCACATATTCTTAGTAGGATACTTTAGCTTACATTGCCCTTATTACAGTAAATGTAACCAACTGAAAACTGTGGTATAACAAATAATTTACAAATGGTTATGGTTTTACACTTCAAAACATAGTAGACAAAAAGCTAAACAAAATAGAATGTAACACACTATATTCTAACTTATTCTACGTTTTCCAAACACATGTATCACTATCCCTCCATATTTACCACCATCACTCCATTTTATCTTTATCACTATCATACTTACAGTACTGCCCTCTCTCTCGCTCTCCCTGTCTCAGAGGCTAAACCAGTTCCAAAACCAACTTGTTCTTTTTGATGCTTCTGCTACCGTGTGGATTAGTCTGTCAAATAGCATGTGTAAGACAGAGTCACCGGCTCATATACATAAAGTGAGGATTAGTGAGCCCATGCGAGCGGTGGGGTGGCATATGGATCAAACCAATCAGTTTGATCCCCTTTCCGTAAATGACAATGACAATGACAGTATATTATTAACAGTAACACATGTACCGTATAGCTACACTAACTCACAGGTGTGTGCAACTACGTACATGTACACACAGTGAGGAGCATCTACGGTGTACTGTACAGTACTGCATATAATATGCCTACAGGCTGACACACACACGCACGCACACACGCACACTTTCAACTTATTTGACAGTGACAGGTGCCATGCACGCTCAGCTTTAATGCTTTCCTCCTGCATGATCTTACACACACAAACCCAAACGCGTCTTAGTGCTTTCGTACTTTTTCATGGTTATGAACCAGGGGGGCAGTCAGACAGATATTTTGTGAAGCCTAAAACTCCTGAAAGTTCATATAATGGCCTGTTGTGGCGCTGTCATTGGACCCAGAAAAACCCATAGCCCCATAGAGGTCCATGTATTTGGGCCCAACTTCACCTAGACTGTATTACCTTAATAAACATGGTCATGAATACTTTCTGCTTCCAGTCACTAGTTTAAAGTCTCATTTCTAATGTCATAATATTCTTTTTGGAAAATTATGGTCCCATTTATTAAAAAAATTACCATAAAGTCGTGCATGTTCTGAGGGGCGTGGCTACCGTTACAGTCTATGATCGGGATTCCCCTCCCACTCGAGTCAAAATAAAAACCAACGGAGAAGAAGGGGGGAAGTCCCGCCTCGTGTCTGGGCCAGCCAATGGCCAGCTGGGCCAAAACGGAGCCAACCAATGGCCAGCTGGGCCCAAACGGATCTAGAAAGATGGCGACTTACAGTGCAGGAATAACAGGCTTCATTTTACGTCCATGTTAGACCCGGGGAACGCTTTGTCCATATTTTTTTTACAGTCTATGTTATGAACACATACAGGACAACAGCATGTGCACAATGTGTGTCCATCTAGCCTACACACATTAGCGCATGTGTGCACCATGAGTCTTACTAAAAGTAATATTTGAACCGCTGTAGTAAACTACTGACCTGAAATGAATTTAGCTCCAGAAGCCATCACTCTAGCCGCGGCGTTGCTTTCTGTATTATGACTGGTGCTGCTGTCTGCTATCTTATAGCAGTGGTTCTCAACCACATGGGGTATACTTGAGGATATTCCAGGTGTTCCCCCGCTAAATTAATTAATATTATAGCATCAAAATCCTTTTAATCACTTTGACCTGTTGGCTATTTGAAACAAGCTTGCATCGCTATTTTAAAATAATTGACATTTTAACAGCTCAAAATAGATAAAAATGGACAGTACTGAGATTTTTTGAGCTAGCTAAGTTTAATAATTAGGCTGTATGGGGAAAATACATGGGGAGAGCATGCCTGACTTAAATGTATCACAATTAACCGCGAATAATCATACAATCAAAATTCTATGCTTCACAATGATGTAATCGTGAAACTTGTTGTATTCTTCTCACTAATTATTTAATATAACCTGGTGTTCTGGTTTAAAGGAGTAGTTCACCCAAGAAATTACATATTTTCTATCAATTACACATCCCATGAAGTCTTGATTTCAGGGAGATTTTTTGTCACATTCCTAAGCCAATAATTTGATGACCGGGAGACTCAGACTCGATGGAAACAGATTTCTTAGCTGAAGCTTCACCTCCCAATGTATGAATGAATGAACCATTGTAAGCGCTTTGAGTAGGCATGTAGTGCATAGAAAAGCGCCATAAAATGCAATTCATTATTAACCGAACAGATACCTGTAAATATTGCAATAATAATGTGTGGTTGTCACAAAATCCAAAGGCACACCTGGACTTGTCTCATGGCACACCAGTGCCTCGGCCCACCATTTGGGAACCACTGCTCTAGATTAATATATCCATCCTTTTTTATCTCTCGCTTTCTCTCTCACATAATACACACAGAAAGAGCTGGCTCCACTGTCCATCTCAGGTAACATCACATCACCACAGCCATGCTATATTCAGACATGCTCAGACAGAAGGGCCAGGCCCCATAGGCCCTGACCCTACTATGTTCAGACATGTTCAGACAGAGGGGCCAGGCCCTTGGGGCCCTGACCCTACCCCTTGGGGCCCTGCGGGGCCTTACAGTGACAGACAGCCAAGCAGAAAAGGGAATACACTGGTGGTTGCTCTTCGCAACTGCTTTAATCACAGTGCACACACCATGCCCAGAGATATTATGCAACTCATTAAGCATCGTTCTTTGCTTCAAGAGGGTTGAAACCTCACAAGGTGCACTTACTCAGTGATAATTATTCGAGATATTATGTATATGTGCCACCACCATGGCATGGAGATCTCCAATTCACACTATCAACCTGTATACATACAACAAGAAAGAGCACACTTGCTTGTTGTCACACACTCCCTCCAGCGTCTGAGACACCCACGCCGAGTTTGAAGTCGATATACTGTACAGGAAGGACAGATGCACTGACACACATGCATGCAGATATTTGCAGAATTTATAGTTAGAGTTAAAGGGACACTTCACCCTTTTTGCAAAAAAATATATGTTAATGACGTTTAGAAGCTTTAGATCACTTTCCTGGGGGTATTTATGTGTGTAATATGTGGTTTTAGTTATTTTAGATTGTAGCAGTGAGCCTGTTGTCTCTGATGTCATGGACACTGGTCTCACTACCTTCCTGGACTACAATTCCCATAATTCTTTGGTGCACTGCTCCTCCTTGCGGATAGGGGGAGAGCTGTCTTACTGAGACAACATGTAGTCCAGGAAGGAAGTGAGCCCAGTGTCCATGACATCAGAGACAACAGGCTCACTGCTACAATCTAAAATATCTAAAACCACATATTACAAACATAAAGCCCCCCAGGAAAGTGTTCTAAAGCTTCTAAACGTCATTAACATATATTTTTTTGCAAAAAGGGTGAAGTGTCCCTATAGACTATGAATTGGCACCGGTCTATTCAGAAACAATACACCGGGACACCCATAGGTCCAGAAGCCCCACTGCAGCTGCTGTGCCCACTCCACATCCCACCACCATCTGATCTCAGACCAGTCATCTACTGGTACATGTCCTGACTACACCAGTACCAAGCCTGGTGCACTGCTCAAGAAATTCTGTCTTGGGGTTTGTTTGTTTGTTTGGGGGGAGGGGGTATTCTGGCACTGTGGTTGCTCCTTTTCAGTAATCACATGAGTCCATGAACATCATGAGCATTCATTTACTGACATTTGTGTACTCATTTGGAAATTGGATAGGGGACAGAGAGCGGTGCCACTTGTTACCTTTGCAGTCAACATTCCTTCTCTTCTTGTTGTGCTTTTTTGTAAATATGGTTATGCGTTTGGTTAGCTTCCTAGCAATATATACAGACACTCAGCATTCATGGAGGTATGTCAAGTCCATTCTAGCAATTCATGCAACAAGTGAAATCCTGTCTTGAAATTCTCTCAGCATCCTTTATCACCAATCAATCAATAGCATCATTGTAGGCAGGGGCTATATAGATATTTATCGTTAAACTGTGCAACGAGATTGACCAGACAACGTATATCTGCTGATAAGTTGTGAAATGTGAAATTGTGTGTTCAACAGTGGTCTGTTATTCTTAACAATGAACACAAACTAGAAATGCACTCTGTCGAGGTGCCAACTTGCGCCTTGCACACAAGTAGTATGGTGTACTTGTGCGCAAGCAGAGCATGCAAGTACTGCTATACTAACTGATGTCTATTACAACTGCTGTTCTAAATCCTTTAGACCGTTATTGACCTTATACCAACCTTTGGCCATACAGTATATGGAATGTTGATCAGGTCAGCTCCATATATGGAGATCTAAGGGTGGCAGTGGGGGCAGTGTCTTGAGTGTACATGGTTTGATGAGGGCCCAGGTAGGGCCGGGCCTTAATTTTCGGGCCTGTTGAGAACTCTAGTTTTCGCCTGGCTGCCAGGCACTAATAACTAATAACTTTGGGGCGGGCCCGGTTTTCATAGTAATAGCCTACCACTGCACTGCGAAGCTGGCATAGTGTATGCTACATTTTGTTAAAATATTAGTCTCAACATCAACAGACTCAGCATAATGCAGACTCACAACACAAGCATACAAAGACATACTTATTAGCCATATATAAGCCATATATAAGCCATATACACCTTATACAAATACAAAATAGGATCCGTTCAATAGATAACTTTCATGAATTTTCACTGTGTTTTGAGGAGTTTCAGTCAGGCTTCCAGGCATTCCACAGCACGAACAGCTCTTGTAAAAGGTGACAAATGACTTATTACTTGCCAGGGATTCCTGTGACTGTTCTATTTTAATGCTCCTTGATCTTGGCTCCGTTTTTGACACTGTTGACCATTCGATTTTTAATAGACCGCTTAGAAAAATGGGCTGGCGTTGAGGGAATAGCTTTAGACTGGTTAGAAGTGTTCCACAGATCAGATCATTCTTGGTCCCCTTTTGTTCTCTATTCACATCCTCCGCCTTGGTAATATTATTCACAAGCACAAAATTAACTCTCACTGCAGATGGCAGCTTTACATAACAAAACCCAATGCTGGATGTCTCAGAATTTCTTCCAGTTTAATGAGGCTAAATCTGGAATTACTTTTGGCCACCCTAATTCCACACTCTCCTTCCGGTTTAGTTAGTTAGTTTAGTTAGTAGCTTACCATAAATACTTAATCACCAGCAGACCTTGAAAAGGTAATTCACACTTTTGTTTCATCATGTTGACTTTTGTAATTTCGTATAGTCTGGCCTCTGCAAAACAATTACACCCATCAAATGTTGGGAACATCAACATTTTTTATTGGAAGTTTGGCACTATTGTAATTGATTTAGCATGAAGAATTTCAATAACAGCTACACATGCATGATGCGAGTGCCTCAGAGCAGACGTGAGATTCAGTGTACCTGATGCAAAACAAATCGGACCGTACACATTAGTACATAATGTGTGTGTACCCGTGATTGGCCCAATGTGTTTACAGCCCCTTGAAGAAACTCATAACTCCCAAAAGGGCAAAAATGTGTGTGTCACTTTCTATCAGTCAAACAAGGCTCCGAGGAACAACAACAGGCCATGATGGAGATAGTTATGAAAATGAGGAGGGGGAACAATAAGAGCAGGATGAAGATGGTGACAATGACGTTAAGTTACAAAAGAAAAAAAAATGATTTTCGACTAATCCTGTAATCTGCCTCATGTTGAGGGGTCAGCCTCACTGGATGGATTTACCATGTATTTTATTTTATTTTTTTAACTTAAATTTTTATCCCACGATTTTGTAACCCAGTTTTCTTTTCACCCAGTGCCAATTGTCTAATGTAATCCTGGGCGCTACACTTCCTCTGCCAACCTGGGGGGGCAGCGGACTGACCTCATGCCTCCTTCTATGCATGAGGAGTCCAAGCTGCTTCTTTTCACCTGACAGAGGGTAATTTCCCCGGCCGGACGTAGCGCGTGGAAGGGACACGTTATTCCGACCAGTTCCTTTCCCCTCCATCAGGTGCCCCGGCTGGCCAGGGGGAGGTAGTTTTAGAGACCAGGATTACGGCATGTTTTTGTGAGGGTATCTACCCTAGGGGACACGGGGAGAACATGCAAACTCCACACAGAAAGGCCCTTTCGCCAACCCCCGCCTCGGGTATGGGCACTGATGACGCGGAGGAGAGAACACGCCGCCAGTGCCCACAGCGTCCCCAGCGGGTACCATGGTTTGGTAAATCCATCTGGTGGCGCGCACATGCACGCACACACACACACACACACACACACACACACACACACACACACACACACACACACACACACACACACACACACACACACACACACACACACACACACACACACACACACACACACACACACACACACACACACACACACACACACACACACACACACACACACACACACACACACACACACACACACACAGTTTTGTGCTGTGGCTTAAACTGGTTAGTTACACATAATTAGTTAGTTACACGTAATATGGTATAAAAGTGTAGATTAAGGTGTGTGTGTGTGTGTGTGTGTGTGTGTGTGTGTGTGTGTGTGTGTGTGTGTGCGTGCGCATGCGTGCGTGCGTGGGTGCACCAGGAGTCTGCGCTCTGCACCAAATTCGGACAACCCCAGTTATGAATTGCCCTCATGCGTGCTTCTTTAAAAGTCCAATGCATGCAGTAGCCTAATTAAAATGATGTCTCTTTTTCCACTCTCTCATCTTTCCTACATCCTTCTCTTCAGAACAATACCATCTCAACAATGCAGGTTATGGTCCGTATGGTCTTCCACACACACACAGCAACCACAGCTCCCTGGGCATGGGCCTCAACAAGTACACCTCTCTAAAAGCCGTTGGTAAGCCACATGCACACATACACAAGTCCACTGGCTCATTTGTGCACACAAGTCAGTTGTTGATGCATATATGCTTGTCACGACGCTGAGGAAACGCTGATCAAACACGTCACACAGTGATAATAACTCCTATAGACACAGTAACCTTTCGCATAGTCCCAAGGCTGTGTAGCTGTCATGTAATGATGCTCCCATGCTGGCTCCCTGAAACTTGATATGAAAATAGGTCTAACATGCTGCTTCTGCTTTTCTTTAGTGGACCATGGGGGGCTGACCAAGTAAAGGCTAATACAAAAATAAGCCCCAAAAATAACTTTAGAAATAACAAAAAAAAAGAAAAAGGAAAATGTTTTTAGGTGAATTCAAAACCATCACTTGATCAATGAAGTCTATAGATCCCAGGGTAAAGTATATCTAGTCACCTGGGCTTGTATTCATCAAGTATTTCAGAATCACTCATGCTGACATTTTGACCAACGAATACTAGAGGTAAGAGATGGTAATGAAGCTTCCTAGAAGCAAACATTTTCTGATAGTTTCTCTTGCAATTACCGGTACATTAAGTACAGTACACAACTTTTCTGTCACATGGTATACCGGTATGTGTATAGCATAGTTTGGCTTTTAAAGTTATTGGCGTTTACCACCTCTCAATATAGACAAGTCTTATGTAAATGTACAGTACAGGACATGCAGGGCCCACTTGGAAAAGAGATGGAAATCTCAATGAAACAAACCATAAATAAAATAACAAATAAATATCTAATCACAAATCACATTTTGTAGTTATGTAGTTATATAGTTATAAATAGGATGATTGTTCTATGAAAAGATAAATGTTAAAATGTCCACCCCAGGCTTGACTGTCAATTCTTAACAAGGCCCACAATGAGATTGAGTCTGACAGCCTTGCTAGAAGTGCCCAAATGACACTCTGGACTGACCGTCTGTCAAACAAGCCTGCTATATTAGATCACCCAGTTCAAGATGTTTGTTGTCCCCCATGGGAAAGTTGGTTGCAGCCAGGCATAAAACACAATATATGGCCTCCAACTGAACAAAAGATAAATGAGCACACAAGATGTCAAAATACACAACATAAAATATATAAAACAAAGGAATATTGTCACCAGACCATGGTACTGTAAATAGGATATGACTCAAATGAATGATGATGTACTATGTAAGCCTAATTCCTATTAGTTTTTGGCAATCTTCATGCACTAAACATGCATTAATTATTGTTTTCTTTATGTGTCCCTGACTCTCTTTCACCATAACACACTTTCTCTCTATCCCTTCCTTACTCTCTCTCTCATTCTGTCTCTTATTCTCTCTCACTCATCATCCTATATCGCTAATCGCTCCCATGTTTGTTGCTCTCGAATTATTCTCTCTCTCTCTCTCTCTCTCTCTCTCTCTCTCTCCTCTCTCTCTCCCTATTCACCCCCCCCCCCCCCCCCCACAGCTGACACTGCAAATCGTAGCTACTACAAGAGTTTCCCTGTGATGGACTTCTCTCACTACCAGGCCGCTCCTCCCCCTATTCCAGCCTTCCATCACTCATCATCCATCCATCAACACCACCACCTCCAGGACAAGTCCTACCTCCACCAGGCCCCGCTTGGGCCCCACCACCTGCCTGACCTCCACGCCCCGCTCTCCATCTCCATACCCCCCTACCACATGGAGCACCAGCGCCTACCAAAGACCATCACGCTCCCAGCCATCTCCGGCTCTGCCTTCAAGGCCTGGGAGTCGAGTGGCCGCCACGTCCAGAGGCAGACGTCTGTGCCTGGGCGCACCTCCTCGGCTGCCGGCTTGTACCACCCCCATTACTCGGCCCGAAGGCACGCCTACTCCACCCGGCGGCAGCAGAGTATAGAGAACATGCCCGACCTGTTCGGACAGCAGTACACAAGGGCCTACGGAGGAGGGGATGGAGGAGTGGTGCTAGGTCAATTCCACGGCTATGGTCACCATCTGCCCCAGCCTTCCTCCTACTACCACCACACCAGGCACAAGGGCTACTCCACCCACAGTAAGACTGAAGTGACCGTCTGAGGTTCCAAGGGCCACAGGGACGAACCAGTTGTTACGTACTAGGATGAAGGCATGCTGGCCTCAGTGGTCTTCAACAGGAGATAAATAAATGAAAGCCTGTAGCGGGAGGAGCAGGATTAAAAGGAAAAGCAGCATGGCCAGTGTTTATAGTACAATACAAGTTGTAAATGCCTGGTTGTCTCAGACCAGGCTGGATGGCCGAAAGTCGGAGACTATGTTTTCGCTCATGTCCATCTGTGTGTCAGTCCGTGTGTCTGACCAGGTATGTGTGTAACATGTCTGTGAATAGCTAATCATCTGTGAACAGCTAATCTCGTTGAACCGATCGTCGACCTAACTTTGCAAGCTCACTCCCAGCATGCAGGCCAAGAAAGAACCTCCACCCCGATTATTTTAGTGGGACATCACTTCAGCTTCGAATTAGTCGTACAATCAAATCTTAGGTTGTGCAATTTCCTTGGATTATGATTCCACTCCCCAAATAGGCCCGGCAATTTGTGCCAGGCTAGATTGTTCGGCATTCCTGTTTTCTTCTAAACACAACCACTTTTAACTCAAACTTAAGATCAGGGGTCATGACAATCATTGGACATTATGCAACACAAAAACAGATCACTGCGTTATGGCTGTGCCAAATTTGCTTCATGTTAATCGTTACCTTTGGATAATTTATTATGTATTGCTTTAAATTATATTAATTTGTTGGGAACATAAGGATTTAAACTGCTGTCCTAGCAGATGAAACTGCCATTGTCATAGTTAATCATGTAAAATATATTTTGTGATGAAATAGATGGACAGGGCAACCCAGGGCCCTCAGGGGGTTAGGGGTCCACTAGATAGAAGACCTGTGTGTTTGCTGTTTTTATATTTACCTTTTTATTATGCAAGTATGATGTTCAGCATGAGAGCACTACTCCGTCTAGGATGGAGTGAGGATCATTTTCAGCACAATTTGACTCTTCTTTCCATTGCATAAGCGTCAGGACAACACAAAGGATATATCAATACAACAGACCTGGTTAATAGAATCTGTTCATACTGTACACATTTTAATGGCAATCATGCAAACATATAGCAACATAATACACTGGCTGTTCTTCAGCTATAAAGCCAAATAGAGATTTAAATTTTTATATTTTGCAGTGAGACTTGTATGTCTCACAATTTCCAAAATTGATACAAATTTGTACTTAAAAACAGGTGAGGTTTTGGCATTATATTGTTTACTAACATTAACATTATACTAAAGAGCCCTGCTCGTACATCTGTGTATCTACGTATCTACGTTCTCTCTCTCTCCAAATCTCTGGCCCTGTTAAAGTGTGCAGTGTGCAACATAGGTCCAACATTCAGGGATGTCGGCCCCCAGGTCACATTAACTTGATGGTGGGGACAATGCCACCCTGGTGTCACGTTCCATCAGCCTCTATCCAGCCCAGTGAGAGAGGGGAGGATGGGGAAAGGAGGTTAGAGAGAGAGGGAGAGTGTGTGTGTGTGTGTGTGTGTGTGTGTGTGTGTGTGTGTGTGTGTGTGTGTGTGTGTGTGTGTGTGGTGCACATACAGTAAGAGCCACGGGCTAAACTTCTTTAGAAAGGATAGAAAGGGGCAGTAGTGAAAGGAGAGAGAGAGCAGAGAGAGAAAGGAGGAGAGCAATGAAATAAGAAAACGATGAAAGAAAATGGTTATAAAAAGAGAGTTGACGGGGGTAGATTTTTGTGTTGACTAGTTACTATTTCACTAGATAGTAACTTGTGTTTCCTTCCTACGGGCACTGAAGGAGTCTCTGCTGACCATTGGACATTCTGTGTATGTGTGTGTGGTATGGGAGTGTGCGTGCACGCTACCCCTTTGAGGTGTCGTTGGAGTGAAATGTATGGAGGCATTTGAAACCCTGAAGTGTGGCAGACCACCCACATCACCTCTCTGAGTCCTAGACAGCAGAGGACAAACAATGTGGACTCGTGACAGCTACCAGTTTATATTTTAGTCACTCTACTGTACTCCACAGAAAACGTTTTGGAGCCAGCGCCTTTCTGCCTGGTGTGTGCTCCTCTTTCCAACACTGAGCATGGTGTTTCAGCCATAGACTGTAAAGAATATGGACAAAGCGTTCCCCGGGTCTAACATGGACGGGGGGTGGCTCCCGTTCATAGAATGTAACGGTATCCACGCCCCTCAGAACATACACGACTTTATGGTAATTTTTTTAATCAATGGACCATAAAGACCAAAAAGAATATTATGACATGAGAAATGAGACTTTAAACTAGTGACTGGAAGCAGAAAGTATTCATGACCATGTTCATTAAGGTAATACAGTCTAGGACTCTAGGTGAAGTTGGGCCCAAATACATGGGCCTCTAATCCTCTATGGAGCTATGGGTTTTTTTGGGCCCAATGACAGCGCCACAACAGGCCATTATATGAACTTTCAGGAAGTCCCGATTTCCTTAGTGGCGTCACGAAATATCTGTCTGACTGCCCCCCTGGTTTCAGCACTCTCTGCATCCAGCAGTTTTAGGCAGAGTGCTCAAGCAGAAAACAGTTCAACTTTTGGAGAAGCGCAGCCCATCAATGTCACGGCTTTGTCTGACAACTCTGTCAGTCAATTACGACCTGAATCGTTACAACCTTGAGAAGTCTATGTTTAGCGATGTTTCCACTTGTCTATTTGTGCCAATAACACCTTTGAGGACAGCAACGGTTGATATATTCGAACATTACGGGCATCAATAAGCGCTCCTCTACTCATAAAACACTCTCTGTGGACATGACTCCTAATGGGATGTCTTTATTCTGAACATTATGGGGAAAATTATAATAGTCAGTCAAAGGTCAGAGGTCACAGAGTCCTATTAGAAAGACCAGGATATGAAATAGGAGACAACCTACGGTAAGAAGAGAGATGGTGTGAATTTTTTACCTGCTGGTTGTCCTTGGAGACGAGACTGATTCAGGGGAGGGGAATACCACATGACGAACTTCTTGGAGATATGTCTTCACATCATGAAAAGGAACTTCTGTAACGGAAGTGGGACATGATAAAGTATCTACTCAACAAGGGATCAACCATGCTGGTTGGCGAGATGTTGTAATATCAATTGAGCTATTGCTGATGGCTTCAGCTGTGGCCACAGAATTGTTTGCACAATAATGTTTGTGCTGCTATACTTAAAATGGTGAAGAGTTACATTGCAATTGCAAGCATAACTTGCAATGGGCTAAACAGTCACTAGAGTATTATTGTGGAGTTAGTTGAGCAGAGCTGCCATGGGCCAAACAGATAAGAGCACATAAATAAATAAGCAAAATTACACCAAATGATGAAGTCAATTACTAAATGCAAGACGTGACTTTAAGGTATGGTGCATCAACATGTATACAATATCATCAAGAAGAATCAAGAGGCGTGTATTTGCCTTACAAGTACAAGCAGCTACATTTGTGACTGTGCAAAAACAGCAATACAATACAACATAAGAATTCCACTGGACAGTCATGCAGGCATTCATTATAGTATATGAGTATATGAATCATGCATCGCTCACGCGCTCGCACGCGCACGCACACACACACACACACACACACACACACACACACACACACACACACACACACACACACACACACACACACACACACACACGAGGGGATCAAAAGGGTCTGACATTTCAAATGTCAAACTGTAGCACAAATGTGCTACTGTCCTGGAAAGAGAAGAGTTTAAATCTTTATCGATTCGACGGAGATCACATGACAGGCTTGACCTTCCACACAGCGAGTTTGATTATACATACCTGATGAGGTCTGGACTTTGAAAGCTACTGTGATCTAAATCAAGCAGTTACATTAAATAATTTTCAACGTTGCCCAAAATGCAGGACAGCTCCAAAGAGTTACGCAACGATGTGCACTTATCTGGGTGGTGTGCAACAAAGTTGTGCTGAATGAAGGCAAAATTGAAGAACCCATAAATGAGGTATAGACAGAGTAGTGTCTTTGTGCCCTCTTTGCGATCCCCCTCTTAACGTTGCCATTTTCTGTCTCAAAGAAAAGCACTCGGGAATGGATTGCCTCTGTCAAAAAACTAAAATGTTTCGTAAAAACAAAAAAAACTGTGATTTATCAAGGCAAATGTGCAGTACATTGCAGTTCATCTCTATGCCCTAATAATTATGGCTGGCAGCAACATGCAAGTAATTTGCCTCAATAAGATTTATCTGTTAGTCTTGATATTCTGCATTTGAACTCTTTTTAATAAGCTCTCTTGCAACTTCGTTGTCGTATGATTCTCACTTCTCAGTACTTTCCACTGAAGCAAATACAGAACTATCTAAATCAAGACCTGAGGCCTTGATTGTGGGTGATATTCCATGAAGTCTTCATGGGTCTTATGTGTCCAGGAAAGGTAATCACCCGGTCCCACTCTAGTACACCCTCACAGCCAACTCTCTCCTTTATTCCTCCTCTGAGTCCCATTATCCATTCACCTCTTTCATTTCTCTCTTTCTAATCGCCGAATTGGCTTTCCGTTCATCTGACAGCCACTCAGCCAGTCTCATGTTGTCTTGATGCCTCTTTCCCTCAGTCTCTGAACCACTCTCTGTGCACTCAATTGTCCTCCAATTGCAACTGCTCATTTCCTTGTGTGGCCCGTTGATGCATAACCTGTTTGCCCATTGGGCTTTTCTCTTAGTGTCCTAATGTTGCTCTCTTGAGTCATGCAATACTATTTAATTCTGTGGATCTGTGTAGCTCAATTGGCTGAGCAAGGCTTTCATCACTGCTAGGGTTAGGGGCTTGGTTCCTAATGGGGCCAGACTAGGCTAATGAATTCACAGTAGTGTATGGTGTTTGGATTGATGCATATCCACCATTTGGTGGATATGCATCAATCCAAACACCATACACAACCGTGGCTTATGTTCTGTTTAAAGGAGCACTTTAAAATGTTCAACCTTATCTTCATACTGTATAATGAGCATGTCACCAATTTTCAACCTTTCTTCATATAATTGGTATAATGAATTATATTAATTAATTGGTGGGCCATGGACAGAAAGCTGCCTATCAATGACATCATCTATAGCTAATGGAAACTACAGCATTTGATATCCTGGAAGGTTAGCATGCTGAAACAGAAGCCAATAAAATACAAAAGTTTGGAATCTTGTTAAACATTGTCGACAGCCCACTGCAGAGCGAGCTTGTAGACAGAAATGGTCTCTCTCTCTCTCTCTCTCTCTCTCTCTGGTACCTTCTAATAATGAGTGTTAGTGAGGGCTAATGATTGGAATTGGGTGAAGCACTCCTTTAAGAGTTCTCACACACCCCTCAGAGACAGATGACTCCAGCTAGCTTTCCCACATGCATGACTATTGGACTATTGGTCCAAATGACAAGTCACACTCCCCAAGAGTTTATGCTGCATGGCTGTATGGGTGTCATGCCACAGGCTGAGTCCACAGCATGTGGGGGTTTAATGGCACGCGCACACACGTGCACGCGCCCACGCGCACGCACACATTTGTCTGCGGCACAAATATTGTTGTATGATAAATTCAGAATCAGAAACTTTTGCTAGGGTTATCACTGTCCACATACTGTACAAGCACACACAAACTAGCTTGCTGCGTTTACATTGCGCCCTACAATTCCAAATGCATCTCTTCCTTCTTTGCTCCCACAAGTACCAATGTACAGTATAACACCACAGGGTTTGACACTAACGGTTGCCCGACTGCCCGTGGCAAGTAAATAAAACATTCAGGCAAGCAGAGTTTGCTTTCAGGTTGCCCGACGGGCAAGTGTATTCCATCTTCTTCATGAAATATTATAGGCTATTTATGAAGAACAATGCTACATTCATTCTGTTGTTTCAAAGTGACTGTCACACTCTGCAATTATTGATTAGATTTAACAACAGCAAATTTTACTAATCATTTTATAATGGAAAATGTACTTTTCCGGCAAGGGGGCATGACTTTTGGGCAAGTAGAACATGACCTGTTCTTGTCCGACGGGCAAGTGCCTCTGAGACCTTAGTGTCAAACCTTGCAGGCCAGTATCACCAATTACTTATTTTCAAACATAGAAACAACATAGATTCTCAGACATTTCTTGAAAATGTACCACCAGAGGTACACCGCACAGCTGACCATATTCACATATCGTATGAAGTTGGAACAAATTGCCATGTTCAATGAAACACAACACAAACATACAGTATGACAATATGAGTTGGGAGGATATTAAAGGGTAGCATGGGGGGGGGGGGGGGTTCAGGCAATACGTTTATTTCTTACATCATTATTTGTTTTACCATTGAGATGTCAAAGTCTTATGTATTTTTCCAAATGAGCTAAAACTTTTAACCAACCTAAATTTCAGTTAAAAGCATAACAAAATGTAAAAAGAACCACCACTCATCCGCTGAAAAAAAGTGAGGTGCTGGAGCCACAAAGGGAACACAAAGGGAAGCTCCGCACACTCAGATCTGCGCACAATCAATGTATTTATTTAGCAAGCTTTTGGTCTACTGACCTTGAAAGCTTGCTGCCTGAAGAAGGTCAGTAGACGGAAAGCTTGCTAAATAAATACATTGATTGTGCGCAGATATGAGTGTGCAGAGCTTCCCTTTAGTTAAAAGCATATACAAATGTGTTGCCATCAGAGGTTTTCAGAAAGTTCTGGAGACAAGTTGGGAGAACAGAAAATGGCTACAGAACAAATACATGAAGTGGGACTTTTACACAAGATCTACTATCCATGACATTACAGTATTAAATCTTGTATATGTATACCACTTACTGTAAGCCTTTTGTTTTATCAAATATTCATATTCATCCTCCTTTGGTCAGTTATTGTTGTGTAAATAACGGTATATTTCAGTCATATAGTTTGTATAAGGGCTTTTACTAAACTGATTAATATATTTGTATTCTCATAATATTTATAATTAACTGAATTGATGTTGATGTCAAATGGAAAGAAGTATAATTTCATGAGGAATGTCACATGGCTAAAAGTTAGGGAAAGAGAAGTACATTAATGAAGTTGTGCAATAGGTATTTTCTACCGTGCAATATTGGGATGCTAGCTATGCTACAAGTTAGTGTTGTACGCATTTCTGATAGTTTTGTGGGTTTGTAGGCTACTTTAGTGACAGGACACAGAACATCTGCAATATATGTTGCAATTGTCATTTTAGATATTTAATGATATCTAAAATGACAACGCATGTTATGTACAATACTATTAAATCCAATTATAGGTCTTTGAGGAAACCACATTTTGTGGTTGTATGTTGTATGTATGTTCATATAGTGACTGTATTACACTACAGTGAGATTTTTTAATTCAATATGAAAATATGCCATATTCTATGATTATTAAATGTGAAAGCTAAAGCTATACATTTTGGACATAAAAGAAAAAAACTGCACCCTGTTTTCCTTTGAATTTGCCTCTGGGGGCAGTGCATGGGGCAGTGCCAAACAGAATGTGGATAGCAGGATGTTGCCCGTTTGCTCTGCCTTAGGCCCTATTTTCCGGTGGTGGCGGTGCGCCCATTCTTTCATTCCCACTAACAACAATGCATACACATTCTGAATGCCAAGACAGAGGTGTGAAGCATGTATAACCCATTCTGACCTGAGATCAGATTCATATGAGGTTTCCGCCGGACACACACTGGTCTGATGAACCCATTCTGACCTGAGATCAGATTCTAAAAATGTCAGTCGTTCTTCGATTTTTTTCAAAAATAGCAGACCTACAAGCTCGTATCGCGCCACTCGGTGGCGCGATACGAGCTTGTAGATCTGCTATTTTTCAATAGCTAAAGCATAACATGATGCTAACACCAAAATGGGTGCCCGGTCAGAATGGGATAAACTCGTGAATACAGATGGAAAATGAAAGGTACGTATAGTGAAGTTCTATTAGCATTTTCTTTTCTCTCTTTTCTCATAACTGTTAACCAAAACTAACAGTTAATTAATACGGATAAAGGGTATAGCCTACTATTTAGAATTGATGAATGGCTGTGACTCACTCAAATTAACATCTGCCAGGACTGCATTTACAGTCGTGAAACTGCTACAGGAACCGACTATAACCAAATGTGGGTAAATTGTGGAAATAAACCATCAGTCCTCACTAATCTATACTGTAGATCTGCGCATCATTATGTGTAGTGCGGAATTGCCTGTCATCAAACGGCAAAATAGTTTATTGACACAAAGCTAAATATTGATTCTGTGGTAACACGTACTCTTGGTGAACTGACCTACCTTTCACCAATTTGATTATCACTTGATCATTTGGTACAGTAAAATATTAACACATGCTTACCACTGATAGAATATGACCTTCTCATGTGGCTTGAAAATAAAACATGAACTGACCTAGAGCAATATGTTTGGTTAAAGCCAAGGCCTAAGTTCAGAGAAATGGATATGATGAGTTGTGTCGGTTGTTGTTGATTTCTCCAATTTGGTCTATCACTTGTTCATAACATTATAGCCAAATCTCACTTCATAATTAGTTACAGACACAACTCATCAGTCACCACAAATAAATGTATCTGAACTTTAACCTTTCACCATACAAATTCCTCAGTATGTCAGTATGTGTGTGGCTGACTGTAGCCTATTCTTTTTGGTTGTCAAAATATTGCCCCCCTGCTTGAATAGGGGATATGTTAGATAAATAAACCAAAACGAAACACATTTTGTCCAGAGATACTGTGTAGGCTATAGTGACCATGCACTTCAGACTTCACCCGCGTTTTCAACCTTATCTTCATTTATTTTTGTCCTCAGACATGCGTCATTGTAACATGGTGGTCATTTCTGTTTACTCATAGTATGCCTCCCCTATTGATAACTCTATATGGGTTATATACGCCTATATCTTAGAAGAGGGCTGCCGAAACAGACTGTTAGGGCCGATTCATACTCCTATTTTAGCGCTGTAAAGCCTACAATTTGACGTCATTTGAGGGAATTGTAGGCTCCTCAGAGCCGAACCGACTTTTATTCGGCTCTAAAATAGGAGTATAAATCGGCCCTTACAGTGTAACTATATACCAGATTAAAAAGGTCAGTGACAAAGAGTGAACACTTTAAAAGGTTATTGATCAAAGAGAATGGCCAGGCACAGTGGCTTTGATCAAATAAGCATCAATAAATTGAAACCAGGGAAAGCAACAACAAAAAAAACCTTTCATGTTATTTACGGTCGATGAATAACTATAGTCTACACCTCTGGCGCCATCGTGTGCATTTTTTCTCATCAGTACGTGAAACAAATGAGTACATCCCAAAAGTCCATGTTTTTACATTTACCTTTTTACAAAAAACAAAATAAACTCACCAATAATGTCATCGTACACCACTGCTCGCAGTACCAACACGGAGGTATGGGGCGTGTTGACTTAATTCATTGTAGGCCTATAGTAACCGTGTTGGGAGGCATACTATGGTCCGACGGAGCATTGGTTCGAAGGAGCATTGGTCCGAGGTGCGGAACCCACAGGTGTTACCAATAATGAATGCTTAAACGTTAGTAACGTTTAAGTGATGGGCAAGCTACTAACGCTTGATGGGCAAGCTACTAACGTTGTTACGTTACCTAACCGTACCTTGACCTTAACCTACCAAAACTAAAACAATTTCCGAGACTCTTCTTCAACAAAGATGGCGAAAGCAAACATTCTTTGTTCTGTGTTATACATAAACACATTTGTAAGGTAGTCTACAGCAGTGGTTCCCAAACTTATTCATGTCAAGGACCTTACTCTAAGACAAGGACCCCCAAACTGACACTCATTAGCCCCCATTTGAAAATATATGCCAAAAGAGAAGATTTTGGTTCTAGCAGTGATTTTCAACCATTTTCTTTTCAAGGACCCCCAGTTTGACCTGAATTAGGCTAGGTCCCCCATTTCTATCTCTGGGACCCCAATGTATATTGTAAAATCAAAGTTAATTTAACTCTGAGGGTGTACAAATGGAACCAAATTCCATTTGTACACTCTGAGTTACAGACCCATAAGGGTCCATTTGGTTCCTAACTATAATTTTGCTGGGGACCCCCTGAAACTCCCTCAAGGACCCCTAGGGGTCCCCGGACCCCACTTTGGGAACCATTGGTCTACAGAACACTGAAGCCTTTAACCCAGAAACCATAACCTCGCAAATCCTACTATGCCTGCCCTAAACGTAACCTAACCTTAACCCTTAACCTCACAGAATAATAACCTAAAAACCACGCCCATCGGGTTAAAAACAAAAACTCAAAATGTAAAGAATAAAGTCATGAAAGATGTTTTTAATATTAAAATTTGACTCGAATAACAAATGTGAAGTACACCATGTCTGAGCTTAATTATAATAAATTACAAATTATATTCAGGATCACAATGACAAGCATGTGGAAAATAATGAAGTCACAAAGGAAACTTTTGATCCAAAAGGTTAGAATACCGGTAAGTAGATATACGGTAACAGAAGCATTAAGTGTATTTAAACTATTGATGGCCATAAAACAAATCAGTAAAGATCAGTTGGCATAACTTCTCATGGCAGACATAATGTATCAGATCTATTAAAACAGTACAAATCCTTTGACTGACAAGATTCCATGTTGAAATGCTGCCTCTGTCGTTAGAAAGATTCATCGGAAATGCACAAATTCTCTTGGACATTGCTGCTGAAACACTGGAGAAAGATGCAGTTGTGTTGCTTTAAAAACACATCATAGCACTCTGAGGTTAGGAGATAGTCCTGAGGGTTATTACACAAGAGTTGAGCATCTCAAACAGCTTTATATTTTAATGCAATATCTTGAGAGCTAGCATTTGCTATGAATTGTGCATTTCCCAATATGCGGACAAAATCCATCAAGTGAGTTTAAATCGGTATCTTACTTCAGAAAAAAAAAATCAGCCATTTAAAAACACTCCACAAACTTTACTTCTTTCCTCTGCACTTATATCCTCCTCTTAGCCTTATTCTTAGGAGTGTCACTGAGGTACATGAGTATGGTACTGTATGGTAAATAATATAATAAAGTGAAAACATTACACAATGAAAATAGGAGATATACACCTACAATATGCTGCTACAAAACTAGGATGACAAAGCATTAATATAAAACCCTGCTGAAGCCCACCAACCTAGTCTTGTGCAGCAGTGGGTTAAACAGATTTGGGTCTATGATTAATTTTTATAATATAATCAAAACACCACACATTTACATTCATCTGAAACTCTGGCTCCCTGGGACTGGGAGCACAAGAAACCTCAAAGATCCACAGAGTCAAACTGTTACCTGGATCCACAGAGTTCATTCAACTGTGAAAGTGTATAAATGCACCGTTCTGTATCCATTTTTACACCTTTAAACGCTCAATTTTGCTGTACAGAATGTTTGAAAATCAGTTATAATCTGTATGATAATAAAGGACATGCGGTAACAGCCTCCTCTATAAACTAAAGAAAATTACTAATATTTCTGAGCAGTGGCAAGAAAATAAATTACACACTATATAGTACTACACAGTGAGGACATGACCGAGATTCACACTATATGGTAGTATACAGTGAGGAATGAGGATAGGATAATAAATCACACTATACAGTGAGGATATGACCAGAAATCACACTATACAGATATGATTTACAATGAGGATATATGATCAGGTTAGAGTGGTATGTTTACAATCAGTTTTCTTGTCACTCCTCAACAACACAGAGCTATAACTCCCATTAGTCTTTGACTCTCATTGGTCTTTATAATAGTGGCCCAACAGTCATAGCAATATCCACAATGATGATGGAAGATAAAACAAAAAGTTTAGGCATATTAACAGAAGATTCTCACAAAAAAAGCAAGGAAGTTGCAACTGAATAAATAGCTTTCTGATAAGAAAGAGTGACTCATACATATCTGACATTCATCAAAGTCCATAGTATACTATACACTGGGAACTTTGCAAGCTATAATGAGCGACCATGACGAGATGTACAGTAGGGTAACAAGGGGGAAAATGTATATAATACACTGTGGCATCTCATTATGGTCTGCTGACATAATAATCCGTACAGTCTGAGCTCCGAGTGGTCATGCATTTGGCATGAGTGGTCATTGGGGTAAGAGTGAAAGACAAGGCCCAAGATTAGATCACGTTAAGGCTGGGTTAGTGTAGGATCAGGCTTTGCTGGTATAGTACTGATTAAGTTAAGGAGGTTAGGTTAACTTACAGTCTCTAACAAGAACTAGAGGACGAGTCATCATCCTGTACGGGTTCCCACAAAGGATACAATGTCTGCACATTTAGTGATGTCAATGTCCTTTGATGAAGTTAAGAAATGGCAATAAGCATTGTCTACACATATCAAGCAGAGGGCCATGGCTAAAGGTCATTGTAAACCAACAGTGCCCAACATGCTACCATATTGAAGGGCCTTGTCTCATAAAAAAAATAGGGACTGTATTCACAAAGGCTGCAGTGCCAGAATATCAATGCTGATAAGTCTTTCAGATGAGGGCTGCTCAATTCAGCGCAAAATGTCAGATCTAAAAATGTACACGCTTACATGTCGCATTGCGTCAAGGTGTGAGCTTATAGATCTGCTATTTTATGTTTTGAAAAAGGTTTGGAATGTTTTGCCAATGACTTACACAAATTCGAATAAATGTTGACTGGTTTTCAACCTAAATTCCATTGTTCCTATTCTTCTAATAGAGTATAGAAGTATAGATGAAGTCAAACAACGCTTTTGGCGTCACTGTTTCGTCACATCAACATTCACAGAAATACGTTTTTCTTCTAACAATATCATTGATCTCCTCAAAAGAACAATGGGATTCAGGTTTCAGGTTTCCTAAAATTATGAATAAATTTCAATTCAAATAATGTTGCTAACTAAAATCAGACTAAAGATCACAATAGCCTAGGTATCATGATTATAATACCTAGCGCTATGATTATGATGATTTTTTTTCTCTCTCTTTTTTAAGTTCAACACAAAATCCTGAGATTAAGAGATTTGTCACTGATCTTGTATCAGCATTCAGCACTACAAGTTTGTGAACACAGACCCAGAGCTCCAGATGTTATCCCTCCCAGGACAGGAAAATAACTCAGCCCCCACACCCTTAAAGGAGAATTCCATACTAGAAGGCTTTCCTACCTTTATTTGTAGTTGTTACGTCCTCACCAGAGGTCCAGGTGTTTTGTGCAAAAGCGCATTATTGGCTATTTCTCCTACCATAAGCCCTCAATGAATTGCATTGAATTGCATTGAATTGAATGGGGCTATGGGGTGTTGCGCCAATTTTTTTTGTATATATCCTCTCCTCATAATGTAAATAGTATCCTAAGTGACACACACACTTTACTACTTATTTCGATGGAAATAAGTGAATTAGCACAAAAACCAAACACCCATTGAGGGCTTATATTAGGGGAAATAGCCAATAATGCACTTTTGCACAAAATAACACCTGGACCTCTTTGGTGGGGACGTAACAACTACAAATAAAGGTAAGAAAGCCTTCTAGTATGGAATTCTCCTTTAAGTCAACACACGTCTAGTATTTCCTCAATCTTAGAATTATAGGACACACTCCCGTCTATCTCTGTCCACTGAAGCTGTTGGCTCCTGGAGGAGATATGGTGATGGAGTCCAGGATGGGACGGAGAGCCTGGCCGAATGGCCTGTGGAGCAAAGCATAACAGACAGCAGGTCGAGGAATTAATAGATGTTGAATTAAAAACGAATGTGTGTTATGGCAGAGAGGCAGATAGACAAGAGAAAAGGGTGGTAGAGAGAGAGTCTAGTACAATAAAGGGAGACAGAAAGAGAAAGAGGATGAAATAATTATATGATTGTGTCATCAAAGATTCTGACTCACGTGGATAGTACTTCAGCTGGTAAGTCTGTGATATATGAAGGGATCTTGCTTCCTGTAAGGAACTGAGCTACATCATTGCTGAAGGTGTTGCAGTTGTGCTCAAACAAGTGATACCGGTCCCCTCTGTACAGAGAGTGAAAGAAACGAGAAAGAGAGCATGAGACAGAATGTGAAAGAGAGCGATAAGAAGAGAGAGGGGCGTAGGAGGGAGGGCAAAAGGCAGTAGAAGATAAGTGAGCCAGCAGCTTATTTATAACTCCATGGCAACCACATTTGCACAGATAACAGATAACATAGGCCCCCCTAGAGAGGGCCAGAGCCGCCAGACAGACGCATGGGTATAACAGGACATTGACACAATTTGACAGTCTCCTCTTTGACAGTTATTTACCCGTATGTGGACTCTCCCAAGGAGGACAGGTACTCCATGAAAATCTCTTCGTTTACCTCTGTGGAACCAAGTTCCACGATGGAGTTGGGATCACCCAGCTGTGTTCCACCCTAGGGACACCCACAGACACACCACTGACCACATATCACACTTGACTTTTTTAAATTAATTTGTATCATCTTAACTGTTACAAGCAACACTGGTATATGGTGATCTTCAATGATTCTTACAGGCATACAGCTAGCGATACCCTCACCCCCATAGAAGAACTCCTCTCCATGGACCACAATGGCAGTGTGCCTAGAACACATTTCCAGAACAACAAAGTCAAAGGTTCATTCCAATCATAATGTTTGGCATTATACTTAGATCAAATATTAAGACATAATACTGAACTCACCATATTCCATCAAGCTGTTTCCCTGTAAAATCGAGAAATATTGGACATTAGCCATATGCAGCAATATATCAAACCGTAACACTTGAGGGGAAGATTCGATTCATACATGTAATTCATACATGTAAATACATTTCAGTCCCACACATTAATTACGCATCCATTAATTCATCATTAATTCCTCGTCCACACCATTAATTAGCATTATGGACGATGAGTGATCAACCCAGGGAGGATGCTGGGGTCTCTGAACGAGCCTCCTCCTGCATAGAAGTGGAGCAAGTACAGTACAGTTGTACTTGAAATGTACTGTAATTCTGCAAACTGTTAATAAATCAATCAATCAATGTTGGTCAAGTGACTTGACTTCACCATTTAGTTAATGTGAAGACCAGGAATTATGAGTTAATAATAAAAATCATAATTAATTAATGTATGAATGGCTTGTCATTCTTCGGCCGTCTGGTTTTAGGAGGTGGTTATCTCCAGAGGGTTGGATCGAGGTACAGTATAATCCAAACAACGACGCTAACACGCTAGCAACTTACCTAGCATCAGAGGGCTCAGTTGCCGAGCCATGCCTCTTGACAGGTCGTAAATGTACAGTTTGACCGGGTACGCGGGACTGTTCTGTTCCATGATTCAGATGGAGTCGATCCAAAATGTCCAGCGACGTTATTTTTAAACCCTACCACCACCACCACCACGGGTTAGCCTGTTAGCTAACAGGCTATAGTAAACAAACCGAATACAAACTAGACCAGCTAAACAAGGGAAGTCTCTGACAAATGATACGTCCACAAAGTTTCTATTCTGTACGATACATTTAAGAAGAATACATCAATTAAAGTATTACTATTATTGCAAGCAAGACTGCGAACCGTACCCGGCGGCTACTACTGACACTCTGACAGACCTACAGCTGGTGCTGTGTCACCAATGCCATGAATCATTCAAAACAATACACGAAGTAGCACGCCACGGACAGCGCCAGATGTAAATGCCTTACATCATCGACAGTCAGCAGAAAACACGTGACCAATTTGTGTGCGTGTGTGTGTGTGTGTGTGTGTGTGTGTGCGTGTGTGTATATACCGTATATATGTAACAGTGTTATATAATTACACAAAATATGATACAAATAAGTGCTTCTACCTGACTTAATTATCCATGGTTCATTTGTATAAGAATACAAAGTGCATGCATTGGGGGTCACAGCTCTCTCTCTCTCTCTCTCTCTCTCTCTCTCTCTCTCTATATATATATATATATATATATATATATATATATATATATATATAGAAGCAGGGAAAGAAGCAGACATATTTTATAACATTCCCCTAGATTTGATAGAAAGCAAGAAAGCATTAGAGTAGGAAGCAAAATGTCACTACATAGCGATAGCGTAGTTATTACGCAAATAAATAATGTCCTTTGTTGCAAACAGTGCAGTACAGTGTACAGTACCAGGCTACCAGCGTTTCCTAGTCCTGAATTTATGCAATAGCGCATTTGTAACAGCAGAGGGCAGTATCGAATTATGCCAACGTTGGAGTTGCACACATTTGGTAGAGAGAAAAACAAAACATGCAGTTCCACTTCCTATTCATTCACATCGTTATGATTTCAATGAGGAGAGGATAATAAAGTTATAATATATCAGGAGAGGATAGATACCATTTATTTGTACTATAGTTTGGACTTCTGACCACACTTTTCACCAAGATCAGGTAAATCTTCTAAACTCATTCACGGTCTTTAATTAAACCCTAATAGTACCATGATCTGATCCTTTGTGTTCTGACATGCAAGCAAGCAACGCCTCCGAGCTTTGGAACTTTGTGTTGCGCTTACGTTACATACTCATTAACATTATAACCTTTAGAAGAGCTCATGTTCGTAGTTTTTGCACATTTCTTGTTCTTAATCAGAACTAAATTCATCACATTAACACGCCTAATTTATATAACTATATTATGTATGTACTGTTTATGTAAGTGCATGTGTGTGTGCGTATGTCAACACATCTTGAACATTTTGTCATTCATTCTTTATTTTTTTGTACCTTGGTTTGACCCAGAGTAAGGTTTGACCAGGGCAGCGGCCATGGCAGAGTGGAACGCCTACTACCAGAAAGATGATGATGATGATGAAGAGGGGGAAGGAGACGAATCTGGAGGTACAGATTAAAGCAATGGTTCCCAAACCGAGGAATTTTTGGGGGGTTTCTCACTCAACAGTAAGAGCAAACCCAACACACAGTATAAGTATATCTGCACATTTCTAAAGTGAAATGTGAATGCATTAATACCAAATTGGCTGAAGATAAACAATATTTATCTGTGGAACTGTCAAACTAAATGCAATGCCTACAATTCCAAGTGCTTGTCAGAGTGGGTCCCCAAAGGATTATTTTGGGGTGGCGTGGCGTGAAAGGTTTGACCCGGGAATCCTTGGAGAAGAGCCTTAAATTATATGGCTCTGCCATGGAGTAGCGACAAGATCTTAGAGTACTCAGGAGTTGTTCCATCTCGTATGCAGTGGCCATAGGAACCGGTAGTATTGTATATTTTGCATGGGCGCTACAACTTTTGAGAGTTACAGTACTATTAAGTGCTTGCAGTGTTTTATAATATCCCCAATTATATGTATTACAAATACGATTATTGACACACCAAATTGGTTACTTATTGTCGTGTGTCCATGAAGAGTACAAGGTCACAGGGAGAGACAGTTTGGTGTTCTTGGTTGATGCCTCCAAGGAGATGTTTGTCAAAGGAGAAGATGGAGAACTTTCTAACTTTGACATGACCATGCAGGTAAGAATCCCTGGACAGGCCAGAGAAATCCAGATGGACAAAATGCATGATAGCACTCAGTGGAGACCAACAGCACGTGAAATGGAAAATGTTACTGTTTGAGCGCATTTGTGCTCAGTCAAAATAATTCTAGCTAAATAAAGTAGAGGTCGTACAATATGGATTTTTCATGGCCATTGACAATTCCAATATTTTGGATAACAGGAAGGCAGATGGGCTTATTATCCATAATCAATGCAACAAACTCTGTACTGTTTTATCCTATTTTACATTTCAGGCACTTTAAACACTACTTATCACTAATTACTTAAGAGTTGTGCTTGAAATGTGCCATAACTCAGTCCTTATCCACCGATCCCAATATGGTACAAAATACTAATACCAACTTGATATAATTGGTCAAGCCAATCAGTAAAATAAGGATAACAAAACCTTGTGTCTTGTCCACTACTTGTAGTGTGTGCGCAGTGTGTACAGCAGCAAGATCATCAGCAGCTACAGGGACTTGGTGGCATTGGTTTTCTATGGAACAGAGCAGAGCAAAAACCCCAGGAACTCCTTCAAAAATGTCTATGTGTACCACGACCTTGAGGAACCAGGTAAGTGGGTGGACTGAGTTTTTACAGCCATTACCAAAGCAGGGTATTATACAGTATAAGCACAGGCTATGTTATAACAGTGTACTGGTAGTTCCATTGGTAGAGCATTGTTTTTTGTACTGTGATATTTTGTAAAATTGTGGAAATTCAATAAAATACTTTAAAATGCAGTAGGTCATGCCAGAAGGGTTCTTCCATAGAACCCTTTAATAAATGTGTTCACATATTTAGCTCGGCAGGAAATGTCAACACTGCACTAATACAAGACGAGGAAGACTATATTCTAATATTCATTTATTATGACATAGTAAATATAATTATTGTTTTTCCTTCATTGTGACTCACCCAACATCTCCATTCTATTCCACATCCACATTCTCTGTGTCCTCTGCCATTCCAGGTGCTAAGAGGGTGCAGGAAGTAGACGCCCTGCGTGGGAGTAAGGGTGCTCAGTTTGTGGAAGAGAACCTGGGCATCGGGGGGGAGACATCCCTGGGTGATGCCCTGTGGTGCTGCTCCAACCTTTACAGCGACATCAAGCTACGGCTCTCACACAAGCGCCTCATGATCTTCAGCTGCAGGGATGAGCCGCATGGTGGCGACAGCACCAAGGACCGCCAGGCACGCACCAAGGCCAGCGACCTCAAAGAAACTGGTGGGTTTAAAGCAAGCCATAAAGGGAAATCTTTTTTTTGCATTGTAACTGAGTAAGCACTGAGAAGAAATTGTTCAATTGCTTTATTTACAAATACTGCATTCATGTGTAAAAAATCCCAGTGACTTTTGTAGAGTGATTTTCTTTTCCTGTCTCTGCTAGGTGTTGTCATTGACCTGATGCACCAGATGAAACCTGGCGGCTTTGATGTCTCGCTCTTCTTCTGCGATGTTGTCAGTCCTCCAGAGGATGAGAGTGAGCTGGGAATGCAGCTGGAGCCCTGCTCCAAACTGGACGACCTCCAGAAGAGGGTGCGTGCCAAGGAACAGAAGAAAAGAGCCATGTGCAGGTAGGGTGAGAGGCAACTCTTCATAGCACCTGCTGCATTCTGTCATTATTTACAATGAAAAAGCTGTGCGGTGGGATGTTCACGTCTGAAATTAATATCAGGTGATTTCACATAGAGTAAGTGCACATCAAACATGATTTAAATAGTTACTTAAAATGATCAGCATTTTATACAGTGCCATTATCCAAAGTGCTTTACAATGTGCATTACATTCACAATTTCACATGCATTCACACACTGTAATAGAGGCAACCATGCAAGGCATCCACATGCTCATAGGAAGCAGCTAGCTAATGTTTCAGTGTCTTGCTCTTGGATGCTCCGACACAATGCCAGCCAACTCTGATTGGTTTATGAATGACTTTGTTTTGAAATATACCCACCCCCAGGTTGAATCTGTGTCTGGGAGAGGGGATGAACGTGGCAGTGGCTGTGTATGCCACTGCATCGACAGCCCGTAAACCAGGGGCAGTTAAGCTGTACCGGGAGACCAACGAGCAGGTCCGAAGCAAGACCCGAACCTTCCACACTCAAACGGGTAGCCTGCTGCTCCCCAGTGAAATGAAGAAAGCTCAGGTAAGACATCTGCCCACAGTGGGAACACTTTTAGAGCGCGTTGATGAACGATCAAAACACTGACAGCCAATCAAACTACATCAGAATGTCATGTTCAACACATCACTTGAATTCAACATGACAGACCGCATTGCTGAGAGACTCATCATTAAGGTTAAAAAAGTATTAAAATCTGGGATATCCTTATATCGCATATATTGCAATTTAGGGGGAAAATTAAATTAAATCGATTTTGTGGTCACAGCTGGTGTGCGTTCACATGCTTGGAGCTACTCTTTACAGAACCTTATCATTCATGTGACGCTCACGTAATTAACCTAGTTATGTATACAGTAATGTAAGTAATTACAGTTTGGTCTCGGTCCATGGGTACAGTACTCTCACGAGAGGAGACTAAGCACACAAGGCTAGGCATTTGAGGATGAGAAAATGTATGGAGCGAAAAGAAACCTATCCATCTGCTTATGTGCTGTGACAATGATGCAGCATTCAAAATTGTCGCACGTCTGCGTGAATGGGGGTTTAGATATAATACAATGTATATTGCTGGGATGGAAACTAACAAAGAAGAAGAAAGCTCACTTTTTGTCTACAGGCCACTAGAGGTGAACTAATTTATTATAAACCAACTACCTTTGTAGCAAATAATAAGCCTTATTTTTGTATGTCTGTGTTTGTTGAAGGTGTATGGAAACAAACAGATTGTGATGGAGAAGGAGGAGGTGGACACCTTAAAGCAGTTTGATGACCCGGGACTTGTTCTGTTTGGATTCAAACCCATGGAGAAACTCAAGCTGCACCACCATATACAATCCTCTAAATTTATCTACCCAGAGGAGGGCCAAGTCACAGGTGTGTGTGTGTGTGTGTGTGTGTGTGTGTGTGTGTGTGTGTGTGTGTGTGTGTGTGTGTGTGTGTGTGTGTGTGTGTGTGTGAGTGTGTGAGTGTGTGAGTGTGTGAGTGAGTGAGTTAGTTAGTTACAACGACAGGGAATGGAGCACGTAACTTTGTTAATATGCCATGCTCTGCTCACAAAGTTCAACTCCTCTTACATCGTCTACCCCCAGGAAGTGCGTGTCTGTTCACTGCACTATTGAAGAGGTGCAGTGAGAGGAACCTATTCGCACTGTGTCGGTACATCAGGATACGAAACACCCCTCCTGTTTTCGTGGCGCTGGTGCCCCAGAGAGAGGAGGTGGACGAGGGACAGAATCAGGTCACACCACCAGGTACTACTACAGTAACTGACCCCGTGTATGTAAGGATAAAATGGCCACGATTGTTAACATTTGAACAATCTAATCATGCAGATTTTGGGATCCACATGGGAACGGCATAACCAACCCAGACCAACCTGCTTATAGACCGCTAGGCTCCTACAGAGCCTCACAGAAAAAGCCTTAACTGATGGACACAAATGTTCTCTTGGTACATCAGGTTTTAATGTCATCTACCTGCCGTTTGCTGATGACTTCAGGACCTTGAACACACCAGAAAGCCCCTCAGCGTCAGACATCCAAGTGCATAAGATGAAAGAAGTCGTCTCCAAGCTCCGCTTCAAATACAGGTTAGCTGTAGCAGTAATATAATGAAGAATGCATGTTTTTCAGACACGTTAGTTGTTAACCACCATTCTATCCATTATATGTATTGTACAACTGATAGCTAAAATAGCTGATTGTAGATATATTTTCAAATTGTTCAAACATTTTTATTAATAATAAAGGTTTTCTGTATGATCATTAAGATATCAAATTGAGAAGATACAGGCAGATGAATGGATGGATACAGGTTATGATGTTATGCAGTATGTTTAAAATGCTAGACTACCTCCAAAGAGACAATGGCTCAAGCCCCCTCTGTGGACCCCACAAGGGGGGTCCAGACCCCAGTTTCGGAACCACTATACCTACATAACATAATACTATATTGTTGCAGGAGTGAATCGTTTGAGAACCCAGTCCTCCAACAGCATTACAGGAACCTGGAAGCCTTGGCTCTGGACATGGTAGCTCCAGATTCCATTGAAGACTTCACCAGTGAGACACACAAATGCATACACACATTCTTTATTTCAAACAGGACTTGAATTGCACTTGTTGGCACAGAGTCAAAACTAACAACTCGAACAAAACCTCTCTTCTGTCTTCTAATCTCTTAACATCCTTGCTTCTTTCCTACACCCATCCCTCCATCTCTCTGTACCATATCCTCTGTCTTTATCTCTTCCCCTATACCTCCATCCATTCTTCTCTCTACCTCCATCCACCCCCCCCCCCCCCTCTCTCTCTCTCTCAGTGCCTAAAGCCGAACAAATGGACCAGCGTCTGGGTCCTCTGGCCCAGGAGGTAAAGGACTTGGTCTACCCTGCCTACTACAACCCAGACAACGCCAAACCAGCTGCCAAACGCAAAACAGGTTGGTCAGGGATGTTGCAGGGTTAAAGTTTCTGCCCAGTGCCCACCGCAGTGGATAGTGGAGTTTGATTTCTACACTTTGTTTTGAGCTTAATGGGCACTCCAATAAACAAAATTGGTTAATTGTTCACAAGGGGGGTTCCACAAGTGGGAAGCTGACAGAGTGGGTGATCTCTGCAGTGACAGAGGCCATGTCAGACAGCAGTACAAACATGGGGAGAATTGGCGAAGAATTTGGGAGAAAAGGAAAAAAAACACAGATGAAACTAGAACTGCACTCTGTCGAGTGCATACTTGCTTGTTGCACACTAGTAGGACATAAATGGCCAACTAGTGCGCAAGCAGAGCGCGTAAGTACTTTCGACCGTTATAAACTGTCACTTTTGATGCGTATGCACCGTCCCAGCAAATTGTGCCTGATACGGCAGTGGTGCCAGATTACATAAATGTATACACAGGAGCATTACCTTTAATCCTCCCAACACTAAAACATATCGTCATTACATAGCCATCGAAAACCAATTACACTCTGGCATTGGGTCCTTTAATCCACATTTCTTACGTCATCATTGAGAGCTAGTTATACATATACTATATATATGCTGGGACCAGATTACATACATGACCATATTTCTTACGTCATCATTGAGAACTAGTTATAAAGGTTACTTTGCGCCAAAAACCCAGCCAACCCGCCACTTTTGATGCGTATGCAAATAAAACAGCAAATTTGTGCCTGATTTGCTGGGACCAGATTACATACATGACCATATTTCTTACGTCATCATTGAGAGCTAGTCATACATATACTATATATATAATTTGTAAGTTGATTAGCGGTATACTGTGGTTACTTTGCGCCAAAAACCGTCCCAGCCAACCCGCCACTTTTGATGCGTATGCAAAAAACAGCAAATTTGTGCCTGATTTGCTGGGACCAGATTACATACATGACCATATTTCTTACGTCATCATTGAGAGCTAGTCATACATATACACACCATGTACTCTGGTCCCAGCAAATCAGGCACAATTTGCTATTTTATTTTACAGATTATATATATAGTATATGTATGACTAGCTTTCAATAATGACGTAAGAAATATGGTCATGTATGTAATCTGGTCCCAGCAAATCAGGCACAAATTTGCTGTTTTATTTGCATACGCATCAAAAGTGGCGGGTTGGCTGGGACGGTGCATACGGATCGGGTGAAAAAATTACTTGCGCGCTCAACTTGCGCAAGTAATGACCGTATAAACTTGGTGCCGACTGCACTTATGATTGGTCAAAGATTCTGTGTGTGTCTATCTGTCTGTCATGCAGATGCTGCTGAGGGCGGAGCTGAGAAGAAAGCCAAAGTGGAGATGACAATGGATAGCCTCAAGGCACACCTACAGAATGGCACTCTGATGAAACTGACAGTGCCTGTGCTCAAGGACGCCTGCAAACAGTTTGGAGTTAAAACCACCGGCACCAAGAAACAAGAACTGGTCGATGCTATTATCGACCAGATGTCAGGCAAATAAGGAAGGGAAACTGGAAATCCTAGTAGCTTTTTGCAGTTATTGTTCGTGATGTATTGTAGTCAACCTATTCTTCTACCCTCAGCTCATTTCACTGTACTGTCCATTAATAACTTAGTTTTTCTTTTTTAAATCACCAAACGAGTTTTGATCTCATATCTATGAACATATACACAATTCAGTACAATTCTTGTTTGTAATAAAAAGAAAAAAGTGGGAAATATGAGTAATTTTTGTATGGTTTGTCTCATTTGCAAGAACGCTAAAATAATATATGGCCACTTAGAACTCATGACAATATAGGCAGCATACAGTATGATAGTTACTGTACCTGGGCTAAATGTTGAGGGAAGATTGACGTTTCTTGGCCGTGTAGGATATCCACAGGTGTGGTGAGGCCGATGACTTATTCAATTATTTGAATGCTATGTTTTCATTCATGCCTCTCTCCATGGTGCTGAATAATTCATCCCCATGGGGAAATTCAGGTGTAGCAGCAACAGCTAAAACAATGTGAAACACATGATGGGTACAGGTATGAGTAGAGCATTAAGATTAACAAACACTACAATTTTGAGTTTGAATCGGCTACATTAAGCAAAATTTAGATAAACAGGTTTAATAATCAAGGTGGTCACACCGAACTTTGCAGCGGATTCTGCCAATGGGAATAGAATGGTTTGTTGCTATTCACAGAATTCTGCAAAAACTAAAGAAAAGTGAAAATCTGTATTGCTGAATAAAGTCCCCCTCCTTTAACTTCTGTTTTTGGAATCGGTGGGGTCAAATAGTACCGATAGTGTCTTTAGGGCTGGTTGGAGTTTGGAGTTTCATGAATGCACCACTCAGCTGGTCTGAGAAAAAGGCCCTGGGTGGACATTTCCGGGCAGGAAAATCTGTATTGCCAAATAAAGTCCCCCTCATTAAACTTGTTTTAGGAATCAGTGCGGTGACGACAGCAAGAAAGTTAAGGTCTTTATCTGTCCAGCCCTGGACCCGATGGCATCCTTCTGGTGATAAGAGCCTTCTGATGGTCGGAGCAAACAGGATGCTGCAGTAGAGGCTATCAGGCTGGACCATAGAGTTGAGCTGGACTCACATTTGCGTGCAGCATGCATGCGCCCCAAACACACCCATTCATGGGAGTGGAGAGGGGGGAAATGATTACAAAACAAAACCATTCAGGTGTGTAACCAGCTAGCAACTCAACCAGATTGCAAGCAGTGAAGTAGACCCACACAGACCTGCACATGAAATATATAACCAATCTATAATACAGTTCATCTATAATACAATTTAGTTAAATGTCAACCTTTGCCTCCTATCTCATGCCCTATGTCTGAAGATACTCTGAAAAAGCGAAAACATGGTGAAAAATCACACCCGTGTGAAGTAAGTGGTGCAATTCCGTGTGGGGGTCGGAGTTCCAGACCCACAGGAACGCACCTTCCTTAAAAATAAACTCAACGGCCCAGGCCGTAGCGTAACGGTCTGGGCACCGGACTGGTAATCCAGTCACAGTGTGCTGCGGGTTCGACTCCCGGACCCGACACGGCCTTTACTGCATGTCATCCCCCCATCTCTCTCCCGTTTCCTGTCAGCCTACTGTCTGTCCCTTCAAAAATCAATAAAAGGCGTAAGCCGCAAAAAAATATCTTAAATAAAATAAAAAATAAAAATAAAAAAAATAAACTCAACAAATTCACCACTTTCACACTCCACAAGGTCCAGATCAGGGGTGTGGACTTTTTCAAACACTACTCTATGATAGAGGACAAAATAAAATAAAATGGATTTCATGCTCCACCTCGTTCAGATCACAGTATTCACATATCCTATCCTCCTCAGCAACACCCCTATATCTTCCCCGTTTCGATGTGTAATGTGAGTCCAGCCTCAGAATGACCTTGGAAGCTTTATGGAGACAGTGCAATGTGGCATGTCCTGAATCCTGATGGTGCTCACCTGGGCATACTCTGGCTAAACTCCCGCTGGCAGACACTAGAATCTGGATGTCTCAGAACAGCTCTATCTTTCTGTCTATGTGGCCTGCATGCAGGCTGAGCTATAGTGACAACAGAAGACACTGTCCCCCAGACACTTGGATGGCAATGTGTAGATGGCTGGTGGAGTGTTGTAGAGATGAGAGCGATCAGAAGGCATTTCATCCACAAGTCACAGAGAGGGACTGCTGTTGGACATGGCCTCTGACTGAAACTTGTAAATGGACAATAGAGAGAGAATGATGTTGGGGAAGAAAGTGTGACTGTGTGCGTGTAAAATCCTAAGGATAAATATATGAGTTCCAACAGAAAAACACAAATATTCACAAGACATTTAAAACTAAACAACACAATCACTGAAATCCAAAAGAACATCACCACAACTTACAAACATGCTATATACCTCCCACATCAAAACAAGGACAGATTTACATTGTACAATTACAATGTTGGCATTTAGCAGGTAATCACAGAAGGAAAAGTGGGATCATATAATATGGGATTAATGATAGGCATGCTGCATAATAGATACAAAAATGTTGAGAAATGGCCTAGATCTACAAGCTCACAGCATGTTGCGGAAGTGTCGCGCGGTAAGCTTGTAGATCAGCATCCAAAAAACGAAGCATCCAAAAAACTGCTCTCGTAGGATTTTTTTGCAGATCTTGGTTCTATAGTCCAATATGAGAAAATGATGGCGTTCAACTTTTCCGGACCCCCAACCCCTTTCTGGGGGGTGGGTCATCTATTTTGGGACCTCCCGGAACAGTATACACCAATTTTCATAATATTAGGGTTTTTTTTGCATGTTTTAAAACATTCTGAGTTGATTTCTTACACTTTTAAAGTGGTTAGAAGAATCCTTTCTGACTTTTGGTAAGGGTGTTTCCTCACCAGACTGACCCCTGTGCTTATCTCAGTACTGATTACATTCCTTGCTCTGCTCCTGCTCCAGAACAATGTCAGATTAGAAAGAACATAATTGTTTTTATGTTTCTTAATCTTATTTATTTTACTATGTATATATTATGTAACCTGTTTTTGTTTTCTTTATTCATTCATAATGCAAGGGACGGTGCTGGTGCTCAAACAATAACCAACCTGCCATGGTCTCTGCATGCAAAAGCTATGGTGGAGACTGTAACTGCTCCTAAACCATCTTCAACTGGTGCAGAAATAAGACAAAGTCCCAACTGATATCACAAGGGCCTTTTATTTATCCCAAGCGACAACGTGAAAAACTGCAAAGAAATCACATAATATTTTTTAACCACAATGAATTATAAACACATGAAATATGAATGTCCTTGTCAGTCAGTCATGCTGTCTTTTAAAATGTCCATGAATTGTCCATATTGACAAATGAAATGTCCACATGTCACAAACACAAACAAATACACGATAACAATGACAATATAACTTTTACAGACACAAAACAAAACAACTGGGAACATACCGTATGCGCCTTCTGCACAGACTTTTAGGCGTTCAGTTAAAGTTCTTGTACTTTTTTTATATTATTTTCTTTCTTATCTTTTGTGGAGACTCTGACATGCAAGAGCCTCTCGCCTCTCTGGTCTGCTCTCTGTTTGTTCTGCCCAAACATGCCCAAACCCAACAGGTGATTGAAATGAGGTGATTAGCTGAGCCTAATTCAACCTGCCAGTGCCCATGAAACAAAACAGATCACAAATGCAGAGCACAGGATGGCCATCACGGCACTATCTCACCATACATACACCATACAAATACCAAAATATACAGTTTGTTGCCCAAAACAAAAATACAATTTACAATATGCATTTTCAGAAAAATAAGCAAAATTAAATATTACAGCATACCCATAACTGGGACAGCTACAGAGACTGTGTCAACACTATTGACTAGGGAGGACATTCAAGATGTAGTGACTCTCTTTGGGCATAATTGAAAGAAAGAGGTGTGTGTGTGTGTGTGTGTGTGTGTGTGTGTGTGTGTGTGTGTGTGTGTGTGTGTGTGTGTGTGTGTGTGTGTGTGTGTGCGTGTGTGCGTGTGTCAGCTCTGAACTCGGTATAATCTGCACCTGGCTCGCTGATAACAAACTATCCTTACACCTGGGAAAAACTGAATCCATCCTCTTCGGATCAAATAGTAAACTCAGCAAGGCAGATGGCTTCTTGGTTAGAGTGGGTGACAATATTATCACACAAAAAGATCAAATTACCTACCTAGGTTCCATCCTGGAGGCCAATCTTTCCGGTGATAAAATGGCCACCAACGTAATCAAAAAAGTCAATCAAAGAACAAGATTCCTTTACAGGATCTCCTCACTGGTCAGCAAAAACACCTTGAAGACCTTAACAGGAGCCCTCGTACAAGGTTTCTTTGACTATGCATCCACCTCTTGGTACCACAGCACCTCAAAGGCCCTTAAAACAAGGCTCCAGACCTCTCAAAACAAACTGGTCAGGCTCCTACTTGGCCTCACCCCCCGAACCCACCTCACCCCTGCCCACTTTGACAGGCTGGGATGGCTTAGGGTCGACGACAGAGTACAGCATCTTGCAATGGGTCTGGTCCACAAGATTCGATACACCACCAAGATACCCATGTACCTGTCTAAATACTTCCTTAATGTAAACGAAGTCCACACCCACAACACCAGAGGGAGTGCAACAAACCATGTACAACCCAGATTCGGCACAAACAAGGGACTAAATTCTTTTCGCTCCTATGCCACCAAAATGTGGAACGCCCTACCAACAGTCATTAAGACATGTGAATCCCTTGACTCCTTCAAAACCGCTCTCAAAGGGCACCTACGGATGGCTGCATTTCGAAACTGGCCTCTGTAAAATCTGAATCCCCCCCCCCCCCCCCATTTTCCCTCACTGTATATTGTATCTTTTCCCTTTTTTTGCTTCCCATATGATGAATTCCTGTTCTGTTCTTTACCTACAGAGAAATGTCTATTTGTATGTCTCTAAATGTTTGTATGTCTTTAAATGTTTTGATGAATTGAACAATGTGGACCCTGTTGTAAACAAGTGTAATGCTTAATTGGGTCGTCCACTCACAGTTGACAGTCTTTGTATTGAGTTCGTGCTTAAAATGTACTGTAAATTCTACAAACTGTTAATAAAGATTTAAATCAATCAATCAAAGTGTGTGTGTGTGTGTGTGTGTGTGTGTGTGTGTGTGTGTGTGTGTGTGTGTGTGTGTGTGTGTGTGTGTGTGTGTGTGTGTGTGTGTGTGTGTGTGGCTATACTACTCATCAGAGCCCAGCTTCAAGAACTTTTGTCCTTCAATTATGATCTGATATGAGTATGACACTGTTCTGGAGCAGGAGCAGCAGAGCGAGGAATGTATAATGACTATTAAATGAGTACTGAGATAGGCACAGCCTATCCGGGGGTCCCAGCCCAGGTGAGGAAGCAGAAACACCCCTACCAAGTCAGAAAATATTCTTCTTGCCACCTTAAGTGAGAAATCAACTCAAAATGTTTTAAAACATACAAAACAACTCTAATATTATGAAAATCGGGCCGGTGTAGGAGCTGGGAGCTAGGTCCTAAAATATATGACCCCCCAAAACAGTTTGGTCCCTATAAAATCCAAAACAGCAACAAAAAAAATATGTTTTACAAAAAATAAGAAAGAAAATCCTAGGGAAGTTCACATCGTACCGTACCGTATCTCGTATTCTAATAAGCGTGGGCTCCTGTACGCACTGAGCTCTGACGCAAAGGTCTGACAGCAAACATGAGGCCGCGAGGGACAGCACGCATGCGCGTGTTGAGAAGAGGGCAAGAGGCAGCAGCTACAAGGAAAAAGTGGTAGCGAGACAAAGGACTTACCAAGCAACCCCGTATGAAAAGAGGAGCGACTGGGCTATTTTAAAGAGGATTACGGATTTGGAAGCTGTAAATTTGACAGAAAGGTAAAGGTAAATGGAGAGATTAGTCGGAATTGTAATGTGAAACGGTTTGTGTGCATTGCCAAACGACTGTCACGTAGTGCAAGGGAAGGATTGTGCAAGCCCGAGTATCTTTTTTTTTTTTGTGGTAATTATTATTATCGTTTCAATCGTATCAATTTAAACTCGGCCCGCACAGGTACCCCCCAGACTGGTACAAATGTCATGAACCAGTGGATTGTACTCGTCTAGTCCTACATTTTATATTTTGTACGTTTCACGGTTGTTGTTTTTTTCTTTCTCAGCTAAACAGGCAGCTTCCTCTGTCCAATCAGTTGGCTGCTTGAAATGTTTACCTTTTTCACGTTAGTGATTGCTGACCAGCTTAAAATGAGAACAGCGTGTAAAACGATATGATTACGATATCTTATCACACTTTTACAAAGCATATTGACAACAAGAAAAATGGCATTCCCTGAAGTGTATTCTCTCTCTCTCTCTCTCTCTCTCTCTCTCTCTCTCTCTCTCTCTCTCTCTCAGCTGTTTTCAGGAATCAAATCCCCAACTGAGCTGCATCTACAATATAACACTTTGTTAGCAATGGAAAGAACTGCAAACCTGTAAGCCAGTCATCATCATCCACACACACAATGGAGGAAGTGGAAAACACTGAGCAACAAGACTGTCTCCTCTAGTCTTTGACATTGTTGATGATGCAACCTCTGGAATTACTTTAGCAGCTGTCTTTTAATTGATTACGCACATCTGGAGTATCTAATGTTTGCATTCGCTGCTAATTACACAGGTAATCCCTTCACACTGTTGACGCACACGTGAATGCCAGTCCACGGTCCATCATCCCTTTTATTTCACTCGCTCCACACATCCATTCCTGTTTCTGAAAGAGCAGGTCTGCTCTCTTCAAACCCCAAAAGGGTCTCTCACTTAACTTGGACGACTGCCCCCAACCCACTCCACGCAAGCCCATCCCCTCCTCCGAGCGGCTGAGTGGTTGCCATGGCGACAATTGCCATGACACCGATGTAGCATCGTCTCTGCGAAGGTGGCGGCGGTAGTGGTCGGTGGTAGTGAGTCAGTGAGGAGGAGGAGATGGGAAGCGCTCCCCATTCAGCTGGGGAGTGGAAGGGGAAGGGGCGAGGAGGCCTACAGGAGCTTGGCTGCATGCCCTGGAAGGTCACTAAGCAGAAAGGAGGAGGAGAAATGGTCCTTGGAGGGTCGAGAGGAGGTGGGGAGGACAGGAGGTGCAGGGATCTCAAGGAGTCGCAGCAACAGGATCTCTTGTCTTCTTCCTCGTCCCTCTCTCCTCCTCCTAACCCCACGACGGTGGCTTCCCAAGAGGCATCTCCGTCTCCTCCGGCCATCTACCATGAGAAGCAGCGCAGGGAGCTGTGTGCCCTGCACGCACTCAATAACGTCTTCCAGGACGGCACAGCCTTCAGCAGGGACACGCTGCAGGACATCTACCAGAGGTGAATAAGGTGCAGGGATGATGTGTGTGTGTGTGTGTGTGTGTGTGTGTGTGTGTGTGTGTGTGTGTGTGTGTGTGTGTGTGTGTGTGTGTGTGTGTGTGTGTGTGTGTGTGTGTGTGTGTGTGTGTGTGTGTGTGTCTGTGTCTGTGTCTGTGTCTGTGTCTGTGTCTGTGTCTGTGTGTGTGTGTGTGTGTTTGTGCGCATGGCTGCCTCACGTTACCTCATCTCTCCCTCGTTCTCTCTCTGATTTGTTTGTCCTTCTATTTCCTCAAGTCTTCTATTTCCCCTTGTTGCCAGACTTTCACCCAGCACTCTGGTGACTCCTCACAAGAAGAGCATGCTGGGTAATGGGAACTATGACGTCAACGTCATCATGGCGGCTCTACAGACACGTGGATTTGAGGCTGTATGGTGGGACAAAAGAAGGTACGCAGGACCAGGCATGACGGAGGTTGACAGCAAACCTATTTTCTCATCTTTAAGATGAATTTAGAATTCAAGCATTGTTTTGCTTCATCAGACAGGAAAGATATGGTCTTTGTCTGGAGTTGAACCAATGATGTTGGAATCGGGTCTGTGTCTGTATGGTTGAGTCACCACCAGGGTGCTTGCTGCTTGGTATTCCATAAAAAAATGTTTCTTGTATATGAATTAATGTATGCTGCTACTAGAAAGGCTAAGGGAATTTTAAGTATTGCCTGTTTAAGGGACACTGAGAATTTAACTCTGTATTTGTTGTAGGGCTAATGTTCCATTATCAATCATTGAAGAAGATGAGCATTCTTCTGTATCTCTGAAACGCCACCAAAGTGGTTGTTCTGAAAATGTGTTCTGAGAATTGACTCCAGTGATGTCACTGAAGTAAAATGATTGTGAAATCTACAACTCCTCCAGGGTTTGAACCGGTAGCTGCGAGATTGTCCTTTTTTGTTTGTTTCAAAAAAATATCTATCTTGACTTAAGACAATGTGCATCAGATTGATGTAAAGGTGGTCATACGTCAGACTCATAGACCATATGGATGCTTTATGGGAATTGTAAGGACAGAAAATTCAGTATAGGGAGACAGAGAATGAAGTGCAATGAACAACAGTAAAAGAGTGTGGCACCGATGCTATTGGGTTTAGAGATTGCATTCCCTGTATGGCTCCTTGGTTAGAGTATGACATTTATACTACTAAGATAAGTGATTTCATAGCCGCCCACTGGTGTCAGCTATGCTAAAAATGCATGCACTATAAGACACTTAACGAGACCACCAAATCGAGTAAGCCTTTGACTGTTTGTATCCATGTACTGCTCATTGATATCATTTGAGTTCATCAAACTACCCTACTGTGTCTTGGTTGATTAGTTTACTAACATTTTGCATTATAAATTGACTTGATTAAATAGGAAATTAAATCCTGTTAGTAAAAAAATACTTTTAGTGACAGTCATATCTGTGAGTGATAGTTGAGAACAATGAGGCAGGAAGCTGCCTTTCATCAGTGCAATATACAGTATGGTATCAGAAGACACACATTCCTTCTACTGTTTAGAACAAAACGGCTCCAAAGTGTTATTCTTAACGTTGGTACTTGCTGAAAATTTAGCCATTGTCATCAACTTGAGTCATCACATTTTTAGCCAGTTGCTTGAAAAGCAGCTGTTCACTTATATCTACTAGCAACTGTAGTAGACACTTTTTCATCATTGGCTGCCTCTAAGGCAATGGCAGATTTACCCATAAAACCCATAGTCGACCATGTTCTGAAAGCCACAACATGAAGCCGTATAATACTCTGAACACCGCAACGTGAAACTGAGCTGAAGCAGAGGCTACGGCACACAAACTCATTATAGATGCTAATAAACGAGCTTGCTGCAGCTAGCAATTAATGAGTCATTCTTGTTTTAGCTTAAATATTGTAGTAGTAGTTTCTCGTAAAGTATCATCACCATGGCATGTACATTATTCACATACTCAGTATTCGTACTGAGGGTTAGGGATTCAATAAGGCCACTAAAAGGATTGTTGGCAATTAAGGCTAGATATCTATATATCTATCTTTGTCTATATCTGTGTCCTATCTTCTCCAGGGATGTGTGCTGTATAGAGTTGTCTAATGTGACTGGATTCATTCTCAATGTGCCATCCAACCTGCGCTGGGGGCCCCTCCGACTTCCACTCAAGCGGCAGCACTGGATAGGGGTCAGAGAGGTGGGAGGGGTCTACTACAACCTGGACTCTAAGCTGCGTAACCCACACCCCATCGGCAACCCAGAGGAGCTCAGGTAGGGGGGGGGGGTGTGTGTGTGTGTGTGTGTGTCATGTCATTTGTGTGTGGTGTGTGTTTCACCCATGTGGTCCTATTACAACTATGATGATGCTGGTGGCCGAGATTACTACTGCAGCATGAATCTTGTTACTACCAGGTGTAGCCATAGCATAGATGTACTGCACACCGTGACTTGTGAGCTACATGTGCTACAGTTGTCTAGAACCAAGCTAATAGACACTGCAGGCTTTCTATTCCTGGAATAGAAAGCATGGACATCCTTGTTGTATCCTCCGCCACTAAATTCAGCGGGTCCTCTCGTCTGATCTGAGGCCGTAGTAGTTGGTAGGGGTCGTGGACTCGTGGTACCATGTTATTGGTAGGCAGATAGAAAACAAGGTACCATTTCATCATGAGCCTTAGTGAGGATCAATGAAGATGGGTTGAAAATGGGTTAAGTCATATTTTAAGCTATGACTTGTACCTTATTCATCCCTCACTTTCTGCCTGCTATCTACATGGAACACCTGTCTATTACATGCCCTTACACGGCTCACGATCAAACATCACTACAGAATAATGTCGCAACATTTTGCCAGCTCGTTGGCTACTCCTTTCTCATTGTCCACTTTTTATGACATCACAGGAAGTTCCTGCGTCACCAGCTGAGAGGGAAGAACTGTGAGCTGCTACTGGTCGTCTCTGAGGAAGTGGAGGCGCACCAGGCGTGGAGGTCTGATGGCTAGGTGGAGAGCGAAGCGACCAATCACGGTTACATTCAGCACTCAGGTCGGGACAAAGCGGCATGGGCGAAAACAACAGAAACACGGAATAACGGGAAGAGGAATAGAACAGTTGTGCACAGCCAATCACGCGGAAGCAACTGTGGGCCAATCGACGCTGGCCAGACGTTCTTTTTCCTCCCCTCCTCCTTTTCTTTTGGTTTTGTTTACACGGCCATCGCTGGGACTGTTATCAGATGACAGCCGAGGTGATGCAGGAAGCAAACACACCTACAGGGAGAACGAAAAGAATCACAACACCAGTCAGATTTATGGAAAAACGTGTTATTTCACTATCTTGTATTCTTATGTGTTTTTATATATATTGACTATTTTTCACGTGTTACTTTTTATTTTATTATTTTATTTTTGCGTTTCTTTAGTTTAGTTTAGTTTTTTTCTTTTTTTTTTTTTACATTTGACAGTTTTTAGTTTTCCAAATGTCCAAAGTGATGGAAGTTCAGGCTGTAAAATGACGAGTTTCTTCTGCCTGTCTCCTCCAGCGGTCTTACATGTTGGACGTCTGCCATGATCACTGATGTGTCTAAACGTCTGTCCTTCACTAAATGTGTCCTTCCTTGCTTCACTGTGACTGTACCATCCCACCCAGCACCCACCCTCTTTTGATATCTCACTTCACAATCTGTGATTATCACATTGCCAACTTTGTATATCTCACAACGTGACATAGCTGTCAATGGACAAGAACACACACAAACACACACACACACACACACACACACACACACTGAGTCTGTTAACAGAGACACAAAGTGTTTTGTAGAGCAACAAAGCAATGCAATACCCAGCCCAGGCACGCCTCCCAGTGGATGTTTGACTGTACTTGACATGCTGTAATATTGGTCTATAGAAACAGGCTGATTTGCGCTTTGGTTACAAAGTGTTGTGCACCATGTCACTGAAGCATACATCAGGCTGAACAACAGCCTTCTGTAGCAAAGGTATCGATATGACTAAATGATCACCTCCTAGATCGAGACCTCTGTAGTGAAACCTACCAAACACAGTGGGGTTTTGTTTTGAGGTTGTTTTCAGGGAGGGTTTTTCTGCATTACATGACAGTAAAATAGAGAGTAAGTTAGGAGAATGGGGGTTTGTGGTGACATGGGTCTCATGGCCAGGTTTGAAACACTAACTGGTTGAGCCACCAGCGTGCCCCCTGAGGGAGTTGTCTTTGCACATTTTTCAGTTACAGTTTAACTCTGGGTACCGTATGTTTTGTCCCATTGATGATGCTTTGAAATTGAGTTGTAAGTTTCGAGAAAGCTCGGCACAGAGGGACAGAAGAACTGGACAGTGTGTCTCTAGATGAGCAAGCCATGAAATGAAACAAAACGTGTCTTTTGCTGATGAAGAAAAGGAAAGTATGTAAGTTAAAATTGTCAGCTGGTGAGAAGCACATTCCCAGACAGACGTGTCATCATTGAGTAATGTGAAAATGAGCATTATTAGAGAGATTGTGTGGCTATGTATGTGTGCTGTTAAGAAAAACTTTTTATTATATGGGTTATGAAGGGTTTTGTATATTCCAAAATGTGATGTATCCATTGGATATTTCTTTCTTCAACCTGAAATTTCATGATGCTACATTTCAGTACTCTGATAATTTATTACAATTTTCTAAGCAAATGTCATTAGATGAACACCTTTTAATGGTATATCAGATTCATGACATGCTTTTTGATGCCAACATTTATTTTTAAGAGTTTTTCATATTGCAGATATCTAATTTTGGAAGGAAAACTCTTCGTATCATTGTTTTGTTTTTTTGACAACTATATTGGCCTTAAATTGTTTACAAATGGAACACAATATTGCTCTTTTAGGAAAGAAGGGGCTGTGTAATTTTGGTTGGTTTCTCAGTCATTCATTGGATAAGTGACCTACATCAAAGTCGTTGTGATTCACTTGATTTGGTAGTCAATGATGGGCAAAGGCTGAGGCTGATCGGACCACTCACATTGACCAAATGTGTTCTATAATTATTTTAGCATTGTTTCGTCATTTATTTTCTGCCATGACAATCCCAAACATTCATCTCCCAATCAAAAGAGTTCTGGTATGTCCTGTACTGTACATGTACTGTATTTTCTCTTGACCCTTCCTATTTTCACAGAAATAAAAAAAAATGCTATAATGGCACTTTGACTTCATGTATACACACATGATGTGTGTGAGTTTATTTCATTATGAGAAAAGTGAAATGATAGTTGATGAATATCGTAAATGTAACAATGTAACCTTGTTCTTGCTCTGGGGGGGGGGGGGGGGGGGGTAACAAAATAACAAACTGATGGTGCAGTCATCTCACCGTTCGTGCGCGGACCCAAGACTTCATCTGCGTTGCATTGGCATAATGGGTGGGGGGAGCGCGCTTCTGACAGAAGAGCGCGTCTGGTGGCACGGGGCCGCGCCAATCGTTGTGCACTGCAGATGTGTCGCAGATTTTGTAAAGTCACTGGGACGTGCGGAAAAATCCAGTAGAGGGAAGTAGAACGAACTCAACTGTCACGAGAACCAGCCTGAACGGGGACAGAAACATAGGCCCGCTATATAACAGTTGACTTACTTTGTGGAGAAGACGCTAGGCCTACTTAACCATTTCTCACATAGATCCTCTTGGCGTGCAGAGAGAGATGGAACTATCCGCAATCGGCGAACAAGTGTTCGCTGTGGAATCAATCACCAAGAAAAGATTGAGAAAGGTAATGGTCGTGGTGGGTGCCGTTGTGAGTGTATTACGATTACGAATACGATGATTGGCTAGCATATTGAGATGTGACGACAAAAAGGTTATTGAAAACGGCAAACGGGGCTGTTTTGTTGGTGTATTGAAGCAATGAAGCCTAAACGTACTATAACGGTTACCCAATCTTGCGAATTATTCTAAAGGGGGCGGGTCAGTGATGAGGTGTGGGTGTGTGTTGCCATCGCATTACAGCATTGCATGTCAGGCACTGGGGAAAGATAGCACGGAGGACGATAGCCTACTACAGGACGACATTATTAACAGAGAATGAGCTTACCCAGATCAGTGTAGGCAGAAGTGTTTGTTAAATATGCTAGCCAGTGTATTACTGAAGTTGTATACAGTATACTACAGATATCTGCCGTGCCCTTTGGCAGATTCTGGTTTTTGACGCAATCAAATAAAAGCAAAATAGTGCACACTGGACCAGCCACGACTGCCGTGGGTGCTTGATAATGTGATGTTTACATAACGTTAAATTATAGGCCACTGCTTTCTTTATGGTAAAGGCAGGATATGGCATTGGCTTGGCTTTCCTCTCCATCACTCGGTCCAGCAAAAAGTCAGAAAAATAGTGACGCCGTTAAATTGATCTGGGAGGAAGTGGGATGATGACGTCACTCAGAACTAATAACCGTTTATTGCACCGGGTATGGATGACGCATATATGATTCATTTTAGATCCTAGATCATTCTACACAAACAGACAATCTCGTACCCTCTCAACTCAAAATAAATTCAGCAAGGTTTATGGCTGTACTGTTACTAGCATAGAGCCAAGATGTCATTTTCAGTGTTCTGGTGAATTTGATACCAAATCAAGGAGAAAGGAGAAATTATTATTATAAGAAGTCATCAAGTAGATTTGTTTGAATCAAAGGAGACTCATGCAGAATCCAGGATTGTTAGTTGGCATTGTAGTAAACATTAGCTATATGCTATGCTACTGCATGTGAGATGAACAACTCAAAACAAAGCCAATGAGTAGGCTACAACATGGTAATACTCTGACTACAATGACTGAGTCTGACAGCAAGCCTGTATAGAAAACAGATTCCAAGATCTTTATTTTGTATTGTGTAGAAGAAGGGCACACAACACAATGACATGACATTTGGATGGTCCTGGATCATATATGTAGCTATACCCTACTTCACTAACATCACCTTATTTTCAACAGGGACATGTGGAGTATCTGCTAAAATGGCAAGGATGGCCGCCAAAGTATGTATACATTACATTTCTATGTATGCATATAATGTAGGAATATACAGACAGGAGATGGAAGGATTGATAGATGGATACAAAAACAGATTGATTATTAATTAATGCATTATCAAACTAATGAAGAGGTGCTTCATTAGTTGTACTGTGCAATCTTTACATTTACCTCACAGGTATAGCACATGGGAACCAGAGGAACACATACTAGACCAACGCTTGGTCCAAAGCTATGAAGACAAGTAAGACCCAAACTGACTTACACATTATATTCACAATTAACCACACAATCATCAACATTACTTTGACTCAGGGGGTGTAATATGGGACACAGGTGCACATGTTTTCAAGGTTTTTCTAAGCTGGTCCAAAAATGCATGACGACTCAATCTGAGTCCAGCTCAAAGTGTGCAAACAAAGTCTCTCTCTATTCTGCACAACACAGTGTGGTATAGAGAATCCAACAGTCTACAAACAAATATACACACAGGGAACTAACTAGACACAGCCAGGTGAAACTCTAAGACAATCAAGTGTTGCGTTAGCATGTTGTTTAAGTAGGCAGTGAATATACAAAATAATAAAAACAAACTAAAGATAGTTTTAATATATTAACGAAGCAAAACTAAATAAATATGTATTCATGTGCTGGGGAGCCTGGGGTCCTTTGTGGTTCAGGCTGTTAGTGCCCAGAATATATGTGTTGCTTGAGCCATGACCATGAGCACCTGTATTCAAATCCTGATGTGTACCAAACGTTTTTATTGTTGTGAACTGAAGGAAAGAGAAAATGTAATTAATTAAATTAAACTGAAATCAAATTAAATTGAATGGAATGTTGTAAACTGAAATTGAATGGAATTTGATCTAGTCTTGTTGACTTTGTAGAGAGGTGAGAGACAGAGCTGTGGGACACAGGAGGAGAGGAATCAAGCCCAAAGGGCTCTTTCTGCAGGTAACATTATGTCCAGCATGTGGTGTTATGTGTGTTGGAACAGTTATGTCAATCATTCATTACTATAATCATGGGAGAGGGACAGCCTATACAGCAGTGGCGTATACAGGAATGAATACTGGCTAGGCACCAAATGGGTGGGCACACATGCGCACGTGCAAATTATTAATTCATTAATACTTATTTTTCCCCTCAAATTTATGAAGTCAGGTCAGGTGTCTTTGAGATTGACAGGTGTCGGAATGTCACGGGGGTCCCGAGTCTTGTCTTCAGTCACGTAGTAATCCATAACCAAGGGCGGACGCTGTTGTGGAGTTTGCCGGCCCAGTAAAGGTGAACTCCTCAGGATACAACTGTTGTAGCTCCTCCAGGGACTGCTGACTTCCTTCCAAAAACTTTGCAATAGACGTTTGGCATTGTGAGGCTAACATTTAGGCTACTCTGTAACTCTCAGAGAGGCTTCTCATTTCTATGTAATCATAAACAAAGACAATAGACGTTTGGCATTGTGAGGCTAACATTTAGGCTACTCTGCAACTCTCAGAGAGGCTTCTCATTTGTATGTAATCATAAACAAAGACACGAGTTTCCGGGGTGAAGAAAAACAAATCTGTTTACTATAGTTACTTAATTTCAAAAGTAACTTACTGTAGTTATTTTACTGATTACATACACCAGATAGTAATGCGTTACTGTGAAAAGTAACGTTTTAGTATCAATATCACATTATCACAAATTGTTAAAGCAAACAACAACACAAGTAGGCTACAAACAACACAACATGCTCCACTGCTCCAATTTGAGTCTGGATTTATAAACAAAGTAAGACCAAAACCAGACAATTAATTAATAGGTTTGATTATCGCATACACACACACACACACACACACACACACACACACACACACACACACACACACACACACACACACACACACACACACACACACACACACACACACACACACACACACACACACACACACACACACACACACACACACACACACACACACACACACACACCCCCAGGGCTGAGGAACCTACAGGGCCTGAACTTGTATATCTGCTATTTTCAGCATGCAACCATGTGTAAAATGACTTATACTGGATCTCTTGTGCACTAGTCCCTTCCTAACAGTCTAGTTTTTATTTGTTGACGAAATTGTTAATATATTTAGTCTTATCATAGCTTAGTTTTATTTTAGTTTCCATTTAGCTTTCATCAGTGAAAAAAGGTAGTTGATAAAAAACAATTGTCATAGCATTATAGCATAATCAACACTTTGGTCGGGTAACAGGAACATACAGTCTTCTAGTGTCACTTCCCCCTCCCAGAACGCTCATCGTATTTTCTTTCTTTAGAACACCATCTATACCATGGACCTCCGGAGTGCCCACAAGTCCTCAGAGACTCCTCCGCGTCGCTTGCGTCTTTCCTTAACTCGCTCATTGGGCCCCAGGGCTGAGGAACCTCCGTACGGGGCCTGCCGACGCAGGAGGGCACGGTTTACCTGTCTCCTCTCCAATCCTCCCAGTCCCACACGAAAGGTCTGGAAGGATCAGGGGTCGGATGACAGGGGAAATGAAGAGGAGATGATGATGGAGGAGGTGGTGGAAGCGGGGAGGTACGAGGAAGATGAGGCCCAGAGAGTCTTGGAGACGTTGACAGAGAGGAAAGGAGATGCTCTGAGTGGTAAGTGTGTCAGTCGGTCAACCATTGGAGTACTAATCACTGAGGTGACCCAGTTTAGTATGGGGATATGATTCGGGCTGTCAATCTCGCCTCGGGGCCCATGGACCGCCACTGCTTCAGTTGCTTGGATCATGAGCGCCTGCATTCATATCCAATCATGTTCTTGTATCTTAGATCTCCTCTGCCCATGGTTTCCTGTCTCTCTGCTTTGTCCCATCTAATACCGTAAATAACATGTTATTTGTTTTTACCAACAGCAGCTGAAGTCCTTGGCTTGATGCCAAAACGCTATAATACATTTTTTCTAACTTGCTGTCTTGATGTACTGTAAGGCGCGAGATGGTCCGGTTGAGGTGGCATCGGATTACTTTCAAAGATTAAATTCAATGTGAACTCATTGTACGTAGATGAACAGCATGACTGTGTTTTGTTTCAAGTTTGTTTTAGCGTTTCCAGAACCCTCTGGTGGCCAAATTCACACAGTGACAGACCTCATCATAATCATCATCATCCTTCCTTTTCTTTTTCCAAAATGTACCTGCTCTCTGTCTCACTGTATTAGGAAAAACTAGCCTTCTCACTCATTCAGAACAAGGGGACATTTCAAACTGAAATGACACATCCTGCCCTATCGATGATTCTGAAGTAGATTTAATCCTACCTAATGTACACCCACCTCCCCAGTAGCATTTACAGTAGATGTCTATGTGTGCTAATGCCAAATGCATCTTATCCGTCTCTGTCAGTTTTCTTTCAAGGCTATCCAGGTCATTCCCAGAGAGGTTAACCCTTGGACTACCAGTCCCAATTTTTTTGTTTGGGTAACAAATTGGCATATTTTTAATTCATCGTTTTAACATACAAGAAAGATCTGGTGGATTGAAGAGATGTTTTTTTTTTTTCATTCATTGCAAATGTATTCTCTCGATTCGCCACCAGATGGCGGGAAAGCATCATTATGCTGATTTTGGCTAAAATAGACGGATCTTCCTAAGTCACTTCCGGTTCAACGATCAACAACATCCTGTAGTATTTTGACCCTAGTCAATAGCTTGGCTGGTCCGGATTGCTAAGCTAATGCTATATTTTTCATAACTAAGTCAAATTAACCTCAAATCAACCCCAAAAGATCGCAAAATATCACATTCTTTACAGCGACGCACATAGAGACGGCGCGCGTGCACGATAGCGCACGATCACGCGGATTTCGGCCGTTTTTTGGTAAATTACATCCAACATTAGTGATATTAGCGAAAAAAATGTAAATTTTTTGAATTGTAGGCCAAGGGTTAATAACAGCAAACACATGATGGCCTTTGATCACTTTCAGACTGCACAGTGCACACCCAATCCCCTCTGTCTGTCACTGCCCTCCCTCAATTAAATCCTCTGTCTGCCCATTTTATTCAGGACTGACACGGTTCAGCTGTCACTTGTGTCACGGTGAGACATGTGATGGACCAAGTGCAGAACCAAAAGCAGGCAGGCAGATAAATAAAGTTGAATGATGATTTACTCACAACAAGGCAGGACATACAAGGGCAGGACACTGTGACAACAAACTATAAACTGGCAAGTGAACACTAAATAGACAAGACACAGGTGCAACATAACTACAATCAACACACGATAGGCTGACACTAAACAGGACACAGGTGAAATACAAAGACTAATCACAAGGTTAGACAAGGCAGGTAGCAAACATTAGAGCAGACAGGAAACACTAGGAACTACACCACAATAAAAGTACACAGTTCGTGACAACTTGTACCCTCTCTTTGCCTGTCCTTACCTGTCGTGTTCCTCTCTCCCTCTGTGTCAATCCCCTTTTCTCTCACCTGGTCTTTTTCCTTTTTTCACACTCACGATGGCGATGGTGTTTCTGTGTGCCAGCATAACGTTGACCGCTCAGGAGCTGTCAAAGCTGGTACACTAACACCTAAATGATACAACCTCATAGTGAGTGAATTTTATTACTTTCAGCTAGGTTTACCCATCACAATGTCTACTCTAAAACGGTTCTATTGATGTGTTTGTTGGCTGCTTTAGATGGTCCGGTCCTCTTTCTCTCTTTGGCTTCCACCCCCCACCACACTCATTCCGCCCCCTCTTCTCCTCCAGGAGAGCTAAAGAAGAGGGCTCTGGAGGAGGGGTGGAGCTCTACCATTGGCCAGAGGGTCAATGAGGTGGAGGACACGTTGATTGCCGTAGCGGAGACAGAGTCAAGCGTGTGGTGCCCGGCGGCGGGTCCTGGCGAGGTGACCGTGACCGACGTTACCCTCAACTCGCTCACGGTGACGTTCCGCGAGGCGATGGCGGCCAGGGGCTTCTTCAGACTCAGAGAGTGGGGCCTGGAGGTGTGAGAGGAGACAGCTCAATGTGCTGATTCGACCCCTCTCCTTCTTCATATTTTTGGGTGTGACATCTCTGTGACACATAAATTCAGTCAGGGTGTGTTGAGGTGTGTGTGTGTGTGTGTGTGTGTATGTGTGTGTGTGTGTGTGTGTGTGTGTGCGTGTGCGTGTGCGTGTGCGTGTGTGTGTGTGTGCGCGTGTGCGTGCCTGCCATTGGCAAAGCCAAGAGCTTGGAAGGAAAACCAAGAGCTTGCCATTGTGGTAGCCTGAGACATGAGGATAGAGGAGGTGAGCTAATTGGTAGGAAGGAGGGTGGGCATGAAGCAAAGAGCACAAATGTGTTCATTTTGAGGGAGCTGGTTTTAATGAACCCCTTTCACCACTGGAGGCCTGAGTCATAGGGTAGGACTTGTGGACCGCCCTTTGACACTTCCTTTTGCACTCTTTAAAGCCTTATCCCTGACAGTACGTTTTAACAGCAGGCGACAGCCTTATCATCCTCCATTCTTCCACACAGTTCTTTACCCCTTGAACAACTAGACTGAAGTGTATTGTACAGACTTAACTTAACAGTGACTCACAGTGAGGCAGCCGTAGATGTCAGTCCCCATAGTACATACATACTAGTAACTAGTACCGTAACTGTACACAGCATCGTACAACATGGCTTATTAGACTTGTTCGTGGGTTTCAAAAAACCTCGGAACAAAGACTGTATCAACGTTATCCTACTGTAGTCTATAAGCAGCTTTCTGCGTTCTCTCTGACCTATTATAAGGCCTAGCCCTGCAACATGAAACAGTATGTCTGACCGTCTGACCATATCATTGAGGCGAGCTAGGACCAAACTGGCAGAACCCGTAGCAAAAAACAACAGCAACAGTTAGCTAAACCAGCTGAGACTTTGAGAACGGATTGTACCGAATTGCACTACGTTTGCATGTGCATCATTAAATTGATGTGTCATGTGACTCATGTCTGTGGAATCCGTCACTCTGTCTCTCATTGGTCAGAGATGGAAGTTTGTTCCACTCTGGGGTTGATGGATCAGCGTCTTGTGAGCCGTGTGTGTCTGTGTGTGACTGTGTGTGTGTGTGTGTGTGTGTGTGTGTGTGTGTGAGAGAGAGAGGGAGTGAGACTGAAGCTGCAGGGAAAGGAAGTGCCTGACCTTGCAGTTCTTGTTTCAGGAGCTTTTCAAGGCTAGCATTCCACCCCTCACTCTGTCTCTCTTTTTCTCACTCCAAGACAATTAGATACACAATGGTGACTGTCCCAACCTGGTTAATTATTGTATTACTAAATGCACGGTTCTGGTCTGTTGTTATTCATTCTTGAAAGAGACACTTTAAGAGGTGGGTGGGGGGTGGGAAACTGGAGGGAGATGTACATGTATTTTTAGTAATATTTTTTTCTATTATGACTTGAATGTAAACTATTTATTCTTTATTAAAGGAAAGACTTGTGTATCTGTCATGAATTTTCTTTTTACATGGTTTGATAACTGCCATGCTGGTGCTATTAGCTAACCAGCAACAATGACAAAACAAGCACATATAATTTGGTCATGAGCTATGACTAATGTGGATGCTTGTGTGCCGCCTGTATTTTGCACTTTAGTGAAACGGCATATTATCTGCTCATAATCAGTGTATAGCACAATTCTTGAGATATTTAAATCAATATTGCTCACATTGAGAAAGTGTTCAAATGACTCCTCACCATCATCATTGTTGCCCGTCAATCCACTACAATCCTACTACACGTTGACTGACAATAAAAAACATTTTCTCTAAAACTCTGCAGGCAGCCAGCCACAAGACAGTTGCAAATAGGAGCGCAGAACAGTAAGGGCATTCATTGTACCGAATGACATTTGCACATATAACCTTGGCTGTTAGTGTAACTAACCACCAGCATCAAAAGTACTCAGGTGTTGCAAATAACTTTAGATATTGTTACACATGAAGCAGTCTGAATCAAATGCCGTTTGTACAGCTTCCTGTAGTGGTGAAATTGTGATGCGACACATGTATATATTTTTCCAATGGTACAAACATACTTTATTGTACAATTAATTTATTGGCAAAAAAAAATCAGACCACCAAAATAACTTAAAAAAAAGAAAAAAGAAAACTAATGAAAATGGAGCAACAGTTATTTCATTTTTGCTTCCTTTTAGCAAGCACCAAAATTGTTAACAAGAGAAAGAGCGAAAGAGTGGTCAAAGATTCCATTTGAATACTAAACAAATATTTAAATAGTCTTATTTCCAGTCTCTTGTAGAGGCGAAACAATAAAAAAAGAAAAGATTTGTTCAGTTGCCATCAGTTTTTGTACATTGATTCAGTATGTGTACATCTATATTCATTGTACATTAGACATTTCTTCAAAAGAGAAAAACAGAGGAAAAAAATGGCATGATATACTCCACAGCCTCCACCACAGGCAAACTGAATGACTGTCTGCAGTGTCTTTTTGCATCACTAGTACATCTTCAATACAAAATGGAAAAACAAAAATGAATGTCGTATCTAATATTCCTGTAGGCTTCAAGTTTTATTTCCAAAAAAATAAAATTAAATAATATATCTATATATAAAAGACAAAGAGTTTATTCCTTGTTCTTTATAAAATAAGTCTCAAGATATATTGCCACCTGGTTCCGTTTCACCCAATCCCTTCCCCAAAACCCCGAACTTTTGAGAAAAATAGTGAGCCTTGCGTGTGAAAATTGTGTCTTCAATCCTCTTGGTAAAAAGCTAAACGACCAGATTGTTTTTTTCACAAGATTCTTTTCACCCCCAGCACTTGCACACAGTTTTGTGCATGTGTCTCATGTCTTATAAGTGCTGGGAGTTCAGTTCACATAGATCTTTAGGTGTGTGTGTGTTGCTTGTGAGATCTTGTTACAATAACAACCCCCGACTAAGAAAAGTTTCTCAAAAATACACATAAAAGGCGCATTGGTGCTCATGACCTACTACACCATATACTGTACCTTGACAAAAAGAAAACATTTCAATACTGTACAATAGCTGGGGTGTAGGCTCTCTTACTATAGATACAGGGACAGCCAATCAAATGGGAGAAAAACAAGCATGGAAAAAAAAGATAACTTTTCTCCACTTATAAGGTCTCAAAGTATGTACATCTTATATATATATTTATTTATTTATATATATATATTTATTTTTAATATTTTCATTTTTATTACAAAAAGAAAAACAGTATTGAATTCCACCATTTTCTTTACTTTGTACAGTAATAGTATTAAATTAAACATTATGGTTCAGAGGCTGACAGTTGGTTGGTAGAAGAAAATGGAAGAGGGGACACTACTATAACCGAAAGAGAGAAAAAAAAAGAGGCCCGCAGCCAGGCAACCCCCCTCTCCATGTCCCCTCAGCAAAAATGATTAACTTTATGTCCTTTTCATCTGTCGCTTCCACAGTTCATTACAAAGAGGCAAGCTATACAGAAAACTTTTTGAAAACAAAGCGGCGTGGAACAAGTCTGCCAGTCATCCTGACACCAATTCGTCGATCGTTGCGTCACAGAGGCTCAGACCTAACAGGGATAAAGAGGGAGTGCATATTCATGGGGAGAAAACCCAAGGGTGGGCAGAGAAAGGAGAATAAGTGGACCGCATTTAGCCCTTCCCTCTCCCCAACAATACTGTTTTAAGTTTCCCTCTCATGACAAAAATAGATGCTGTGGATGTGAATTGATTAAGGGGTCTGCTTTGCTGCACGCAAACCGGGCAAAGTACAAATAATACACCCAAACGCAAAACAAGCGGCTTTTAACGGAAGATATGTTTGATATTTGTTTTTGTTTAGATCCAAAGGGAACGGAAGAGAAAAAGCAACGTATAACCCATGATGATCATAAAGGATAATAGAAATTAAAAATACACTTCTCTGCAAAATCGATACAATCATGACTGGGCATGTGAAGACTGGGGGGAAATCCCCCAACAAAACAAAACAACGTAAACAATAATAAAAAAGGTACATTGTATTAACTCACTTTAATTTTGCCACGTTTAAAATCTTAAAAATATTCATAAAAAAGGCAAAGTTCTCAGTCCCCAAAAATATCACGCGTTGTGTCATAGAGCAAGGAAGAAACACCTTCAACCTGAAAACACCCGCCCCACCCCACCAAAACTCCTCCACCATTTTGTACACAATTGGCAAAAAATATATAGATATATATATATATATTAACAGCAATAACTTACCATTGTTTTAATTTATTCATTTATTGACTTCTAAGATTTAAATGTTGCATCTCCCATAGGAAGGAAGTTTTACACAGTTCTTTTCATTTGTACATCAGAAAAATATTTAAATTAAAAAATAAAAACTTCTAAAAAACAAAACAAAACAAAGCTAGTTGCTGCCCCATCTCTGCTCCACCTCCTCTCATTTCACGTACTGTTTATCATCAATGTGAGTCAGAGCATTGAGACAGAGAGAGAGAAAGACATGGTAAGAAGTTTGGGCTACATAAGGTCTAAACTATTATGGTTAATGTTCGATCCCATATCCGGGTTATTGTTGTTTCCGTTATTCCCTCCCAACATGTCTGTCTGAGCCGCCTGGCCAGCATGCATCCCCGCCATACCACTAAGCTGGGACATGATAGAGTTCTGCTCCGATGTGCCATACTGACCCGAGTCCGCCCCAGCAGAGTTGCCCTGTGGCTGCTGTTGCGATAAATGTTGCTGCTGTGGGCCTTGCGGGGCCTGGGGTGGAGCCATACCGGCGTGATGCTGGCCTAAGTGGCCTGGATGGGGCGAGCCCGTTTGGGTCTGTGGGGATATGCGATGGGGGGAGGGCTGGGGTTGGGACGAGGGCTGCATGCGAGGGGACGGGCTGGAGTGGGGTGGTTGGGACTGGGGCCTTGGTGATGGCTGCGGGGATCTGACCTGGTTGCTCAGTGACCCTGTGGGGCCATGTGCCCCTTGTCCTCCTTGGAGATGCGGGTGAGGGGACATCTGTGGTTGCTGTGGGCTCATAGGGCTGCTGTGATGAGCTGGAGAACCCCCTCCTAGATGCTGCTGCTGGAGCAGCCTCTGTTGCATGGCCTGGTGATAGGTCTGTTGTTGCGTGGGCCCGCCGCCACCACCACCACCACCACCACCAACCCCACCGCCACCACCAACACCACCCCCCCCACCACCACCTTGCGGGACCTGGCCCTGCCCTGGCCCTCCTTGTCCAGGCTGCAGTGGGCCACCAGGTCCGCCAGCCCCACCTCCAGGCCCTCCTTCCTGCCCTGGAAGCCCAGCCATTGAATTTTGCTGCTGTTGTTGCTGCTGTTGCTGCTGCTGTTGTTGCTGTTGTTGTTGTTGTTGTTGTTGTTGCTGCTGCTGCTGCTGCATTTGCATCTGATGCTGTATCCTTTGCTGTAGGGCCGCATGCACCTGTTGCTGCATAGTGCCCGGGTAGCCTTGCTGCTGGCCTGCCTGCCCTGGCCCACCTTGGGGCCCTCCTGGCTGCTGCTGGGGACCGCCTACACCCACACCTCCACCACCAGGCTGGGGCTGAGATGATGGGGGAATACCTGGTTGCCCCTGCCCACCCTGCATGAAGCCTTGCTGGGCTTGCTGCTGCTGAAGCCCCTGTGACGACTGGAACTGCCCATGGTTGCCTATCTGTTGCTGCTGCTGCTGTTGCTGTTGTTGTTGTTGCTGCTGCTGCTGTTGTTGTAGATGTCTTCTCATAAACAGCTCTCTTAACTGTGGATTCATACTGACCATGTTTCCTTGTTGTCCTGGCTGCATGGCTCCCTGTTGTTGCTGCTGTTGTTGTTGTTGTTGTTGTTGCTGCTGCTGCTGTAAAAGAGCCATCTGCTGTTGCTGCTGTAAATTGCCATGGAACATTGGCCGCTGTTGTTGTTGCTGTTGTTGCTGCTGTTGTTGTTGTTGCTGCTGCTGTTGTAACTGCTGAAGCTGAGCCATTGTAGGCATGTTTCCTCCCCCTGCTCCTCCTTGGGCCATGTTCATCGCTGGCTGTCCACTTTGATTAACCTGCTGTTGTCCATCCATGTTGGCCAGCTGGTTAGGTCCAGGCCCTCCAACCCCACCCGGACCAGGCATTCCACCCGGCGTGGCTCCCTGGAACCGGATACCTACAGGCCCACCTTGTGGAGGTCCCCCGGGTCCTCCAGGACCTCCAGGACCACCTCCCTGAGACCCCTGGTACCTTGCTGCTCTCTGCTTAATGAAAGTAGCCATGAGGAGGGGGTTTGAACGAAGGATGTTAAGCACCTGCTGCTGCTGGAGGGGAGAACTTGGGGAGCGCAGGGTTCGCAGGAGCTCTTGTAGTGCCGCTTGGGGGAGGTTTCCTGACCCGGCTGCTCCTGCCATCGCAGCAGCTGCTCCTGCCACCCCACCTGGGCCTCCCATCAGCTGCACAAGGCGGCCTGCTTGTGGGTTCTGTTGTTGGGACAACTGCTGCTGCTGTTGTTGCTGAGCGACTGCTTGCTGCTGCTGCGGGGTCATATGGGCCATCATTGGTCTCTGTTGTGGGTTCATACCAGGCCCGCTAGGACCCCACTGCTGGTTTGAGGGCTGTAGCTGACCACCACCTCCCTGCTGGACCTGCTGGAGCTGCTGCTGAACTTGAGGTGGTAATTGAGACTGAGGACCACCTTGCTGCATCCCTGCCAGCATTCCCTGTTGCTGATCTAACATAGTCCTGCCTCCTCCCTGTGCCTGGGGTGGCATGCCCTGGCCTCCAACCATTCCTGTTCCAGGGTGGGGCATGCCCATCTGGGCCTGGTGGTGAGGGTGAGAGGGCATCATGCCCGCTGACCCCTGCCGCTGGAGGATTTGGGCTTGGGCCTGAGCCTGGGCCATTTGCCTCTGGGTCTCTGCCAGGCGCTGGATCTTTAGGGCCGTCTCCACTGCGGCCAGAGGGGGACCTTGCTGCTGACCCTGCCCAGGCATGCCCCCCTGTCCTGGGTTGGGTTGTGGATGCTGCTGGGGTGGAGTGGCCGGCCCCATCCCTGGTTTCCCCAGGGACTGGGAGGCTCCTGGAGGTCTTGGGGTATAGGGAGGCAAACTGCCAGGATGCTGCTGTTGCTGGATCTGCTGGACATTTGGAGAATGCTGTTGCTGCTGGAGATGGGGTACCATCTGCTGCTGCGGAGAGGTCATCATGCCCCCTCCGCCTCCCGCTCCTCCACCCATCTGCTGAAATTGATGGAGGTGGTGCTGAGGAGGCATGCTGCCTCCTTGCTGCTGGAGCTGCTGTTGTCCTGGCGTCCCCATCCCTCCCATCCCTCCCATCCCAACCCCTTGTGACTGGGGCAGGGCAGGCATACTCCCCTGGGTGGGGGTCTGAGGGGTGGGAGGCTGCGTCCCAACCGACGTGGGCGTACTGGGACCTGTGGCTCCATTGTTGCTGCCTCCTGGGGATGGTAGCCCTCCCGGAGTCCCTCCAGGAGGGGGAGGCTGGCCAACTCTCTGCATGCTGGCCATCCTCCTCCGTAACATTTGCGCCTGCTGGAGGCGATGCTGCAGCTGCTGCTGGCGTAGCTTGTGCTTGATGTTCAGGCAGAACGGGACGGGACACTTGTTCTCCTGACAGTGCTTGGCATGGTAGCAGCACAGAGCAATGAGCTGCTTGCAGATGGGGCAGCCGCCGTTGGTTTTCCGCTTGCAGCCTTTGGTGTGCTGCACCACACGCTTCATCTTCTGGCAGGATGGCAGGGAGCAGTTGGCGTTGCGGCACTGGCAGGCGTGCACCAGCGACTGGATGCATCGCTGGATGCTGAGGCGGCGAGAGTCTCCAGGACTCTGGGTGGCAGCGGCTGCCTGGTTGCCACTCTCGTCGTCTAAACCAAGGCCCAACTTCTCCATCTTGTGCTCGTGGCCCTTAGTGTTGTAGCAGGTAATACACAGGTCATAGTCCTGAGGGAGCAAGAGAGAGAGAGTTAGCAGAGCAAGGGCTTTCCTTCCCTGTGCATATCAAAGGGTGGAACATCAGCATCACACCAACATTAGGAGAATCACTTCCTCTTCATTTCAACAAGTGTGGAAACAAATTCATTCCCATTGTATTTCACACAGTCAGTCCATTCAGCCCGTACACCTACCACGTCGTTATCAACTGCAGTTTATTTATCACACGTTTTGACACAAGACAAACTTGTGTGTGAATTCTTTTGTGCTCACCTCACAGACGGTGCAGTGGAAGCGGGTCTCCACGTGGTGCTTGCACTCATTGCAGGTGTAGACGAAGCGGTCCTGGCTCTGGTTGTGCAGCTCCACCAGCATACACATGGAGCTCCACATGGACCTCCTCAGGGAGCTGAACTCCAGGTGCTTGTCTCGGGCTAGCGTCAGGAAGGCGTCTCGCCCATCCATCAGGTCGCAGGCCATCAGCGGGTCAGGGTCCGTGATAGGGGGCAGGGCGTTGGCCATGGGGGCTGCGATCAGACGGATCACAAAGAACACCTGCAGAACGACACAGACAAGAAACGCATGGGGCAGAGGACAGATTAAGAGAAAGTCAGGGTATTCGTTCCCCATTTACTGGGCAGTAGATTACTCTGACACTCGGTTAAGGGTTTGCATCCCGCTGGTAAACGCATGCATTTGTAAGGCACTTTGGATAAAAGTCTCTACCAAATGTAGCTTATAATTTATTTTAGATGTACTGAAAAATGAATTAGTAAAAAGAAACCAGCCGAATTTGGGCAGATTACTACTCAATCACTTTCCCATCTCGCAAACTGAGAGAAGAAACGGCTAATGTTAGCATTAACACACAATGTCTATCTTTCACCAGAAACATTAATATTTTAAACGCGATGTCGTGACAAAAAATAACCACAAATCAGATCCGAACCTCGGATGAATGATCAGCACCGTAGTTTCAGAGAAAACAGCAAGAAGATCGTAATTTAAAACAGGACTCTATGGATGGATGTTTTGTGCGGGCGGAGATGAGCAAGGCGTTGCCTATCCATATAAAGCGATATAAAACATATGTGTATATATATATATATATATATATGTGTCAGCAGCAGACAATAGATGGCTATTCAAAAACGTATATATAAGTCAGCAGCAGTCAATGTGTTTTAAACATACATATTTAAAAATACAGTCCCCCCCCCCCCTTTCCTCGAAATGTAGTTGTTATGCCAATAATACAAATTCCTCCCCACACACATTTGTCGTCCACTCCTCCCCAGGCAGCACTACAGCCGTAGGAGTATGTGCTCCCCGCCCGGCTTCCCTCCCCCGAACACGGGCCAATGAATTGTTTGTATAGACGCTCGACAAAGCGTAATGCACCACAGTGGACTCGAAGTTAATTTGATAGTGTGGACCCACTTTCAAGGTGTTCCAATAGTAATCCAGTCACATTTCAACAGTGTGACCTAGAACCTCCCCGTCATCGTACCTCCTTGTGTTTCTCCATGGTGGCATAGAGTTTCTGGGAGAGGTCATTTGAGACGTTAGGCATCCCCGGCTTCTTCTTGTTGGCCCGACTGAGGCTGCTCTTGTTTTTACTCGTCTTCTTGTTGTTCTTCTTCTTTGCATTTTTACTGTCACCTTTTGTGGCCTGCAGAAGGAAGGAGGAATTACAGACAAATACAGTGAAATGAGATGCGAGTGAGTGAAATACGGATTGTAGACTTACCGGTAGGTACAATTTCAGCAATCTGCACGCCAATTAAGTTAGGCAATTATTTACTCTGATCTTATGTCCAACTTTGTAAACTTTGCAAGTGGAGATTTTATACAAATTGCTATAAAATACATAATTAAGTATATACATATAAATATTAAGTATGTAGTGCACTACATGGAGTTTCATCTGGCCTTACATCAATACTCTCATTCGAAGTACTGTTCTCCTCTCTTTTCCTCTCCTCCTCCTCCTGCTCCAACTCCTTGATGCTCTCCTCCAACACGTTGGGCCAGAAGTCTCCTTCGAAGTACGGCAGTTCCTTGGCACTTGTTAGACGGTCCTCCGTGGCCTGCTTGAAGATATCCTGATGGGGAGAATGGGAGATGGTCATATAATACTTTATGTACATAATGAATTGCATTTTTATAATGAATTACATTTTTATAGCGCCAAGTACCGGTAATCAAAGGGAGGTGAAGCGGCGAACAGTAAACACCAGTGTCATCAGTTCCCACATTCACACACCAATGGTGGCAAGCTAGCACCAACCGACTCATTGACATATAATAATATATGTATATAGTTTGCGGAGGTTTGTGCTTTATTTTAGATGATAGTGGAGAGACAGGAAACTGAGCAGAACCAGCATGCCCATTTTAATTGTTACATTTCTCCCCTCCAAGCAGCCGCAACAACACCTTCAGCTTCTATACCTTGTAGTCGTGTACTATCCTCTCTGCCACAGCCTTGTCCAGCATCTTCTTGTACCACTCCTGCAGTCGTTTGGGCTTGGGGATTTTCTGGTCCATAGGATGACAGTGGAAGATGTAGTCATCCCCCTCACTGGGAGGACAGGCCCAGATGTGACCCGTCGTGTAGCTGAAGGAGAGAAGAGAGACAAACACAGTGTCACACACACACACACACACACACACACACACCTTTTTGTAGACCATAAAAAACAAATGATGTCATAGGACAGGTGTTCTCTATTCTACCACAAATATTTAGTCACTCCCAGGTCTAAAGTAGTCCCTGGTTAGAGAATTCTGCAATATTAAAGGATATTAAACAGGTCCTGTGGACCCCAGGAAGACTAGCGACCACTTTGTGGAAGCTAATGGGGATCTGAATAAAGAGTAGGTGATAAACACCTCCAATACTCACCCTAACTTCTTGACATACTCCAGGTAACCAATGAGGATCTCATGGTACACTCCTGTCCTCAAATGGCGAGGCTGGAAGAAATGCACACTGTCCAGATAGGAGATGTATACTCGTCTAGGAGATAAAGGGGGAAGAATGTCACTTATGTGAAGTGTGGGGCGTTATTATCCTCATACATTATCATACATCACATTCCGTGCTCAGCCAATCAAATCATCGTTATGGGGTACAACCATTAATCATTGCTCAGCCAATCAAATCATCGCTATGGGATACACACATTGCTCAGCCAATCAAATCAACACTATGGGGTACACACAGACACACAAAGCTGGGCATAGGAGGGGCTAGTGGCCCTCAAAAAGGAGAAAGGGAAATCAAACATTTAATCTTTTAAATTGGAACTGTACCCATTGATGACAATGAATGACATTTTCTATTTTTCATTTAACCAGTAACGAGTGGGAACTGGCCAAGAGGCCGAAATAAAATGACAAATCAGTGCTACCACAATACATGACATACAGAGTAATACATCCATGTTTATCCTCTAGAATACCTCAAAATACAAAATAATCTACAAAGACGTACAACCCTAAGAGACGCAAATAAGGCAAAGTGCTACATTATTTTAGAGAGGATAGTGATACCTGTCCGAACATGTGCAAATGTTGGAGTGTATCTAAGAGGTGATCCTTTTGAAACGCCTCAAGGCAACTTTCAAGGCAAATTTTTGTCTAGTCTGCAGTTCGTTCCACGACCAGGGACCAAAGAAAGCAAGACATCTTTTACCCACCCATTTGAGCTGAGGTTTAGACCCTTTTTGACCAAATTGAATTAGGAAGAAATGTAGGAATCACTGATAATTGCTTTGTAAATAAAAATATACCAATGATGCAGCCTGCAAGATGTCAATGAGGACCGACCAACTGTAGCATACAGCGTACAGTGATGAGTTCTGAAAGGTGAGTTTGTTATGAATCTCAGTGCAGCATGGTACGGGGGGTCAAGTTTGGCCACGGTAGAAGAACAGGCAAACCTATAAATGGCATGACCATAGTCCAGCTGGGACAGAAAAAGACCAAGTGACCAATTGTTTCCGAGAGAAAATTGTATCCCTGCTGGCCTAGGATCAAATCTCAACAAGGTTTTCTCTTCAACTTTGCTTCTACCACTTCTACCAGCAAAAACGCTAAATAATTAAATGAAATAAAAGTGCATTACACACATCTTAGATACAATCTCTTTGGTCTCTATGTCAAGAAAATGGAAAACACGTTGACTCACCTCTGGTTGGGCGGAGGGCAGTCAGAGCCGTACTCCTGAACATGCATGCCAAAAAAACAGACGTCCGACCCGTCGATGTCCTCAAACGCAAATAGGGCTTTCGTCCTGTATGGGAAGGATTCACACATCTCGCCACTGTCCACAAACCTGGACACGAGCAAACAAGAGCATGTTAGTTCATTGGGATTCATTATAACTAATTATGAAATATCTTTTAACTGGTTAACACCCTGAGTGGCATAAACGGAGGTCTCCTTCCTATCAAATAGTAATGCTCGACACTCAGGACGGAACTTTATTGATATCATAAGCGAGCGCATCGCTCCACAGGCTGGGAGCACCTGTTGGGCAACATTCCATGTCATTTCCGGTTGGGACGTCATCCAAAATGTCCCCCCCCCCCCATTTTTTACTGGATGACACCGAAAATCTTAAAACGTGAATAATTCTTGATCTAAATCAATCCGTCCAATTCTAACCAAAGATTATGTTTTTGACGGCTCATCGCGGTCCCGTCGCTAGTCGTGTTAGAATTGATCATACCTCCCGTTGTTGTCGATCGCCTCAGGGGTGTTTTGACTACATCTAGCTACTTCAGCTACATCCAAGATGGCGCCTGGTGCACCTTGAAATGTGCTCCGTTGCTGCAAATCGCTGGGCGCTCTGATTTAATGGTCCTAAATACCCCCGGGCGTTCGGGGTGTAAACTGTGTAATTTTAAGTGTTACTACCGTTCAAGAAAAAACATTTGTTTATTGACTGAAAATTTCGAAAATGAAAAACGACAATTTCTATTGATTTGGCTTGCTTTGTGTACCTGGACTTCATGCCGGGTTTGACCTCTACCACCTTGTCCGAGACGTGCACCACACGAATGGACACCTCCCCCGACTCAGGGTGGTTCTGCCGCCTCAGGTAGTCGTTCACCCTTCCCTCCAGGAAGCAGCCCAGCTTCGTCTGTGGCAACCCTGTATGGTAAAGACAGGAAGGCAGAGAGGAAGGGACAGAGCAATGCAGTTAACATGGTGAAATACTAGATCAAATTTGTATCTGGCCACAACAATTACTCTCAACCAAAACTTGTACAACATCATAGTAAGCAATAAACAACACTATTGGTAATTGTACTTTCAATCATGCACAGCAACAGAAGAAACATAGTTACTTACTTCTACCCGCATACTTGTTTTCTTTTCGAGTCTTGTTAGTTTTCTTTAAGCAGCCGTCACATACAAAACTGCAGAACACACACACACACACACACACACAGTTATTATCTCATATACTTGACTCACACTTTCATGATCAGGATCCCACAGCAAAAACACGTTGAAAACCACTCAAAGATATGGATCTCCTGAAGAGCTGATAAGACACTGTCTACCTTGAATGGTAGACAGAGAAACATGCTCCATCCATGTAATGTTGATGTCACTTACCCTGCTGGCCAGATAGTGTCATGGTGCAACACACAGATCTGGTGCATTCTACGTCCACAGTCCATACATTCCACAAGCCTGAGGAGAACAGACACACCTTTAACACATCGATTTATGTCAGATTGAAACACGACAACAATTCAGTAGCACAATGCCAAAGAGGGTACACGTTACACAGGGGCTGGGGCTAAAGCAAAAAAATAAATAAAAACAAGACGGAAAATGATTCCCCCCCAATCAACATGGCATGTTTTTCCAACGTCGGTTTTTCCATACATTAATGACACTAATATCCAGGCGCGCATAGCGTGCAATGTTTTGGGAGTGGTATTGGTAAAATCACGTTTCCCTTAAGTTCTAACCACCTTATGATTGCAGTTTGCACACACGATGGGTCATTAATTTGCGAGCATCCTCGCTTGTTATTGAAACACCCGGTAGCACTGTAGTGTGTTGCAGAGCACCTGACGTCCAAGCCTGTACTTTCACTACCAACACCTCCATGATTATCGAGCGACTGCCTTGATAACAGGGGAGGTTTTCCACCGTGTGGTGAATTGCATTGTTTAACTCCCGTGTGGTAGTAGCCGGTCCAATCGAGCGATAATCATATGGTGGCTCGGACGCGACTGCCTTTGACAGCACAGTCCAGAAAAGATTAGATGAAACAGAAACACTGCCCCGAAGTGTTTGCTTTGGCACGCCTGTATGGGTAACTTTTGTGAGAGACAAATAAATCCTCTCAAATCTGAGCAGCTGATCGATAGAAGCTTGGTATTTTGGACTTTGGAGAGATCTCTTGACTAGTTGAATGAAGGATATGCTGCGTTTTGATTACTTAATGACATTCACACCGTGACCCATGGCTACATACACCCCCCACCCCCCTTATAATTGTTTTTTGCAGATTGCATTGATCTCATAAATGGCCCATATGAAGTCCTCAAGACGGAAATCCGTCCCCAGGATGGAGAACTTTAAGCCCTGGGTACACACTATACTAAAGTGTAGTACACAAGAGTTTGCTTGCATAGCCTCGGTTGGCAGGACATGATCTGACAGGATGTCATGTATGAGGACTCACAGTTCAGGGTCCAGTGTGTCATTCTTCTTCTTCTCAAACTGGTCTTTGTTTATAGAGCTGAAAAGAAATCAAGCATATTGTAAGATTATAAGAATATATAAAAATACATTCAAATAATATATTATGATGAAGGCATTTTATACTAAAATGAATATTAAAGATGTATATACAGAGCATTTCAAATGTTGATGATGGGGCACTACATAATTGTTGTTCTTCTTTCCAAAATATGAATTTAACCCATTTAGGCCTGACATCAAAAGTCTTCTAAATCCTGACAGGTTTCTGAAATACCTTATGTTTCTATATCAGTCGCGCTCAATATTTCACTGTAATTGACCGCCACCCCCCCCCCCCCATCTGAAAATATGTCGTTCCAGGGACCCCCCGGAAGCAACGATTGGAGTTAAAAATGCTCTGAAAGAATATATTCAAAGATTTTCACCACATTTTCAATTTTTTTCAAACATAGCAGACCTACAAGCTCGTATGAGCTTGTAGATCTACTATTTTTCAATAGCTAAAGTATTATAACATAATGCTTAAAACACCAAAAGGGGTTCCCGCCCTGAGTGGGTTAAGCAACGCGTGTAGTTTACCTCCGATCTAAAATGTGGTGTCATAGAAAAGCTATTATAATACTACCCAAAGTATCATAAACCTCATGTGACCACAAGGTGGGGGTATTCTACTATGTTTCTGGGACCCTTTAGAGCAGACCTGGGCATTGTACAGCCAGCTGACTCTGACCGGCCCGCGAAAGATTACTTGATAATTAGAAAAGAAAACAAACTTTCTAATTACCTTATGGGTGGACTAAAACCGCATTGCTTTTATTTTTAAGCCCATTTATTCTCACTCACACATTGAGAACCTGTCTTCCTTCCTTCACCCCCCTCCAATGCGAAAATGTCTGCTTTTTGGATTTAATTCTGAAAGGAGGACAATGTCGGTGAATGCAAATAGCCATGAAGCCCAGCTGACCACAACACAGTAGGCACTTAATTTGATTACTAAACTTCCTCGCAGGAGGACAAGTTAAATTCCATTAACCCGCAACAACCCGCCTCGACAATAAAGTTGAGATGTCTTAAGATTTTGTCTCATATGGCGTAATGGCAGTGAGTGTTGCGCCCCAAATAATGTGGAATGTTTCAGAAGTTCAGAACGCTTGGGCGATGCGCCGTGAGCTTGTGGATCGTCCGTTTTCGGCACACGACACCGTTGTACCAGTAAATAGTAAGTAAATCTGGCAGAATGTGCACACGTCATCAACACACATTGCCTGCCAGGCTGCCCAAGTCTAAACAATACCATCACTGGTTGGCATATTATTGTGTTGTTGATTAATGGTTGTGACTCAACACTCATCTCACGCTTACTATCAGCGTGAGATGCCTCCAGGGTCATCCGAATGGAAGAACAACTACCACTAATGTTCTTATTGTTAAAATAAAATGCTAGTATTTATATGACTTGCAACTTAAACAAAAACATAGTTTACAACTGGTTGAAATCATTTCCTGTGTTTATGAAGTATGTACAGATTTATTAGATTTATTATTATAGATATATACCCTGAGTGATTCCAGGTAGGTTGCTGTGTTTTCCAACAGTGACCTTTGTAGGGTTTCTCCTGTGTCCAACCCTTTGGGAAACCGCTACAACGTTTCAAGCATGCAAATAGAAAGTAAAAGAATCAAACGCGTGTGAAGTGAGGGGCGCTCTTATCGTACATCATCATGACGGAAAATAGTCAATATGCCTATAATTTGAGTAAAATGTTTCACGTATTTTCCTGGGATGGTAGACTGAGATACGCTGAGACAGTGAGCACTAGCTTTGGTTAACGATATAATATAACCTATTCCATCCATCATGGTTTGCCTACTTGGACAGCATCATGTCCAATGCCTGAGGCGTTCCGTGAGCCGAGCACTTGCTGGCTCAGGCAAGCTGGCCTTACCAAATGTATCACAAAAATAAGCAAGACACTTTCAAATGACTTTACAGTTGTATACCGTAGGCTAAAAAGACTTAAGTGATGATGAGTTAAACAGATAAATGGAGGTTGCTATTATAAGCATGATGCACATAATTTTCTTTTTTAATATCATCCGTCATTGCATGTCGACTTCATCACCTATACACTTGACTAGGATAAAGTAATTATAAAATAATTTTAATATATAATATATATAATTATATATAAATGATAAAAACATTTTTTAATATTAAAACATTTTAAAATAGTGACAATAGCCAATCTACACGCTCATGTGTGCTTGTAGATCTGCTATTTTCACTACTTTTGTGCGACACTCCTGTGAGATGAAGATGAATCAATACTTACGCCTGCGGCTGGCTAGGGTCATCACCCAGGGAAACAGTATCTCCTTGGATCTCGTTGAAACACTTCTCACAGAAGTGGTACCTGAGAGCAATAAGCCCAAATTTTGGTGAACTACACCAGTTTTCCGCACAGCCAATCACAGAGCGCACGGGGAGGGCAGCCACCAATCAGGACAGGGCATGGGCAAGGCAGGACAGGACAAGCGGGGCAGGCAGGAAGTAGGAGCGCAGGACAGCAGGGAGTCGTCGTCAAAACAGCCAATCATGAACCAGGATTTAGGGGGGGGGGGGGGGGGTGCAGGTATGGAGGTACATGGTTGGTCGGGGTGGAAAGCAAGCAGCGGGCATTGAAATGGAGGGACAGACCGGGAGGAGAAGACGGGACGGAACATTCAGGACAACACATAGTAGAAAGGCCAAGGCAAAGCACAGATTAGACATTTGGACACAAGGATGAGTACAACAATCACCATCACAACCGACACAGCAGGAGCACAATCAACTGGGGGGAGGGAAGGAGGGAGCAGAGGATATAGGCGTCACAGGTAATGGTCAGGTGGTAGTTTTGAAACAAAACTCACAAGGCAATTTAAATGTGCACATTTAAGTCCATTTTAAAGTGGGTCCTTTCAACATTCTAGTCAGGTGATCATCAGATGATGTAGGTAGTCAGGTGATCAGACACGGTGTAGGTAGTCAGGTGATCAGACACGGTGTAGGCTGTGTAATCACCGTCAGATTCCTATTTAAAGCAATGTTTTGTGTGGGTTATGTATGCATGTTTGAGTGCGTGTGTGTCAGGAAGTTGCTGGGGTATTCAACAATGAATGTGTGGGTCTTCTGTGTACTGAACCGTACCGGAGCAGTTGTATTGTGTGTTTGAAGCATGTATGTAGTCTGAATATGAGAGTTGGTGGAGGTTCGCATTTTATTAAAATATTGCCTTTCCTTGTACATTTGCCTTTAGCGGTGCTAAATGCAATCTAGAGTGAAAAGGCTCAATCATATTAGCATGGATTTTAATACTGAAATCACAGTGCAATATACTGTAACTGAGGCATGCTGTCGCCTTATTACTTATCTAAGCTGTTTAACCCATTCTGACCTGAGATCAGATTCATACGAGGTTTCCACTGGACACACACTGGTCTGATGAACCCATTCTGACCTGAGATCAGATTCTAAAAATGTCAGTCGCTCTTCGATTTTTCAAAAATAGCAGACCTACAAGCTCGTATACGAGCTTGTAGATCTGCTATTTTTAAATAGCTAAAGCATAACATGATGCTGACACCAAAATGGGTGCCCGGTCAGAATGGGTTAAGCAACTGATGAGAAATCTGATGGAAAGGACCGACTTTTAAAATGCCAGCGTGTTAGATAGAGCGTGAAGGTATGGAAACAATGGCAAACATAAATTGAAGGGGACCATATATTCCCAAGGCATTTGTTCCAAGAGGAAAATCACTCGCATAAAACACTTCTTTGCTAGTTTTCTAGATTTATAAATAAGCCATCAACTGTCAAGTTGTAATAATTAAGCTACAGTACATCAACGGACTTCGCTCTGATGGCTGAAAATTGACTGACACTACAAATCGGTATGGGTACAGAGGTTATTGATACCCAGTCCCCTGTAGCAGTCTAGCAGAGTTTCTGTTGAAACTTTCTAGCCTCCATCCTCTCTAGTAGTGACTTTTATAACGGCCACTAGTAGTACTACCATCTCCACCTCTCTCCATACCTGTTTTGGTAGCTGAAGTAAGCAGCATCTCGGGGTATAGTGCACAGCTGCTTCCCATAGCAGCACAGTGTCTGGGGAGAAAACTCCAGCTGATGGGAGGGAAGGACAGAAAAAAGAGAGAAGGGACAAAGTTCACGTTAATACAAACTTCTGATCAGCGAGCTAAACAACAACTTTAATCAGATATATATTATTTTTAAGATATTTCTTTTGCGGCTTACGCCTTTTAATTAGTTTTTGAAGGGACAGACAGTAGGCTGACAGGAAACGGGAGAGAGATGGGGGAAGACATGCAGTAAAGGCCGTGTCGGGCTCGGGAGTCGAACCCGCGGCACACTGCGACTGGATTACCAGTCGGGTGCCCAGAAGGTTACGCCACCGCCTGGGCAATCAGATAATATTTTTTTTTTTTTTTTTTTTTTAAGATATTTTTTGCGGCTTACGCCTTTTATTGGTTTTTTTGAAGGGACAGACAGTAGGCTGACAGGAAACGGGAGAGAGATGGGGGGATGACATGCAGTAAAGGCCGTGTCGGGCTCGGGAGTCGAACCCGCGGCACACTGCGACTGGATTACCAGTCAGGTGCCCAGACCGTTACGGCACGGCCTGGGCCGCAATCAGATAATATTGAGGCTCAGTTTTATTTTCATACCATTTGAGTGGCGGTCAAATCAATATACTATTGTCTACAATTAATATTGAAGCTAGATCAGTCGATAGTCTTCAGATTACAAACTTTACCATCTTATTTATTTTATATTTGTCGGCAGGGGAACTCAGAACGTGTGTATTCTGGGGATTAGTAGAATGAAAACATAAGTACCCCACCAGAAGAGAAGGGCTGAGGGCCGACCAAACAGGCCTAACATCCTGTTATCCACATTCTATTGGGCAGTGCCCCCAGAGACGAATGTAACACTAATTATGCTAGTGAGGTCTTTAGAATCCAAAGCATGGGGTGTCTTGGACGTGTATAGGCGTCTTTAGGTCCTTTTTATTATATTATTTATAATATAAAAAGCTTTTTGGCCTTTCTTTCTTCAGCAATCCTAGACTGTTTTCGCGCATGCGCACTGCCGTTCACTTTCTTGTTTACGGGCCGACAAAAGTTGCTCATAACTCCAAATCTACGGCGCTCTCCATGGTTTTGATCGTAACGCTGATGTTCTGTGGTAATTTATGACTTCAGCAAGCACCTCGTTTGGAATATTAACGCTTCTAGAGAGACATAAGACAAGGTAGCGTGAGGTACTAACGGATAATTAAGCCTCCCGGCTTAATTTTCTGCCTCATTTACGTGGCACTCTAGCACCTTTATTATGAAGAATTCCCCAGCAAAAGAAGTGTTATGGAAACAAACAGCAGAGGGCGCTGTCTTTTCCTTATTTTTGCCGACGGGTTCCCAGATTGATGAACTATAAATCCACCTCTCTAGTTGGATAAAGCTTGGATTTGATTTCCTCATCTGATCAGATATCAATGAAAATCTGATCGGCTTAGGATTCAAAGTTTTGAACTCTTTGACCAGGTGACCAGAAGAGCAGGCCCTGGAGTCATGGTAATTTCCCATAGAGACTGGAACTACACTGCAAATGGCCATAAACATTCCTATTCTGAAGGAATAAAAGTTGTTTGGTGCGGAATAATGCACACTTCAGATGTAGAACCTTTGTGTCCATCTACCTAGACATGTACACTGAGAACTGCACAAGACGCTTGTCTGCAGCCAGACAATACTGGACGATTTGCAACACAAAAGTGCTGGCTCACTATGCACAAGAAATGGAAAACAATAACAAGAAAAGCACATGTACTGTTTTTCTCAAATGAAGCTTTGGAGCGTCCTGCTGAGATCAAACCCAAAAAGTCCAAACTACTTTGTCCCGTTGTCAAAAGTCAACAGGACATTTGTGTGCAAACCCCCCCAAAATAGCAGAGTCTAGAGAGGAGAAACATGATACAGCATCGGTATGACCGGGGCCAAATTTAGCCATGGACTCGGCATCAACGCTTCCATATTCAGACTGTATGACGGAGGAGACATGCGTTCATCTGAGACACTCACGCACATTCACAAGAGGGTCTCACTCACTCATACAGCATTCCACCTTCTTCACCATTTTGAGTTTGTTTTTAATGACTATTGAATGGACAAGTCCCACTACCCTTTATATTTTTCATTGAACGAGACTGCTGAGAGGGACACAACATAAAGGATGCACAATTGCACATGCAGAGTGAGACAGACTGCTGAAAGAGAGAACATAGATGTACACACAAAGTGAGACAGACTTCGGAGAGAGAGACAACATAGAGAACGTAACAGAGGAGTGAGACAGACCGCTGAGAGAGAGACAACATAGAGAACGTAACAGAGTGAGACACTTCTGAGAGAGAGACAACATAGAGAACGTAACAGAGGAGTGAGACAGACCGCTGAGAGAGAGACAGCATAGAGAACGTAACAGAGGAGTGAGACAGACCGCTGAGAGAGAGGACAGCATAGAGAACGTAACAGAGGAGTGAGACAGACCGCTGAGAGAGAGACAACATAGAGAACGTAACAGAGGAGTGAGACAGACCGCTGAGAGAGAGACAACATAGAGAACGTAACAGAGGAGTGAGACAGACCGCTGAGAGAGAGGACAGCATAGAGAACGTAACAGAGGAGTGAGACAGACCGCTGAGAGAGAGACAACATAGAGAACGTAACAGAGGAGTGAGACAGACCGCTGAGAGAGAGGACAGCATAGAGAACGTAACAGAGGAGTGAGACAGAACGCTGAGAGAGAGGACAGCATAGAGAACGTAACAGAGGAGTGAGACAGACCGCTGAGAGAGAGGACAGCATAGAGAACGTAACAGAGGAGTGAGACAGACCGCTGAGAGAGAGGACAGCATAGAGAACGTAACAGAGGAGTGAGACAGACCGCTGAGAGAGAGGACAGCATAGAGAACGTAACAGAGGAGTGAGACAGACCGCTGAGAGAGAGGACAGCATAGAGAACGTAACAGAGGAGTGAGACAGACCGCTGAGAGAGAGGACAGCATAGAGAACGTAACAGAGGAGTGAGACAGACCGCTGAGAGAGAGACAGCATAGAGAACGTAACAGAGGAGTGAGACAGACCGCTGAGAGAGAGGACAGCATAGAGAACGTAACAGAGGAGTGAGACAGACCGCTGAGAGAGAGGACAGCATAGAGAACGTAACAGAGGAGTGAGACAGACCGCTGAGAGAGAGGACAGCATAGAGAACGTAACAGAGGAGTGAGACAGACCGCTGAGAGAGAGGACAGCATAGAGAACGTAACAGAGGAGTGAGACAGACCGCTGAGAGAGAGGACAGCATAGAGAACGTAACAGAGGAGTGAGACAGACCGCTGAGAGAGAGGACAGCATAGAGAACGTAACAGAGGAGTGAGACAGACCGCTGAGAGAGAGGACAGCATAGAGAACGTAACAGAGGAGTGAGACAGACCGCTGAGAGAGAGGACAGCATAGAGAACGTAACAGAGGAGTGAGACAGACCGCTGAGAGAGAGACAGCATATAGGAGGTACAGGTGAAACCATAGAGTTATAAAGGATAGAGTGAGGACCGGGAGCGACAGCCCCGCCCCCTGCTATTCATTTTAATAGAAGTTGCTCAGTAGCGTTTTGACCGGGAAGACTGCCGGAAGTACCATTATACTGTAAGTATAACTCAATGGCTCGAGCGGAACTCAATTTTGAGGTCCGTGTTGACGCACGTTACATGCTGCAGTTCCACTTTTGGCCAGTAGGTAGTGGCAGCTTCAACGTTGGCCAGCCATTCTGGGGGCTTGGGTGAAACACTCTTTTGAGTGTAGGCCAGAAATAATAGCACAATGGTAAAAAGGGGAAATTTGTATTGTTCAGTTCAGACAAGAGTCAATGTATGCCTCAGCTGTCTACTTTTTCGATTAGTCTGAAAGAGAGCTTTTCGAGAGCCGCTAACCGGCCAAGCTGACTAAACCAGACATTCACGGAGGGAGCAGAAGGAGCTCTCCACTCACACATAATGGCCCTCATTTATCAAGGGAGCGTAGATCAGAGCCCAGGAATCATCTCACGACGAGGCTCACGTGTGATTTATCCATCAGCCATATCCTATCAATCACAGCATAAGAATGGATGGTGTTGTCACTGATGAACCGATTGTCATTTAAATAACACCCCCTCGGTTTAAGAGGCCTCAGCCCGTGTCGGCCAAGAAAATATGGGACGCCAATGAGAAAAGTTACCTCTCCAATCATATCAGTGGCCTCACACACCCCCTGTGAGCCAAAATGACACCTCTGATGCATAAGAGTGGTTTTAGAGATCTATCCATTTCCAGTGCCACACCTCACTCCTGCCCCACCCCATCCCCATGGCATCCATCCATGCCTCACCTTTCTCCCACAGCAGTAGCCTAGGCCCTGCATGACAGGGTCGATCTCCTGCTCAAACACCTCAGCCAGCTTGGAGCAGTACTTGTAGACGCGGGACGTCTTGCGGTTGTACAGCCAGGCGTTGTTGAACATCAGCCATATGTCGTCTACGTACTGCCAGGGCTCCTGGTACTGGCCTGGGACAGTGGACATACAAAGATGAAACAACGGTGCACAATCTGCCATTTTGTAACCCTACAACAACGTATTTCCGATTACATTTAAATCATGCTAAACTTTGTATGAGCAAATGGATAGCAGTGTTGATTTCGTTGACTAATACTTTGACAAAAAACATTCATTCACTACCTTTTTTCACTGACAAAAACTAAATGGAAACTAAATGAAAACTAAGTAAGCTATGATGACTAAAACCAAGACTAAATATATTGACAATTTCGTCAACAAATAAAAACTAGACTAAAATGTTAGGAAGGTACTAGTGGACAAGAAATCCAGTAGAAGTAAAAGACACGTCATTTTACACTTGGTTGCATGCTGAAAATAGCCGATCTACGCGATGCGTTGTGATCTTGTACATCGGCTATTTTCAGTGCCGAAGTGTTGATAGAATCAGCCATTACAACGGCATCAAGGCCCGACAAAATACATTTTAGTCGACTAAATCAACTGTAGATTTAGTCGACGATATGATATTTAGTCGACTAAACACTAAAACATCCCAGGTGAGTAAAATGTGACTGAAACTAAATGAAAACTATTCAAAGGACTATGACTAAAACTAAATTTGCAGTCAAAATCAACACTGCGATCATACTGGTACACAACATATTTCTGATTACATTTAAAATCATGCTAAACTTTGTATGAGCAAAGGGTAAGGTAGTCCATACTCCTTATCAGATGTCCAGTACTGACCTGTATCCAGCTTTCGTTTAATGGTCGACAGGTCCATGGGAGTCTTTACTATGTCAAAGTAGTCCTGCAGGATCACAACAAAGATGTTTACATTTACAGTTCCTGTATTATGCTGATGCTACTATGGAGAACAATTTACCAAAGAGTGCAATCTAAAGACTAAGCTTCAATTCTCAAATAATTAACATTGTAAGCAACCAACAGTATGGAGAGTACTAGGATCAGAGACATTACTTCCAGGACACAGACTATTGCTAGAAGAACCGTCCCAGTTCAACTTGTCCTCCAGTCAGGAAGGACAAGCAATAAACACATAGTGTAATAACATATCGCTAGATGGATCAATAAGACAGTTAAATTCCAAACGCTGACATTAACAATAGTAATACATACAGGTATGCAGAGCAACTGTGGGTCTACAGGCATTCTGAAGGGTAAAGACTCTGGGTCCTGTCTGTACAAAGACTCCAGGGTGGGCATCAACGCCTGCCGAAGCTCCTCTGGTTTGAAGACTGAGAAGAAGAATATACCACACAAAAAAAGTGAATACTTCTGAAAATGGACCAATTAACAGAAACTTAAACACATTCAGACCGTAGGAATGTGGAAACGTAGGAATGTGGAAACGTCATGTGAAATACAACCGATGGATCCAGAGGACGTGTACACACGTCCTAGCGCTTTTTGAGTGGTGCAACGACTCCTACAAGCAGCAATGTCCGTGTACCTGTGTGTGTATGTACCTGTGTGTGTACCTGTTTGTATACATGTATGTATAAGTGAGCACCAGTATGTGACTTAAGAATAGCAGTAGGGGGCGCCAGAAACAGTGAGAGGGGTAGTGCTGTGTCTCTAATGAGAGAGAGTGAGAGAGAGAGAGAGAGAGAGAGAGAGAGAGAGAGAGAGGGGGGGGGGGGGGGGGGGGGGAATTGCACGACTCAGTTCACACGTGTGTGATTTTTCATTGATAAACAAAAAAATCATGATTTTTTTTTTGGGATGGCCTCTCCTTCTGCATTATACTTGCGCATGCACGCTGCCGTTCCCTTCCTTGTTTACGGCTCAGAAAGAAAGGCTCGTCTCTCCTAATCTAGGAGATTAAATCCATGGTTTTGATCAGATGGGCATACTTCCGTCTTCATTTTCCGACTTCAACATGCCTCTCGTTTAGAATATTAATGCTTCTAGAGAGACTTTATCATAATCATCGCGAGGTAAGCAAGCAACATTATGCATCCCGGTTTTTGTACGGAACGGAAGGGTCTTTCAGAGTAAAAGCTGCCATATCTGTCCGGCAAGCCGAGCTCCCATTTTGAAAGAAATCCTGGCGCTCATTGTGTTAAGGCAGAAGACGTTAAAACAATAAAAATACAAATAAAATAAATCCCTTACTCTTTCTTTTAACCGGAGCCTGCTGTCCGGCAGCATCCGTCGTTGGTGTCTCCTCTTCCTCCTTCTTCACCTCCTTTTTCACCTCCGGCTTCCTGTCCTCCGTCTTTACACTTGATGTCATCATTGTGGATGAGGAGGTGTCCATAGCATTGCCTTTGCCGCCCTCTCTCTTCGGCGAGCACTCCTCTCTCTTCAGCTCCAACTTCACCGGCTTGTCCTCCGTCTTGAGGTTGAGTTTCCCTCCTCCTCTGCCAGATGCCTCTCGCTCGTCATCGTCCTCCTCCTCATCCTCATCCTCTTGCTTCTTGACCTCCGTCTTTGGGTCGAGGTGGGCGGCCGAGGAGGAAGCATCTGACTGGGCGGGCTGGGAGGAGGAGGTATCCATGCTACCTACGGACGCCGGTGTCAGGGCCTGGCCGTCGCCCGTGAAAGAACCTTTCTGGGAAAGCTGGAGGGAGAGATAGAAGGAAGGAAGTACAGAAGGAGAGGGGTGGGTTAGACAGACATGAGGGACTGTTCATGTAAGAGTAAAATGGACACGTACAGTCTCCGAATTACATCAACACTGAGGTTTTTTACTGACCGGAGTGCGTGGCAGCTGAGCGCTGTGCGGCGTGGAGCTGGAGGTCAGTCCAGGGTGAGAGGGAGTGGTGGATCCACTTGGCATGTGCTGCTGCATGGACTTGTTGGAGCCCGGCCCCTGACTCATCTGGTTCTGCTGTGGGGCAGGGGGAGGTGGAGCCAACTGGGGCGGGTTGGGGGTGTGTGGCTGTGGGGTCTGGGACCCAGCTAGCCTTGGGGGCGTTTGGTGAGGGGTGGGGGTCCGACTGCGGGCAGGAGAGGGCGAGCAGCTGCGCATGGCCGCTAGGTGGGGGATGGAGTTGGGCTGCTGGTTGGCGTTGGGCGGGGTCATGTTGGACGCAGGGCCGCCCATATTGGAGCTGGGACCACCTCCACCACCGACGCTCTGGGGACCCATGGGTCCCACTGGACCACCGGCTGACCCGGGCTGGGCCAGAGGACTAGCTACTGGCAGAGAGGGAGGAGTGCCCATCTGTGTCTGAAGAAAGAAGCACAGTGAGAGGAAGAGGAGAAGAGGGAGGACAAGGACAAGTAGAGGAAGAAGAGAGGGAGCAGAGTTGGGGGCGGGGGGAGGGTTGAAAACAGGAGGATGGCACAATCACTATATGAGGTTCCACTGAAACCAACACTGTACTAGGTAGAGAACCTGCGTTATCAAAAGGTAAACAAAAGGCACACATTCAGATTTTATCATTTGATATGAATTAATATGCATCTATCTATACATTATATCTATAAGTTAATAACAGGAAAAAGACAACAGAGGCACCTGTCACACTCTTAGTTTGCTATGATATTAAGTGTTTATAGTAGGGTTGTATGACCAGGCTAAAATTACATATTGTAACAAATATAGTGAGTTAATATTAATCTTGAAGTTGGAGTTTTATAGAATAAAATCATTTGACTTTTATCATCCACTATTAAGATCTTGACCATTTTCAACTACAGCAGGCACGTGATTCAATTAGCCAGAAGGTTACACCAGATCAATTGTGCAGTCCTAAAGTCCAGGTAGCCTGCTCTGTCTTACCTGTGACATTCCTCCCTGCGGTCCATGCTGGGCCATGCCAGGCTGAGCAGTGCCGAGCCCTGGGCCTGACCCAGGGAACTGTCCTTGGGACATGTACTGGTTCTGGAGCTGGTTGACATTGGGCTGGCCCATCCTGGCTCCCACCATACCCATCTGTAGATGGAACAGTGCAAACACAACCAATCATATTGACGTGTCTACGTGACGTATGGTAGGTGCGACAGCAGGAAGTAAACAAGTCCCGCCCTTAGCTCACGCTGATTGGTTCGAACCGGGAGCGGTTCAGTCTTAGCTCAACCCCCTGAGCAATCTCAGATGGATGCTGTCTTGGGGAACATGGTTACTCAATACCGCCCCCATCTGGCAGAGTCAGGTTAATAACAATGCCCACATGGGCATTCAGTTCAGTTTATTTTGGTCATTAAAACAGATTAATACAGTGCCTGCTTTGTTTTTTTGCAAAAGAAACAATGACCAAAAAGGTGTAGGCTGAAGCCTAAAGCTCAACACACACCGTCTGTGAACGCCGCGCGTCAAAATAGCCGCCTTCGTTATTTTCAATTAACCTATCCCACACCGGCGCTCCGATGCGCCGCTGTTCTATTTTCCAGGCGTTGCCGCACGGCCTCCATCCGGCTATCCGTGGCTGGCAGGTCTGTAATAGCTCCGCTTCACAGACGGTGTGTGTTGGGCTTAAGCTTATTGTGCCTACCCTTCTAACATATAAATGGCTTTCATAGGTGAAATAATACAACAAAGCAAACGGAAAGAAAAAAACAAATAAGAGGGTGTCCCGGTTATTAACTCCTATACTATAGCGCCATTGCCGAAGATTATTGTCAATTGAAGCCTCATTTTGATACTGACGCTTAACGCCATTGCCGAAGATTAATGGCAATTGCGCTTTTATAGTGCATTCGATCGATCGAGCCATAATGCTACTTACGTTAGCCGGTTAGCTAGCTCTGTTAGCGCAGCACTGGATCGTCCATTTTAGATCGTCGTCGCCATAATAATCCATTCTATCCGTTTCTTTCAATCTCCTGTATCTCCTATTCCTTGTCCCAGATGGCATTTTGGTCAAAACAGCGTTTCTTTGACGGCACAGAGCCGGCGATGTGGAGCTCTCCAGTGCACCGGCATAGATCGATCATGTAAACAAGGCCTGTCTCGGCTCCGTCGAGCGTCCTAGGATAAGCTACTTCCGGTAGACTTGAACTGTGGCTTTTCAAAATAAGAGCTCATTAAAAAAATGCTGGCATGAATTAGATCCCAATTATAATTTTTTCAATAAATGCTAGCGGAGTAAGAGTTAAAGTTCCGGTGTCTTAAAACACAGTGCAACAATTAGCTATTGAGATAGCACAAAGCAATATGTGTATGGATGGATCTGTGAGTGAGTGCTGACCTGGTTGCCAGTTGCTCCCATAGGAAGAGGAGGTGTAGACCGTTGGCCCATGGGTGACATTCCCATCTGATTGAACTGGTTCATACCTGCAGTAACAGACAACAATGACATAGGTTATAGTAACAAATAAGACCCAATGTACTAAAGCAGACTGAACCACACAGCAAAACGGATTCAAATGTTCAGGAGCACCGCTGGTATAGGTTGGAAATAACCTTGGTTATCCTCTAACCACATAAAAAAATAAAAGTAATATCTTTACCCATTTTGACCTGAGATCAGATTCTAAAAATGTCTTCTACATCCTGACAGTTTACTGAAAAAGCTATGTTTCTATGTCAGTCGTGCTTCGATTTTTCGTATCGTATCGCTCGTAGCGCGCCACTCGGTGGCGCGCTATGAGCTTGTAGATCTGCTATTATAGCTAAAGCATAACATAATGCTAACACCAAAAGGAGTTCCCGCCCCGTATTTAAATATAGTAATAAGCAAAAAAAACTTTGAACGCAAATAAAAATAACAAATTTTGGAGCCTGACCAAAAGGCATGGTGGCGGCTAGAGATGCTGTCCTGAATCCAAACGGTCACAGAGCATCAAATGCATCTTGGCTACAAATCACAGTCACAATGAGTAAAACGTGACGTAAAATGTGTCTCTTACCTGGACCCTGCATCCTGTTGACCATCTGATTGGGTCCTGGGGGTCTCACCATTGGTGGCTCAGGGAGGGGACCATCTGTAAACAAGCAGACAGGAAGGTTTTATGACTGTTTGACTTAAAGCAGAGCAGACATCCTCTTCAGTATCTTTAGGGACCATCAAATAATAATTGATTTTATTGTAATGCACTTGTAATGTGAAAATCATTTGCATAATAAAAATACAAAAACCACACCACTATACAAGATCTAAGAAATTAAGCCTACAGGTAAAACTAGTGTAGCTAAAAGATAATGCTTTAGTCCTCTCTAAAAAGAGTCAAACGACTGTGGTGCTCTCAGGTGGGCAGGGAGAGCATTCCACCGTTCGGGGACGGCCGAGGAGATGGCCTGGTCGCCCATGGTACATAGGTTGGTCCTGGGGGTTTTGAGGAGGTTAGTGTTTGAAGAGCTTAGGTTGCAAATCAGGGGTTGTTGGAAGACCAATTTCTTGAGGTAGGAAGGAGCGTTGCCACCAAGACGTTTTTCCTGGATGAAAACGCCAAGACGCTCTCATAAAAGGTCAACCTTTTATAAATAGTAAACGCCACAGGTGAAAGTGCAAGTGGAGCACAAAATAAACGTGCAGCGCCTCGTGGCACTGCTGGTTTCCAAAAAACCTCGGTACATACAGGTGCTGGATAAACCCTGTATTAAATATTGACATGCCACTGGGACAACGTGCAGCATGTCTCACTTACTTGGAGGTAGTCCCGTGGGAGGTTGACCCATTCCGGGAGGCCCCAGCCCCAGGCCCTGCTTTTGTAGCCTGGTCCTCCTCTTCTCCTCCAACTCTTTCTGGATCTTATAGATCTTCTCCGCTAGCAGGTGGTAGTACTCCGCCTAGGAGAGAAGGGTGAAGACAATTAGAGAGTGGAGTACAGCAGGTCTAAAACTAAAAAAAGATCGAAGTTAAAGTCATACTGCTGTAGGATATTTTATACACGTAATCAGAAACAATATTTATTAACTGTAAAACACATAAATATAGGGTATTAATTTCTGTTTCCTACGTTGTTTGTCAAGTTGTCAAAAAGCGCATTTATGTGGAATGGTTATTGTGAATACCACAGAAAGCTTATATCAAAAATGACTTGTTTAGTTGAAAGGTATGGTTAAGTAATAAATAAGCATGACTTTAAACCAGACCCTGGGCCGTACTGTACTGTACTGTACTGTACTGTACTGTACGGCCCAGGGTGCCGGCCAGGTTCCGGCGAGCCAGCCCACGTTCGAAATGGTTGAGAAATGACCGTTACCGTGTGGGGGTCCCCAGGGGTCCCTCTATTGTACTGTACGGTCACTGTACTGTACTGTCACACCCAAAATCATCATATACAGAGTTAATGTGTGTGTGTGTGTGTGTGTGTGTGTTAGGCTGCACAACAGTGACACTTGGTTGTGAAAACCAACCAAACGCTATATTCGTGCTCGGACAGATAGACGGACACAGCCAGCCAGGGACCCAGGGACACACAAAGCCGTCCAGAGTGGTTGCACCACTCAAAAATAATTTGTCACGGTAGTATTTATTAGAAGAGTAATAATGTTGCTTACTCTGCTGTTGGCCGACTCGTACATGTCTCCCTCCACCTTCCTGGCATAGGCCACCAAGTTCTCCATCCGTCTGTCTTTAAGGGCGGCGGGATCTGGGGTAGGAAAGATGGCCTGGACACTGTGGGTGAGAAGAGAGAGAGGTCTGGTGTTAGAGGACAACCAAGTATACCACTGGGGCTATATAGTGATGGTTTTCCCAGTCCCTTACAGTTTGTCCACCAGGTGGTTTCTCAGGTCCTGTGTGATGTCCTCATGCCAGCTCTTCCTCATGCCCGGGGCGGAGGGAGGGTTGGCCGTCGGCATTGAACCCACACCATCGTTCATCAGTCTGAAATGAAACATAAAACAAAAATAAACACATACCTTGTAGCACTAGTATGAGTATGCATGTGATATTCTCTATCTGACATGTGTGCATGTGTTAATTTGGAGTTGCTAAGTGGGCACAGCATGGCACTGACACTTTTTCTTTCGGCTGACTGATTTTTGCAGAGAGGGATGCTGTTGGCTACACAGGTCTCACAGTGTGTCATGTAGTGATGCTGTTTTATGGTTTATTAACAATAAAATAATAAAGAACCCCCCCGATTGACTATCGATAAATCGTTAATATTGAATTATAGTAATGGATTTTCATTTTGGACACTTTTACACATCCCTAGTGTCATGTTGCATTTTGTTGTGATGTGTCCATGCTCTCACCCCTGGCTGTTGACGTTGAGATGCATCATGGTGTCCTGTAGCAGGCTGGCTTGTTGACTCTGAGCAGAGACTCCAACACCTCCATTCACTCCCATTGGATTACCACCTGGACACAAAGGGCGGATTTTGGATTATTACATTTGGATAATTTGTATTGTCTTTTTAAAGGCCATTTAATTTGTAATTTGAGTATCTTACACAAACAGATACAAAACAAATATGCTAGTTTTTGTTTATACAATTTGCCTACTTTCAACAGCATGTTTTCAAAAAGCATATGAACTTTAAAGTTTCAATATGTCCACATTCTATGATAATCAATTATATTGCATTTATACCGGAGGAATTGTGCACAATAATCATTCTATACCAGTGAACCTGAGTTAACAACCACCATTTCTAACGAGAGCTTGCTCAATCTGCAACATGTTGTCAGTCTGGCACTGTAGTGTTTGCACAGTGGGGACATGTGACATTAAGTACACACCTCTCAACATCGAGGGTCACCAATGACTCCAAGACTGTAAACCCACCAGAGTACGTCAGGTCTTCATTCTAGCCCTCAGACCTCGAAGTCTAGGTCAATGCATTAATGTACCTGGTAGAATTTAAAACTAGCAATATTCAGGGTAACCCCAACTCTGACAGCTTTGTTTTCTCACACAAACAAAGATTCAAGGCCTTGTTGGGTGAGTAAAAAGTTTAAAAAGTCATTTTGGGGTTTTAAGGCCTATTCATAGTTTGGATTTTCTGTGGTGAGGTGACCACCACTCTGGTGGTGAGGTGACCACCGGAGCTGAAATAACGTTGAGCGGTGGCGAGTAAAAACAGAGATTAGGGCTGGGGCGGTGGTTTGCTCTTCACCGCGGCTCGTCACGTCATGTTGTAGTTCGGTGGTCACCTCACCACCGAAAATCCAGACTATGAATAACGCTCAAGTATTCCTTTAAGTTTTCATTCATTGGTAAACCAAACCAGTCGCTCTCACTCACCCATGGGGTTGAGTGGCCTCATGCCTGGCTGTCCTTGCAGGCCCTGGTTGGGCATGTTGGGCTGGGAAGGTTGTGCCTGGAGTTGGTTACCCTGGTAGGTGAGGCCCAGAGCTGCGTAGGCCCGCTCTATGGAGCTGGGATCAATTTGGCTGGGTGGGTTGAGACTGGGAGCACTCGGTTGGCCGCCAGGGACTGCGCCGCCTAGCGAGCTACCTAGACCAGCACTTGCACCGCCCAGCAGAGCTGTAGGGAGACGGAGGACAGAAGACAGCAGGTAAGCATTACCTTTGATGACACAAGAGATAAACAATACTTTTGCACATTTGGGTTGTTAACAGCCTCGAAGCAGATAGATAATCCAATGCAACAAAGTCCCTACGCACTGTTGCAACTTGTGCAATTCAAAAATGTAATTCAAGAGAAAACAAAACACTGGGGCATTCGGGTGGCGCAGGGGTAAAGTTCTGCTCACAGCCATGGCGACTGGCTTTTAAGTCCACCATGGTGCAATTAGCAATGTTTACAGGTGGGAGGCCAGTTGGGGAGGGCGATCTCCGTCGATCACTATCGACTGCTACAGGTTGGTTGGATGCCATTGCAAAGAGCAGAACTGGGAAGGATAGCACGTTCCTATAGTAATATTAATTTGAATGTAACAACTGGATATTTGTAGTGCTGCCAGAATTGGCCAAAAATGCCATTTGAATATTCCTTTTAAACATCACGTGGGTTTGAATGATTCGAATGGCAAATGTATATATTTTTTAATATAAAATATTGCAGCCTAATACGCAGTAGAACTTTCTCTTTATTTCTCTATATGCGCTGGTCCTGTATCGGCCGTGGTTGGTGCTGAGAAATGCACTCTCTTGCGAGATCAAATGAATGATTCATAATGATCTTAACCCATTCTGACCGGGCACCCATTTTGGTGTCGGCATCATGTAATGCTTTAGCTATTTAAAAATAGCAGATCTACAAGCTCATATCGCGCCACCGAGTGGCGCGATACGAGCTTGTAGGTCTGCTATTTTTGAAAAATCGAAGAGCGACTGACATTTTTAGAATCTGATCTCAGGTCAGAATGGGTTCATCAGACCAGTGTGTGTCCGGCGGAAACCTCGTATGAATCTGATCTCAGGTCAGAATGGGTTAATAGCCTAATTTTTGTCTAATGGTTTAGTTTAGATGCAAGCCCGGGACTTATTTGGAGAACAGAGACGCATCGCTCCAACGATGTTCACATGTGCTGAGCCTGCTGTGATTGAACTTCTTACCTCGACATGAAACGGGACATAATCAAAGCAATGTTTTTGGTTTAAATCAAATTAAGGTGGGCTACAAGATAAATGTGTAACAGAGGGAGCTTTAACACGAGAGACAAGAATCCATGCATTGTTTTTACGTCGCCGTTTTTGTGTTCACGACCAGATGAATCACCGCTTCAGCTTGCCTTGACCCGTCATCATTTGTTAATCAAAGTAACATTGTGTGATTAAACGTGTGTGCTTTCTAATACCGAGCAAGTTAAAGTCAAAAGCCTAGCGAGTCTATGCTTCGAGTCCGGACTCCGGAGGCAACTGTGGTTGCACTGACCGTGTCACGTCTTGTCTGCAAGGCTGCAGTTGGGTGCCCCTCTGTCACTGTGGTCAGTGTGAAGTCTGTGCAGAGCGGTAGGCAGCTGATTTATTCTTCATTGTATGCTGGTGTCACATGGCAAATATAACTAATCTACAAGCTCACAACGACGCATTGTGGACTTTTAACTCAGCTCTCGTTTACACATGGCACCGTCGTATGATTAAGTAAAGCTTAGGGGAGACTTCTCCTGCCTTCTGTGATCTCGCGACACAAGCCGCCGATTAATGTTACATGGCCCAGAGTCTCGCGGGAACACTTAATTTTTGATTATTCTTCTTTTTTTTTTATATGAATATTCTTTCGAATATGGAATCTTCATTTGCAGCACTAGATATTCGCTTCTGGTGGCATTGTAAATTCGCCATTAAGGAGCACGTTCGTACTGGTGAACTTGGCATGCAAATTTGCGTCATCAACCAATAACAATAGTTTTACTGTTTTTAAACAATTCTGCTCTGGTAGAAACTGTAACATTGTCATGACAATCAGTTATGACTCATGAGGCTGGGATAGATGGTGACTATGTTTTTTTTTAATTTGTGTTTAGTGTTGATCACAAATGTTGATCTACAGCACCTCACACCAGGCAACAACATTCCAGTCCCAGAAGGACACAAATTAATTTCACTCTGATCATTTCTGGTATGACCAGAATTTATACCTTGGAAATAACTGCCAACAGACCACTTGCCATCGCACGTGGTCTTTTGACAGCGTGAGAATCAGATCAAAACATTTCCAGGTACATTCATAGTGTGAATACAGTAAATGCGGCTTTAGTATAATAGCTGGCGTATGGTCAGATACAGACACTCACACTGGGGGTTCCTCTTGTCTCCGGCATTCTTCAGCGGCAGACAGACAGGACAGTCGTGTCGTGTGCAGTTCTTCCAGTGGGAGATGATCTGCCTGGATGATGCACAGTGAGCGACTGAGGAACCATGAGAGAGGGAGAGTGGGGGACAAGAAAGAGTGGTAAAAAAAGAATGGGGACAAATGGCAAAGAAAGAAATGTGAGTTAGACCTTTCAGGATCTTGCAATAATGGTGCTTGAGATTTAGGTGCTGTGTACTGTCCACAGTAGGGCTCAACAAATATTCAATAGTTAAATCTATATGCCAATACTAAACTCAAATTTAAAGACAAGAATGTTCTATTTTGTAAGTTCTCACTGGGTTACTGTAATCTTGCCTCTCTGAATTTAGTAGTTGAAAGTTCTAACTACCCGTTGCAGCTTCAGTGTCTTTGAGCAACAGAAGAACCTCTCACCTTTCACCATTTTAACCACTTCATGGCGGAACAAACTCCTCTCGTATTAATAAAATAACAATAGCCTTCGCCCAATCTTTGAACTCCCACTTACCCTGACAGGACTTGCCGGCCTGGCAGTGGGTCATGTGGTTGAGGACGTTCTTCATGGTGCGGCAGTGTGGTAGGTTACACTGGCGCACCTCCCCGTTGGCCTGCTCACGCCGCTGGCATTTGTGGGCATGGAGCAGGAGCACCAGCTGCTGCTGGATCAGCTTGCGCTTCTCAGGGTCAGCAGTAGGGGGCGCTCCGGCTGCGGCGGCAGCTGCTGCCGCTGCCGCCGACACCTGGCCTCCAGGACCCACCAGACCGCTCTGGCCGCTGGAGACCATCCCCGGAGCTCCGCCCACTACAGGCCCAGAAGGACCTCCCACTCCTGGCTGTGGCTGTTGAGAGGCCTGCACCAGTGAGGTGGTGGTAGAGAACAGAGGGGAAGAGGTGGAAAGGAAATAAGGACAATTTTGTTTATTACAGTATAATAAAAGGTTTTTTACAACTATCACTATGACAGACAAGAACGTACAGACAAAAATGATGTCCTACCATGGCAGCCATGCCTTGCATGGGCTGGTTCTTCTTGTCCATGCTGAACTGGGCCAAGCTGTTGGCCATGGGCCCCTTGTTCTGGAGCTGAGGGCCCAGCCCTGCTCCCCCAAGACCCTGGTTCCCCTGCTGTCCGTATGGACCTCCGTATGGGGCCCCTGGGGTACCCATCATACCCATACTCTGAAGGGAGAGAAGGGAGAGAAGGAGAGGATTAAAATGGAGGATGGAGGAGAGGGAGAATAAAGTGAAAAGTGGATGTGAAGGGTGCAAAGGTGTAGGTGAGTGGGAAGAGAGAAGTTATGTGCAGGGGAGAACAAGACAGCAGAGCAAGGAGAAATGGATGAGGAGAGATGGAAGAGAGTAGGAGGAGATAATATACAGGAAAGGTGTGCAGAGATTGAAAACAGGGAGACGGGGTAGAAGTGTAACAAGTAGAGATGGGAGGCGGAGAGGGAGGTAGGGAGACACGGAAAAGTATAGGAGATGGAGAGGATGAAGGGTGTGAAGGGGTGAATAGGAACAGGAAGGGATGAAGGATTGAGACAATGATGAGGGAATGTTGAAGAAAGGGGATGGAGATGAGGGGAGAGAGTGAAGTACAAAGACAGGAGGGGGACAGAGAAGTGATGGAAGACAAGGAAAGAGGTAGTGATGTGAGGTATTTAACTAGCACAAAGCAAGGGAATAAAAAAGAAGGTAAAAGAACGGTGAACAGTGTTCACGTTCACCACAGGGGGTGACCCGGCTAGTCGGCTACACAGAGAGCTGGTGCGGTGCGCAGCCAGGTTGTCTGTAAACTCTGCACCTGAATCTTTTTTTTGCAGATCTGCCAAACTTGGAATATTGACATGAGTACCACCCATGCATGGCGCAGGAAATTTGTGGCGGGGGTCCCGCAGGTGCAAATTTGGGGGTCCCGCATGCCTTTTTGGGGGGAGGGGGGGTGTTATATAGAAAATGTCACACAAGAAATGTAGTACATTGCACTAATGGAGAATTATTATACTGTTTTACCGTTTATAAATCTCTCTGTGGCTCTGGGCCCAGCTACATCTCAGACATGTACTTTGAATGTGTATGAAAGGTGCTATATAAAAATTGCCTTGCCTACTTCGGCTCAGACCGAGTTAACATATAGTCTATCAATAAATAACCCAGCAAGCACGGTCAGGACCTGGACGAATTGGTGACGTCTCGATTGGGGCCAGATCAAGTCAGATCTGGCCCAGAATATCACCTGATTTCAACCAACATAAATTCTGCCCACTAAGACGGACGAATCAGAGAGAGAGTCCTGAAGATTGTTTCCAGTCACTTCAATCGCTTAATTTTGGCCGTGCAGGACAGCGTAGATTAAAATAAATAGTCCCTTCGCTCGCTGGCATGACGCGTACGTAATTTCACTTTGGCAGTGGAACCAAATGGACCCGCTCGTTAAGACAAGACGGCTCGGCTCATGCCTGGAACTGCGGTGGGATCCATAAAAACCACGGCGGGCGCTCTTGCACGCCGTAAATTGCTTAGTTTATCTTTTTTCAGATATTGTTTTGGCTTTTTCTGCCTTTATTGATAGGATGAAAGTAGACTGACAGGAAATGGGGAGAGAGATGGGGGGGAAGACACGTGGCAAAGGCCGTCGGGATCGGGAGTCGAACCCGTGGCACACCGTCAGGCTGGCTCAGCAGCCTAGGTGCCCAGACGGTTGAGATAACCGCCAATTGCTTAGTTTTTGTTGTGCATTTCGTACGTGTGCACTGAGACCTAGAATTGCGTGGTTTCTACAAAACATGTGTGCGTGTTGGGCTGTTGGCAGGACTGCAAGGGCTATTTTTCAATGTGTATGCCGGGGGTTACGCAGCCCTTTGCCTCGCCTTCAGAGGGGGAAATACTGTAAATACGGAACTCCTCTAGGGACCGCTGCGCCCAACGTACGGTTCCGACGCCAGAGTAGCCCGCTGTCCGCCCCATTAGAGCCCAAACACACAACCTTTCCCAAGATTTAATTTGGTTCCGCTCCCTTTACAATCAAACATCCTGTGCTCAGACTGCTCACCCAGGCAGCGCATATTCACAGGCAGCGCATATTCATACTCTAACAGCAGTTAAAAATGAGTATCAGTCTAGCGAAAGGAACATGGAAGTGATGAGAGATGAACGTTGCTTCTTCCAGTGGGATGCGGGTATGGGGAGGAAGTTAATAGTGTTCCTTTTCATACCGTTGAGCTGCGTTCCCTCTCCCATCTGAGAGAGCAATTAAATACGTCTACTTTCTGAATAGACACGCTGCTTTCCGTTTCTAATCAATTAGGTGGGTTATGGCATTTATTTAGTTCAATTAAGCCATTAACGATGGTTTAAAACATACATAAACCAATTAAGTCTGTCGTGGCTATTAGAGACTTAATATTGACATATCTGGGATTGTGTAACCCCTCACTGTGATGCACTTAATTAACGGGAGCTTTCCCCTCACCCATCAATCTATGGTTGGTAATTTCTGGTTCTCATGATGCCATCACTGTGTGTGTGGCCCATGTGAAGGGAAAACCGATTCAACAGAGTGACAGATACAGCCTTTGACACAATTTATTTCTGCCAACTTAACAAAAATGTGGACAATGAAAACAAACCTAGATGTTAGAATTCTATTCAAAGATTTTTCCCAACAGGTGTTCGACCTGGTAAGAACACATGTACTGTTCCTGAAGAAACATTGTGGGCTCGAGTCGCTCCCTACTCGATGATGTATTAAGCCAGATGACGTCCTATTGACGTATATGACATATATGACGTCTTCCTATTGATTGACCAACATGATTTCACAGTCCAGCAGGAAAACGGGCCCGGGAATAAAGATGTACGATAACCCACAATAAGCTATAATGGCGCGAGACATAGCCAACAACACTGTAGAGCTCAAGACCGTGATAATAGTTAGGAGAGTGTGGAGGGCAGCGATTCAAGAGTCCCGAGTTGGTGTTGGCTAGACTGCACTCTCGCATCGCATCGCAAGCTATAATCCTTCCCAGTTCCCACAACTGGACTAGGTTCAAATCCGACCAGAGGCTCTTTGCTAAATGTCATCCCCATTCTATCTCCCACCTTTCCTGTCTCTCACCGTCGGAAGTCTTGCCTAATGCTGTTGACAGTTAAGTCCATAGACTTAGCTGCCACTCTGTTAAAAGTGCTCTGAGCAAACATTAGAAGTCCATAGACTTGGCTATCACGTTTAGCTATTCACGTAGATCCCGTAAATAATCATTAGTCTGGCCCCCCGCTGATTCCGTAAATTACGTGATAAGGGTCTTTTCATTAATTAATCCATGTTTTGATCGGATTGAGTCGACAGCCGAGGGACGTTAGCATGCTAGTGTCGAGTGTGACACTGGACCACGCCATCTTAAGTTGCGTGCGCATCCATGTGCATTCTATGTGCTGCTTTCAATGTCCTTTCTCCAAATCGACGCCATGAATGTCGTTTCTGGTCAAAACAAGGTTTTTCAACGGCTGACAGCCGGCGCTGTGATACTCGCGGTCCAGCGAGAGAACAACCCATCAAGACACCACATACACCATTACGTCATCGTAACATCAGGTTACAGATATTTGGCAATGCGTGATACATAAATACATTAATCCCGGCGGGGATTGTGTTAAAAGTCCAGACTTGGCTGCCATATCACGTAATTTCAAAAGCCAGAACAAAAAAAACACCCCCCCCCCCTTACGAATGCACTTAATTCAACACCACCAGTCTACCTTTATAGGAAGCCGTTATGATAAACGTTTCACTCCCAAGAGTGAAAACATCTACGCCTTGTGTAATTCATAAATTACGACACGATGATGGTTAGGGTTTTTTCCCCCCCTTTCTCAGAGATCTCTGCAGGCCTAACGTTCATGACTTATTACAGTTGCAAATATGTCATGAACAGTTAAAGGGACACAAAAGGGACTTTTTGCAATAAAATATATATTAATGACATTTAGAAGATTTAGAACACTTTCCTGGGGGTCTGTGTGTGTGTAATATCTATGCGTGTGTAATATGTGGTTTTAGATATTTTAGATTTTAGCAGTGAGCTCAGTGTCTCTGATGTCATCGACACTGGGCTCACTTCCTTCCTGGACTACAATTCTCATAAAGCTTTGGTGCACTGCTCCTCCTTGTGGATAGGGGTAGGGCCGTCTTTTTTTGTGGCTTTCGCCTTTATTTTATATTTTCTATAGAGGGACAGACAGTAGGCTGACAGGAAATGGGGGAGAGAGATGGGGGAGTGCATGCAGTAAAGGCCGTCGGGATCGGGAGTCGAACCCACTGCACACTACCAGACACAGACTACCGGCCAAGGTGCCTGGACCGCTGAGCCACGGCCCAGGCCATCTTACTGAGACAACATGTAGTCCAGGAAGTAAGTGAGCCCAGTGTCCATGACATCAAAGACACTAGGCTCACTGCTAAAATCGCATATTACACACATAAAGACCCCCCAGGAAAGTGTTCTAAATCTTCTAAACGTCATTAACACATTGATGATGATGATGATGATGTTTCCCTTTAACACATCATCGTCCAAGAGGACTGGGGATGAAAACTAAAACATTTATTTATTATCACTTTTATCCTATTCTCCTATATCCAATATTCTTACCTTTCCCTCTCTCCGTGACTATCGATCTCTTACTCCCTCCTCAACCTCCTCACTTGTTGTCATCTTTAAATAAATGCTGTGATTACAGCTCACGTTACGATTATTTAGCTGAATAGACATGCTGCTTTCCATTTCTATTTCTTCTTAAAACACATATTTATTCATGCATTTGACGGAAATTTTTGCATCAACATCATCACTGTTTTCAAATACAGCATTTAAAAAGCAAAGAAAACATTTCCGGTTGCTTGTACCTCACACAGGACAGGTTTTACAACAGTAATTGACCATCCTTTGACTTATAGCCTGTAAAAATGTACTATATTGTACATTTTCAAATTATATCAATTTAAAGTGGCATCACAGAGTTGAAGGAGCCTTACCTTGTTCAGTGCTCCAGGTTGCTGACCTCTCATTCCAGCCGGTCCCCCTGATCCTTGCTGCTGCTGTAGGGTCTCAGCCAGTAAGTTACCATTACCCCCCATCCCTTGATTCCCAAAGCCCATCCTGGGGGAGCCATTCATCACCTGGCCCCCCATCATGCCCGGCTGCTGCTGTCCGTTGTTGCCTTTCTGCTGCGTTCCCATCATGCCCCTGTTCATGCCACCGCCAACCATGCCGGCTGCACTGTTCTGTTGCTGCTGCATCATGCTGACCTGCTGCTGGGGAGACATATGCTGCCCCCCCTGGCCCATCACTTGTTGGGGCCCCTGGTTGGGGGATGCCTTCATGTTTCCAAGGTGTTGCCCCATGGAGGTTGGCCCTCCGGGGCTGCCCATGGCTCCCTGGTGCCCCTGTTGTTGGGTGGAAGTGGGTGGTGGCGCCCCTGCACGCAAGAGGTCGGAGAGCTGCTTGTGCTTGGCCACCGCATCTGGTCCACCACCTCCTCCACCTGGACCACCTCCTCCTGGGCCTGGGCCTAGACCCAGACCCATTCCTCCGCCTCCAGGACCCAGGCTGCCAGGGCCTCCTCCCAGACTGGTGTGCAACTGGTTGAGGTCCCCACCATTGACCAGACCCAGGTCCGAAGAGCTGATGAGCTCATCTGGGAGGTCATGCTCCAGGTCAAACAGTGAACCAAAGTCTGAGAGAGGGGATGCAAGGAGAGCAAGGAAAGAAAAGACAGTCACATGAGAAGCATGATGAGACAAGGACAAAAATAATGTAAACAAAAGTGCATCTGGTTGTATGAAGTCTAGATCATTCAGCAGAACTGAGCAAGGACTTATAAACTGCATGCTTATTGCTTAACCAACAGCGATGAAAGGCATTTGGGAAGAAGGATGCCTGGGACATTTTCTAAACCCTCAAGAGTGTCTTTAAACAAAATTAAATCCTGACGTGCAGGTGGTATATCCATGCACAGAACTACAGGTGAGGTGACATCCAGAAATGAACTCAGTCAGCCTTACAGTTTATTGTAGAAATACTACCCCAGAAACATGTCACACAACTAGCCCATTAGTGGAGACGGGTGAACATGTGACAATGTGATTTAACATGATGGCGATACAGGTTCAGGCACACAAGCTGGCGGATGGCCTGATTCAGTGTTATTGCCACAGTGACAGAGCCAAGCTCGTAGAAAATCACACCGGGTGTGTACTGTGCACGACTCCATGCTGTGTGCTACGCACAACTCTTGGGCAATCAAGAGCGCAAATAGAGACCAATTCGCTATTCCAAAGACAAGGCAAGCACATGGGAGGCTAAATGGCACATTTTTGGAATTCTTCAAATCAAGAATTTAATTTGTCTCACCGTCAATGGATAGTTGTTTTTATTTATTTTTCTCCCATAAGTATCACATAATTTGGGACACTGTTATGTACAGAGACAAACTACAACTGTTTATTAATTAATTGGATAATGCACTGGGTAAATTCAGCATTAATATACTCAAATAGAGGAAATCTGTTTACAAACTGTTTAGCGAAGCAAAGTTAAGTTAACATCTCATGTACAATATTAATACTGATTTAATACGTTATGCAACTAACTTTATAAAACAACAACAACCAGTCTGAAATGTCTTCTAGCACAAAACCTCAACTTTAATAATATATGATGTTGATATTATGTATTATCCACAAGTGTTTAGGCCTGTAATGTTATTACTGAAACATGCTTCCATTCAACATGACACAAGGCTTGTCAAATAACTCAATTCAATTTAAATTATTCTCTACAACTAGTTTGGTTTTATCAACAGGGAGAAACTATTCTTGCAGTTCTTCAATATCCTCAATACAGTAATGCAAGCTTAATTACCTAGGGGGGACAACAGTAAAGGCTTGTGCAATGACAGAATGATGGAACATGTCCAGTCCACTTGCAAAGATGCTGACCACCTCAGAGCATAGCTAGAGAAGCTCAACTGCAGCAGTTAAATGACCATATGCATACGTGATGAAATCAAGACAACTATATTAAGTTGTAACAGCAGTCTACTTAACCAACGTGATATTTCAGTGGTAGTAGTGATGGACACGACGCTGTCTCTGATCCCCAGACAAGAGTTGTGTCCACACTGTGCCCAGTACATTACTCCAGCCCTCTGCCACACACCATCCACACCGAGACCACTACATTACTCCAGCCCTCTGCCACACACCATCCACAGAAAAACTAACAATGGCAATTTGAGCATAACAATCACTCAGACCCATGGGCCTAAATTTAGCTCTCCCACAACGCTAGCACCGTTAGCTACCTCTGCTTTGCTTACACCAACGTTAGCAGGGAAAAGATCCCATTTGGTTATGATGAGGCAAAAATAATGTGGTTCAGTATTTGTAGGAAGCATGTCTACACGGCTCCATGGACAGAAGAGGAGTTGTTGGACATGTCTAGTGTTTTGCTATGGCGATCAGTCAAAACATGGCCAAGAAAAACTTTATTATAAGTTGGCTGGCCGTTTAGCTCATTAGCAACCTGGCTAAACTAGCCATTAGACATGGAATGGTCCATCATTGGAAACCAACTAGCTATGGCTAGTAGTCTCTCGAATGAAGACACCAAGGATGAGTCAGTGACGTCAAATACAATCGGAAGTGTGTAGCCTGTAATTTCATGGGTTCCGTTATGGCTTTTAAGTACGTCGTCCCGCGATCCCCAAGTGTCACTGGACAAAATGACGTATTTTTAACATTAAAATGCGTTGACACTTAATTTGTGACAAGCGAACGGCTCGTGCGACGCAGCCTGTCAACGGCGCGGTGTTACGGCTACGGGGGCCCGGTAGTCCGTCCGAGGCACTTCCGCTAGGATGAAGCCTAGTATTGACATCACCCACGCATCCTTGGTATTCTATTCCAGAGTAGAGCTAGCTTCAGCTAATGTCTCTCTCCAAGTCCGACACACACAACGCTAACATGCTAACATTAGCCAGCTACGACAAAAACACAAGAGGAATCCCACGTTTCCTTCCTCTTTCGAGTGAACACGGGCCGATGAAAACGGCCCAATTTGATCAATAACACCGTAACGAATTATATCCAAAACAAATATTTACCATTTCCATCGCTGGCGGAGGCAGAAAGTGCCGGAGAGGAGAGTTTAGGCCTCTTGGCTGAAGGCGGGCCAGAGTCCAGAACGTTCTCGGCCATATTTTTTCGAAATAAAAATATATAAAGTATCCACAATTGCAGACGTTTTCACGTCTCGAGAACCTTGCTCCTTTTCGTTTCCACTATTGCGACTTTTCCCCCTCCTTTTGGGGGACTAAGAGGGGGAAAGTCCCGTGTACAAATTACTCCTCTTTCCTGTGTTCGCCTCTCGATTTCAGCCTCGGCGTATCAACCCCCCTCCCTCCCTGCTCGGATTTTTTGTTCTTTATAAATTTCTGCGAGCGGAGGAGGTGGTGGTGGAGGAGGAGGAGGGGGTCGGTGAAAAGTAAAAGAGGGAGACGCACGTAGCGGCTTCCCTCTAAAGTTATAGAGCTTCTTCAAATGTAAATAAACCGCCCCAGCAACGTCCCTCTCCCATGATTGCATCCGTCATTTCAGCCTCCCGTAGCGGAGTCTAGGTGAAGATAATGTCGGGCAGAAAAAGCTTGTTTGGCTGTGAAGTGATGGTGTGGTGGTGGAGGTGGTACTGCTGCTGGTAGCGGGTAAAGATGAAGGCATGCAATAAATAAATTAGACAAATGTCCATATGCACTGGCGGATACATATTATGCATATTCATTTGTATACGCATGGTAGAATTAAACGTTTGTTTTTAGTTTATTTTTTACAATTATTTTAAGGCCAAGTACAGAAAGTCTTTGGCAGTGGTATATTTTGGGGGGGCTATGTTCTCTTAAAAAAGAAAGAAAGAAATGCTTCTAATACACTAAATGTAAAGACCCTTGAAATCTAGAAAGTAACTATAAGCATTTAAAACAAAACATGTTTCAAATATGAATATATAGTTGATCAGACCTAATAAAAAAGAAAGGAGTGTGTGTGTGTGTGTGTGTGTGTGTGTGTGTGTGTGTGTGTGTGTGTGTGTGTGTGCGACTGTGCGTACACATTTGTAAACATATTTCGTTAATAAGTAGGCCTAATGTGTAAACTGCATGCCCCCAGACCCATAGAAACTCAAGTTTTTGTGTAGGGCCTACACAAAAACTTGAGTTTCTATGGGTCTGGGGGCATGCAGTTTTTAGGCTATAATATAGCAAACAAGTGGGTTCAGTGACATTTCTTATAGGCTACTTGTTCATGTTGCACTCATCAACATTTATTGTTATTCGGTACATCTTTTGTAATTACATATTTTCTTCTTTCAGCCAGTCCCACAGCGGTTTCCATCTGCTTATGTTCTCTGCATCTTCCTCAGTCTCTAAATGTTATGATGAATTGAACATGGTGGACCCTATTGTAAACAAGTGTAATGCTTTATGCCATAAAGTTTATGGTGTCATCCACAGTTAACAGTTTTATATTGAGTTGTGCTTGATATGTACTGTAATTCTCCAATCTATTAATAAATACTTCAATCAATCAATCAATCAATCAATCAAAGTCACTCCATCCACCTGCATGTCCTCTCTCACCGCTTCCATAAATAAACCACCTCTTTACCTGGCAGCTCCATCTTCAGCATCCTTTTCCCAATGTACCCCTCATCCCTCCTCTGCACATGTCTAATCTCAACATGGCCTCTTGACTTGTTTTACCCACAAACCGTAATCTATCCTGGCTGATTCTAGGTCTAATGTATCACGGCCGATTCATTCAATCCTTGCCGCTACAAAATCTGGTCGCAAAGGAATAATATATTCCACCCAATTAGACCAAAACTTTATACATTTCTCCTTCTGCAGTCTGAGAGAGAAAGTGATCTGTTCCATATTATTGGAACAGATTATTATCCATTATTTTATGGTGGGGGCCTCAGGAAGCAACCAGTGTCGTGTAAATACTTTTCTATAAATGCAGATATCGTTTATTTTATTTATTATTCAGATATATGTCTGAAAATACTTAACCCTGTACATTTTGTATTATTATTTCCAAGGCCACCTCTGTACTTTTTGACATCTTTCTACCATCTTTCCTCTTTCTGGCTTTGATGGCTTTGATCTTTTCAAAGCAATCAGGACAACCAGACAGATGCTTTTAAAAATGTCCATGAAAACACACCTATAAAAGTACTTTTGTCTGCTTTCTTCCTCATCTTTGCTGTTTCTGGGTGGCAGTGGCTCAGCAGTAGAGTGACCGGTTGAGCGGCCGTATGGGACCGCAAGGTTCCCAGTCGAAGTGTCCTTGAGCAAGACTCTGAACCCCTAATTTCTCCCGATGTGCAGGTTGGTGCCTTGCATGGTTTCCTTCACCATCAGTGTGTGAATGGGTGTAATGAAATGCACAATTTATGTAAAGCGCTATATAAATGCACCATTTATTTACCATTTATTTCTAAATTGCAATTGATGACTTTGAACTTTGAAGTGCAGTGCACTCACCCACCGACCAAACTTGCTAGCGCCAGATATTGTTATTTTTATTATATTTTGGGGAGGCATGCCTACCACCTATGCCTAGAAACACCCCTGCACATCCATTCTCAAAAACTGTACAGAGCTGGCTGCAAATTTCAGTAACCATGCCTGGGTTACTTTGATTGATTGATTGATTGATTGAAATATTTACAGAATTACAGTACATTTCAAGCACAAACTCAATACAAAGACTGTTAACTGTGAGTGGACGACCCAATTAAGCATTACACTTGTTTACAAGAGGGTCCACCATGTTCAATTCATCAAAACATTTAGAGACGTACAAATAGACACTTCTATATCAGAGGTTTTCAACTGGTGGTCCGTGGACCACTGGTGGTCCGTGAAGGTGGTCCCTGGCCATGCATTTAGTATGTTTTTTATCGACCACTAGTTGGGAAAATAACTAGTTCATTAAGTGACCTGGTGATGTATGATGACTTCCACAGAAAGGGAGTTTGAATTTCAAGGAAAAGTGAACCGGATTGACTGGTTGAGTCTATTAGGAAATGTCAAATGTGCCCATATAATCATGCAATCGCATGTGTCTGCTATCTATGAGTTTAATATGGAAGGTTAAGAGAACAGAGTAAGGGCAACCATGGGAAAGGAATAGCTCCGGACGACTAGCATATGCCAGTTAAATTACTGACTGTTAAGAGCTTGATTTAATTCACCTCAAATTAACAAATTTGATATTAATTTTAATATCCCCTCACCCAACTCAACAGTGGTCCCCAGGTTGATTCTTAGTCAGGGTGGTGGTCCCCAGGTTGATTATTAGTCAGCGTGGTGGTCCCTGGTTCATAATCAGTTGAAAACCCCTGTTCTATATAGTCAAGAACAGAACAGGAATTCATCATAAAGGAAGCAAAAAGGGTGCCCTTTGAGAGCGGTTTTGAAAGAGTCAAGGGATTCACATGTCTTAATGACTGTTGGTAGGGCATTTTGGTGGCATAGGAGCGAAAATAATTTAGTCCCTTGTTTGTGCTGAATCTGGGGTGTACATGGTTTGTTGCACTCCCTCTGGTGTTGTGGGTGTGGACTTCGTTAACATTAAGGAAGTATTTAGACAGGTACATGGGTATCTTGGTGGTGTATCGAATCTTGTGGACCAGACCCATTGCAAGATGCTGTACTCTGTCGTCGACCCTAAGCCATTCCAGCCTGTCAAAGTGGGCAGGGGTGAGGTGGGTTCGGGGGCCAAGTAGGAGCCTGACCAGTTTGTTTTGGGAGGTCTGGAGCCTTGTTTTAAGGGCCTTTGAGGTGCTGTGGTACCAAGAGGTGCATGCATAGTCAAATAAACCTTGTACGAGGGCTCCTGTTAAAGTCTTCAAGGTGTTTTTGTTGACCAGTGATCACAAAATGGTAAATGGTGCATTTATATAGCGCCTTTATCCAAGACGCTTTACAGAGATTGTGCATTACACACAACATCCACATGTCTGCCAGAAATAGTTTCTGAGATCAACAAACTTGACAATCTATGCAAGACCACAAGACATAAACCATCCAGCTAGGCCTGCCCTCTATGATAGAATAGGAGGCTTTCAAAAAAAGAAAGAAAGAAATCAGAAGTTTGCTAATATGCAAAACAGTTTTACAAAATATTATGAAGTAGCATAGTAGGGGGTCCTTGCTTTGTCTAGGAGTCCTTGGCCTGAAACACATTGAATATAGATAGGCTAAAGCCTAATTATCTCCACCTGGCTTGAAGGCAAGAGGGAGATCATGTTTTTGTCCCGCTCTGTGTGACTGTCTATCTGGGGGTAATAATCTCACCAACCAAAGGACGATTCAGTGGCAAATTTATTTTATTTAAAATATCCAAGGAAGAGCATTTTGTTTTTCATGTGTAGTCTATATCTTTTGAGGGGCGCTAGCCCCTCCTATGTCCAGCTTTGTGCGTGCGTGACTGCGTGTGTACCCGATAGCGATGATTTGATTGGTTGAGGGCTTAAAAAGTGAAGATAAAAAGTGAGGACGCCAAAAGTGATTGGCTGGAATGTGGTCATGTATGATGATGTATAATGATAAGAGCGCCCCTCACTTCACACAAGTGTGATTTTTATATATTTTAATTAAAATGTATAATGGAATCAGTAAGTGAGGATGAGAAGCGACCTTGTGCAAGTAGGCTAATTAATCTGGTGTCCGTGAGGTCAGATGTAGAGTTGCTGGCCAGCTACATATATGCAGATCTAGGTGATGATGCCATATATGGAGCGTGTCTTGAGTGTACAGGGTTTGATGAGGTCAGATGATGAGGTCAGATCAACATATGGAATTTCAGAACAGGTCAGCTCAAATATATCATATATGGAGCATATATGATATATGGAGATCCAAGGGTTTGATCAGGTCAGATCAACATATGGAATTAATTCTGTACTGGCCATATATGGAGCAGTGTACAGGGTTTGATGAGGTCAGATCAACATGGAATGACTTCTGTATTGGCCATATATGGAGCAGTCTACAGGGTTTGATGAGGTCAGATCAACATGGAATGAATTCTGTATTGGCCATATATGGAGCGTGTCAAGAGATGTGACGGCCGAAAGATGTTGTTTTGTTCTCGTTTCGAATAGAGTATTACATTTCAGTGGCTCCTGTGCAGATAACAGCGGCTGTGCAAATCGGCGTTGTTAGGCATGCTGCATGCATGCTAATATTTTGTGTTATGTGCGACGTCAGACCAGAGCTCTGGTCAGCCTATGGACGTAGCTTTGGTCAGGCTATAAGGCAGGAGGTGCTGGAGGGGCTCATTTGGGTCTGAATGTCCCTGCACTATTGCATGGTCTATTTATTTATTTTTCTCGGCCGGCACTGGTGCATGCCATAGCTGAGCACCATTTACATTTTTCTGCGCAATAGTCAGTTTATTGGCTGCAGACTAACTAGATCAAGGTGTCAGATGGGCTAATACACAACAATGTGAGTCATGACGTCCCGTCCCCCCCAAATAATGTTTCTGCTCTTTGCGTCCTGACGGCACGACTGGAGACATTATGAGAAGACAAGTTGGACATCGCCACAATGATCTGGTCAATCACAATAATTAGTTAACACCAGAGGCACTTCGGTATACCTGCTTCAGCAAGCCACTCTGCCACCATCATCGGGACAAAGATGTTTGTGTTTGGGGGCCCTGAAGGCATAAGGACCACTACAACAAAATCAAAGAGTGTTTGACACAGAGACTAACCACTGGCTGAGCATGCCTTCTGCTCAGCTTCTTAAAGAAGGGTGTGAGGATCATTCAGAATTTTCTTACAGTAGAGATCATTCAAGCCTTTGCCTACAATGGAGAGCTGTACATATTTGGTGGCTGCAACGATCAGACTTTGAATGTTCTGTGGAAATTCAAACCTTCGCCTGGAAAAAGATCAAGCCCAAAGGGAAAGGTCCATGTAAAAAGTCTGGGATGTGCTGTAGCATGGTGTGAGATCGTATCATCCTCTTTGGAGGATACACACCCCATGTCTACTATACAAAACAAACATGGTGAAGCATTTCATGTCATGAAAGGTGCTATAAAGTTGTATTATTCTTTTATAATAATCTTGCTATCATATCAATGACATTTACATCTTAGACTTAAAACCTACTCTGAAGACATTACGCAAACTAGCAGTTATTGAGTATGGTCTCACCCGTGGGAACTGGCAGCCACGACTACCAAGTGTGCTTGTTGCCGGCGAGCCCACTAGAAAAACCACAAAAAAACAAAAACCACAAAAAAAAGAAAAAAGCAAGCCCACTAAAAAGACAAAAAAGTTCTCACAACTAAATAACAGCTTGGCTGCCCTAAAATCTTAAAATCATTGTCAAATCTGTCACAGACACAAAATTATACTTTGTTGCATGATGGTGTTGCTCGCTGAAAATACTGGATTTTTACTCAGATATAAATCCATTTTTGGTGAACTTACAAGGGTATACCAGAGACAAATGCTAATTGGTCCTGCTGCCTTTCCTGGAGTCACCTCTTCATTGGATACAACCATACAACTCCCAGTATTCCATGCATATGAAGACAGAATTGAGAACCAGACTGGTTGTGAGTTCTGTGCTATCCTGACAAAATGGATGGCATGGAATCAAAACTATATACTGTCAGACATTGCCAAATGTCTTTGTGCAAGGCACATCAAACTTCTGCCCCCCTTCAAATAAACCTGAGAATTTGTTTTTTGCACTTGACTTTTATTTCCATATTCATCCATCATGTAATCAAGGCAAATGAACACAGTCAACACGCACACACACACACACACACACACACACACACACACACACACATGCACACACTGACACACTCACACTGACACACACACACTGACACACACACACACACACACACACACACGCACGCACGCACGCACACACAATTTATAATTTATAATACAATGATCGCATTTCATAATAAACAAAATTGCATCAACCAAATAAAAAGAGAAAATATATTTGTGTAGGAAGCTTTGTATGCATGGGAGTACTGTAGGTAAGATATGCAAAAGCATTGCCTTGTATAAACTGATAATGAAGTAAGCTTCTGATATATTATGGAAATTTTGGTCACTGCAGAGCTCCCTGGTTATGTATACTTTAACATTAAAATATATATCTATATATACATAGCTAAAGTTGAGCGCAAACACGGATAAGGGACCCAAAGTCAACAGCTATGTCATGCCAAACCCGCCATCCTCACCACTGCACCGCCGTCCTACCCACTGCACTCACACGGCAGTGACGTCACTAACTTACCCTCCGCGTCGTTCCAGATCTATCTCCTCTGATCGCCGAGCCTCAACACCACCCGCGGAACAATGGTCATTGCACTACCACCAAAGTCGCCTCCCTTCCACACTCACGCCGGCAATGCATTTCTTTACTACAAACACTATCGCCACAAGCACCCACACCCCCGCACGCACACACACTCACACACACACACGCTACTTGCACACAAACTCGCTTACAATTCGCGGACCTGGCAACACTACATCCGGCGACCTCAAAACCTACTCTAGCGAGGCCTTTAACCTTGAACTGGTGAATATGGATTGGTCTGTTGAGCTCAGGAGCACACTAGTCGAAGAAGCATGGCTTGGCTTCAAAACCAAATTTACATCAGTACTAAACATCATGGCTCCTTTGAGAACCATCATGGTCAAAACCGGCTCGGAGCCATGGATGAATTCGGACAGACTGCAATGAAAGCCAGAGACAAAACATGCTCTGAACTTCTTAAATGCAAGTCCAAGCATATAGCCAAGCGCTTCGACAGTGATCTCCTAAAAACCCAACGAAACAAGCTCAAAAAGCATTGTAACTACCATGACCAAATCCGCAAGAAGAAACTTTATCAATGATAAAGCAGAGGAAAACAAAAACAATCCTCGGGAGCTCTGGACGCTACTAAACAACCAACTAGGCTGCGGTCAGAAACTAAAAACCAGGTTTACAAACATAAACATCAAATCGAACGACACCCGGGCCTCATCACTGACAAGCTTGACGTAGCCAACTACTTAAACATTACAAACATTGCAACAACGCTGGTTAACAAACTGCCCTCCTACTCTGGGCCCTTTGGTGTAGAGAACATCAAAGCCATTTTAAACTAGCGGAGGTAGGCTACTTAAAAATGAAATTACCTACCTAGGTTCCATCCTGGAGGCAAATCTTTCTGGTGATAAAATGGCCAGCAACGTAATCAAAAAGGTCAACCAAAGAACAAGATTACTATACAGGATCTCCTCACTGGTCGACAAAAACACCTTGAAGACCCTATTGGGAGCCCTCGTACAAGGTTTCTTCGACTATGCTTGCACCTCTTGGTACCACAGCACCTCTAAGGCCCTTAAAACAAGGCTCCAGACAAGGCTCCAAAACAAACTGGTCAGGCTACTACTTGGCCTCCCTCCCCGAACCCACCTCACCCCTGCCCACTTTGACAGGCTGGAATGGCTTAGGGTTGACGACAGAGTACAGCGTCTTGCAATGGGTCAGGTGCACAAGATTCGATACACCACCAAGATACCCATGTACCTGTCTAAATACTTCCTTAATGTCAGCGAAGTCCACACCCACAACTCCAGAGGGAGCTCAACAAACCATGTGCAACCCAGATTTGCCACAAACAAGGGACTAAATTAATTTTGTTCCTATGCGGAACGCCCTACCAAAGGGCACCTACGGACGGGTGCAATTCGAAACTGGCCCCCGTAAAATATGAATCCCCCACCCACCCCTGTTCCCCCTCACTGTATATATTTTCTTTTCCCTTTTTACCTCCTTTATGACGATGATTTCCTGTTTTTTGGCTATATAGAAGTGTACATATTGATGTCTCTAAATGTTATGATGAATTGAACAAGGTGGACCCTCTTGTAAACAAGTGTGCTTTATTAGGTCGTCCACTCACAATTAACAGTTTTTTGTTAATTGTCAATTGTGCTTGAAATGTACTGTAATTCTGCAAACTGTTAATCAATCAATCAATCAATCAATCAATCAATCAATCAATCAATCAATCAATCAATCAATCCAGTTGGTTGACTTGAGAATCTTGTTTGCTTGAGAAAAAAAAAAGACTAGTCGGCAGAGTGACCATAGGTCGTGACTCGTCACGTGGTGGTCACTCATTGGTCCTGTTGTCTTGGAGTTGCGGATGATCTTCATTGGATACGATTCACGAACTTCAAGTCCCAGCATTCCATGCGCATGAAAACAACGTTGAGGTGGCGGGTAGGTGACTAAACTACTACAATGAAAACATAATATACACGGTCTATATATTTATCCATTTATTAAACATCTCAAGACACACTTGAGACGTACTGAATTGTGTGGAAAACTCATGCATAACGATTTTGCGTGTAAAGCTTTTGCACATTTAGCTTTACACGTGTGTGCTCTAGCGAGCTAGCGAGCTAGCTTAACTGTATGTTTTGATCAGCAAAGTTTGCAAATATGAAAGAATGTCACATAGGTTGCATCAATTCTGATTTTAATATTGGTTATGACGTGTTCCTATAATTCATGCCCTCCTCTCCTCACTCAGAAATGAGAAAAGGCTGGGAATTAGTGATTTTCAGCATTCTGATTGTTTCATTCATTGATTGATTTATTAACAGTTTGCAGAATTACAGTACATTTCAAGTACAACTCAATACAAAAACCGTTAACAGTGAGTGGACGACGCCATAAAGCATTACACTTGTTTACAATAGGGCCCACCATTTTCAATTCATCAAAACATAGGCCTACGAATATACACAACAATAGAGGGTATGCGCGTGCCATCTTCATCATACCAGGAAGTTATGCGGGAATGCCTACCGAGTGGCAAAAAACTACTTCCTGGCCTTGACAGCCCATACATCCTAACAGAAAAGTCCTATTTCATTGCATGAAATGACTTTAAACAACATTAAATTATCTTTGTCAGAAATTGTCACTCGATCTGCCATTCACTATATGCATGCGCATACCCTCTATATAGTCAAAAGGAATCATAGGAGGTAAAAAGGGAAAAGAAACATACAGTGAGGTGGAACAGGGGTGGGTGGGGGATTCAGATTTTACGGGGGCCAGTTTCGAATTGCAGCGTAGGTGCCCTTTGAGAGCAGTTTTGAAGGAGTCAAGGGATTCGCATGTCTTAATGTTAATGTTGGTAGGGCGTTCCACATTTTTGGTGGCATAGGATCTAAATGAATTTAGTCCCTTGTTTGTGCTGAATCTGGGTTGCACATGGTTTGTTGAACTCCCTCTGGTGTTGTGGGTGTGGACTTCGTTGACATTAAGGAAGTATTTAGACAGGTACATGGGTATCTTGGTGGTGTAGCGGATCTTGTGGACCAGTCACCAGACCCATTGCAAGGTGCTGTACTCTGTCGTCAACCCTAAGTCATTCCAGCCTGTCAAAGTGGGCAGGGGTGAGGTGGGTTTGGGGAGTGAAGCCAAGTAGTAGCCTGACCAGTTTGTTTTGGGAAGTCTGGAGCCTTGTTTTTAGGGCCTTAGAGGTGCTGTACACCAGGAGGTGCAAGCGTAGTCGAAGAAACCTTGTACGAGGGCTCCTGTTGGGGTCTTCAATGTGTTTTTGTTGACCAGTGGGGAGATCCTGTATAGGAATCTTGTTCTTTCTGGTGATAAAATGGCCACCAACGTAATCAAAAAGGTCAACCAAAAGACAAATGTACTCTTCCCTCATTATCATCCCATTATAAAAAATGTAGTGTTGCAAATTGTGGCCAATCAATCATCCGTGTAGAAACGTATGTTTGTATATAACGTGTATAATCTATATATCATTTTTAGGGATACCTTTATGTATACAGGTAATGCATTGAGACCTGTCCTGAGGTCTCATTCTGAAGAGTGACCTGGTAATAATATACATTGTTCCTTACAGAACCAATAACAAGCAACGCTATATGATGCAGTTGTGAAGAAGAGAGGGTGTATGACTGCTATCCAACATCCAGTCACTTCGCCATAGAAGACACAATGCCTTACCACTGTGTGGCTTACGGATGTGGGAAAACGGTGGAAGATGGTGTAACTCTGTACAAATTCCCCAAAGACCCAGAGGAGTTCCGAAAATGGGAGAAACAGGTGCAGCGGACCCGCAGCCACTGGGCCGCCACATCCAGGTCTCACTTGTGCAGTGATCATTTTGGCAGGGAGTACTTTGACCTTAAGCAGCCTTATTCCATGCTCAAAGCAGTGGCTGCTTCCGGGACCTTGAGGCTGAAGTCTGGGGCTGTACCAACAGTGTTCATCCGACCCGCCTGCTCCACCTGTAATGGAGTGGGCTGCATCGAGTGCCTGCCTCCGATTCAAAGAAAGCTCATAGCATTGGACCAGACGGAATCCAATCCCGCAGTAAGTCATTGTTTCAGAGAGAGAGTGCGATGAGTACTTATTTTAAAATTGGGTTGCAGTGTTTACTATACGAGTCTGTCCTTTTCTTGTTATTTTACTGTCTGAGCTAGCCCCAAATGGAACCTTTCCCTCCGCTCATACTGTATCTCCAAAAGGTAACGGTCAGTGCCCCCCAACGCTCTTCCAAGAACATGCAGGTGGAAAATCCAATTCAACATCTGCCCAGGGGAGGCAGTAATGTTGCCTCTGCGGCCACAACTTGTGTAATGTCTGTGTATAGTGGAAAATATGTGCTGCTTCTGAAGCGCGGCGGAATGGTAAGGCGGTGGGAACTCATCTACAGTATGAGCGGAGGGAGAGGTTCCATATGGGGCTATGTGATTGAGTATTAAAATTAACAGTTTTTTTTTTTAAGCCTCGTACAAAGCCAACTCGAGTTGTGACAAATCATGACAACAAACGGGCCGAATAAATAATTAGTAGAAAACGCTTTTTTTGTTGTTTTTCTTCTTTGTAATTATTTGTTCGGCCCAAAATGTTGTTTGTTGTCATGATTTGTCACAACTCGAGTTGGCTTTGTCCGCGGCGTAAACCTCTTGAAATAAATACTTTTTGAAAAGCCTATGGAGAAAATGAACGGGGTCTCACGTCGTCATGAAAGTGGGCGGGACTGTGACGCTCTATAGTGCTTAATTTGTGCCTTGTCGCATAGGCTTTTATCCCTTGGCTCTCCTACACTGTCTTCCTCCCAGCTCCTACGGTCACCTTTAATAATAATATTGAAACAAAAATCCAATCTAACCCTAGATCAAAGTTGGGGGTTTAGAAGGAGTTACACATGCACCCTTAACAAAATAACACACAGCACTATAGACCGATTCCGTAGCGCGTTCATGGTCGCAGCCTACGTATTTCCTGTAGGCGGACTCGACGTAGCTGCGGGGATAAAACCCTCACCAGGCGCACCTCTTCCACTACAGTGAACGGCAGAGTGACTGATGTTAGTTTGCCTCAAACTTTACTCCTTTACCTGCTTTTTTACTAACACTAACATTACAAAGATGCCCAGAACATCGAGATGAACCTTTGTAGTTTATGGCTGCTCCAACAGTAGTGGCAACATAAAAAATAAAATAAAACGGAATGTCTAATAGCCACCGCGGTGGCTGAGACCAGAGCCATTGAGTAATGGTTCAGACAAAGCAGGGAAAGATACATATCGCCAGTCTTACCCAATACCAAATCTTTCTGTTTTATGAACACAAGGCTGCTGTATTTTATACCTCATACTAAGCATTTAAAGTATGAGGTATAAAGTACACTGGCGTTATGTATCTTTCACTGCTTCGTCTCAACCATTACTCAATGGCTCTGGTCTCAGCTACCGCGGTGGATATTAGACATTCCGTTTTATTTAATTTTTTATGTTGCCACTACTGTTGGAGCAGCCATAAACTACACAGGTTCATCTCGATGTTCTGGGCATCTTTGTAATGTTAGTGTTAGTAAAAAAAGCAGGTAAAGGAGTAAAGTTTGAGGCAAACTAACATCAGTCACTCTGCCGTTCACTGTAGTGGAAGAGGTGCGCCTGGTGAGGGTTTTATCCCCGCAGCTACGTCGAGTCCGCCTACAGGAAATACGTAGGCTGCGACCATGAGACCAGCTACGGAATCGGTCTATAGCAGGACTCCAGACCTTTTTGTTGGTTGCACTGGTGCGCCAAACATTGTCAAATGTAGATGCACCCGCAATCCCGCATATCATTTATAATGGATGCACCCCCATATACAGTACACACACACACAGACCTGGTAAATGTAAGGTGCAACCAATGGCCATTTTCTGTTGCATTGGACATAATATTTTGGTTGCATGCATGTACGCCCAAAATGGGTCTGCATAGACTCAACCATTCCTCACACTCTAACCATATTTATATGTTTTTGTCTCAACAGAGCGATGATGACGTGGCCCCGTTGGAGTTAGATGAGGCTGAGCTAGGAGGCGAGGAAGTCGGCGAGGAAAAAATATATTTTCAGTCTCGAAAAAAGGTCAAGGAAGACAGACCAGGTAAGGAGCAAATGTCAACAGGGGAGCAAGAACTTGAGTTTACACTACCAGGTACTGGTAAATATGCCTGTACTAGTATATGTATAGTAACTGGTAGTATAGGTACACTACATATATACTATAACATTGATTAGACCATTCCAGGTCCATTATTGTTAAATATATTTTTACATGGTGGCTATATAAGTGTGCAGCCTTTTCTTCACTTTTGACTTATTGTTTGCTGTAGTATAATATTGATAACATGATGCATAAAGTTTAAGGTTACAATGTTATAATGCACATGAGCGAACAGCCCGACTCAACCCATATGATGTGAAATCCAGGTAGAGAATGAAACCTAACACAGATGCATTCACTCCCTGCTCACATGCTTGGTGTGCTTGTTCACCCATTTTGGGCGGGAACTCCTTTTGGTGAAAAATTGTGAAAATATTTATTTAGACGTTTTTTTTTTAATTTTGAGGTCAGGCCAAAATGGGTGAAGAGCAAAATGGCTTCTGTGTGAATATGGTCAATCCTTGGTGCTACCATTCTTTTTGTGCTCCAGCTGTGTGCGAGATGTGTGGTACCGCTGGGAACACTGGTACATTCTTCTCCAAGACCAAACGCTTCTGCAGTGTCTCCTGCTCACGCTCCTATTCCTCCAATTCTAAGAAGTCCTCCGTACTGGCACGTCTACAGGTCAGAGAAATGGAGACGCAGGTCATCACAAATAATGGAGGGGGAGGGAAATTAATAATTTATAAATCAATGAATTTAATTTAACTCTTTTACTTCCTATCTCTAATATGTTCTCAACTGGGATCACAATTGTTCATTGGTCAAGAAATAATTAACCAATAATATTCAATTACAAAATATTTCTCTATTAAAGTGGTTCTTTCAATATCTTTCAATATAAAAATGTATCTAATAAGTTGTACCTTCCGATACTCTTTCCATGAGTGCTTTGCCCGTATTCCTCTACTACTGTGGCCTCAATCTAAACTTCCCCTCTGTCCCATTAACTACTTAATCCCTATTTTATACTATGCATATGACAATGCTACCTGCTAGCTTGTAGATTTTTTGAAAAATCTTCCAAAAAAATGAATTGTTTGATGACATCCCCAAAATAGGAACGAGGTAATGCGGCTGAGCGATACGACTTCAAATTGATATCACAATTATTTCAAACGTTTGCCTCAATTATGATTGAATATATGAATATATTATTATTTTTGAAAATGGCAGATGTACTACTTGCTCATTAATTGCCTTTGTCTCCCCAGGGAAAGCCCCCATCAAAGAAAGCAACAGTGCTGCCCAAGGTGCCGGTGGCCAAGGCCCTTCCCATCACTGGACCCGGTGGTGAGAGCACACACACACACACACACACACACACACACACACAGTCACACACACACACACACAGTCACACACACACACACACACATTTTCACTACTATTTGTGCGAGATAATGATCACATTTATAATCTTTCTTTACTTTGGAGTTTGGACTACGGTTGCATGATTGAAAATTTGTGCTGGCGGTGAACATTATAATGTATTATAGATGTGGTAGGTGTTGTATGGTGTTATGATATCACTAGCTATGCAGCTCCTTTTTCGGAAATTTACCGCTGATTTCAAAGCCTTCCATGGAATTCTCGACCATCCGCAGAATAGTAGAATGTCCGTGGAATAGTTTACTCCCGGGATACTATATACTAGGTACTATAATAGGGATTTGTACATGGTGAAGTGTCTTACAACACTTGATTTATGTCCTGAGGGGACATAAATACGCCCTCTAAAGGGTTATTTCTGAAACAGAATCTGTGTAAATGGTTCCTACTGAAACTGAATCCATGTCCTGAGTCCTGACAATGACAAATTGACAATGCTAAAGCAGAAAAGAATAAATATTACACCCACATTAAGTATCCTCTAGTGTCTAGTCTAAACTGTAGTTACTGTGGGCAGGGTTTGAATGACAACCTTTGCAACCAAATCAAATACTTAAAACATGAATAATAATAATCGATCCCCAAAAACGATTATTGGAATCTTTGATTATTATTCATGAAAAATAGATACAATAAAAAATGAAATAGCTTGATAACTGGTCATTTTAGGTTAAATAAATGAATGTCTGCGGAATATTAACTAAGCTGCGGAATCAAGGATTGTTGTCCGCTGAATTAGGAATGTTTGCCGCGGAATCGAGACTTTTTTCCGCGGATTCATGTGGGGACTATCTAGTATAGTAAACTATACTAGAAAATATTTAGTCATGTAGCAAATGTATTCCCTGTCAGAACATTTCTACATTTTGACTTATGACCCACCAGTTGAGAAACGCTGAGTTTTTATCCTTTTAGTCTTTTGTTTTTGCATTTAGATTTAGATTAGAGTGTGTAGTGAGACAGGAAACCTAGGGAATAGAGGGGGGAGACATGCAAGATGGATTTTACCCTGGGTCCTCACGACTCACAAGGAGTATGGTCAGTGTACTAACTGACACTGATCCACCAGGCAGGCACCGCTGAAACCCTTGAGTTTATTCAATACAGGCATATTTGCCCATCTTCTCTGACTGTCAGTAGTATAGCTTCATGAGGTATTTGGTTGTTTAACCTTGTCTAACCCTGTGTGGCATGTTGTTAATTTGAAACTACATTTCTATTCTAACCTCAGGCTTTGATTGGGGGTCCTACCTGGACAGGGAAACATCTGTGGCTGCTTCTGTCTCCTGCTTCAGACATGTGAGTTGGAACTGGGAGGAGATTCTTTATCCTCTCTTTATTAGCCATTGCTGTGTGTTCTTATATGAGCAATTCCTGTTAATTATTTATTTTATTTTATTTTTTGTTTCTTTTTACCCCTTTTTTCACCCCAACTTGGTCGTTGTGCTAATTGATTATTCCCCCATTTCTGTGTTGTCACTGCTGTTGTATCCTACTGACTCACCTACCAGTGAGGAGCCCCAACAGTGAGGGCATAGACTAGAGCAGGGGTCGGCAACCCAAGATGTTGAATGAGCCATTTTCGACAAAAAAAAAAAATTCAAAATCTATCTGGAGCCGCAAAAATGTAAGCCTTAAAATGCTTATATAATGAAGACAAAAGGGCTGCAAGTGGATATTAGCCTATCTATCAAAATAAAAAGTGCGCTATGGTTTAACTTTCATTACGGGCACGTTCGGAAATAGCGCACTGAGCGCACTGTGCAATGCAAACTAATATAGGCGAGTGCGCTTCCGTAATTGTTGTTGTTTTATTTATTGTTTGATAAGTTTGTCACTGCAGATTTAGCCATGGTGCGTCATGGCAACTGCAGCCTGTTTTACGCAATCGCTACATTTACATTGTAAACGTGTACATAAACATTCAAATTCCAAATATAAAGTACTCGCCACGTGTGCCACTGGTGTTAAAATGTTGCTGGTACAGCGATTAGCATTGCTGCATCCCGCGTTGTTTAATAAAAAGCATTTTTATCCGAGCTGTTATTTTGCCATTGGCTTTCAACTACGCGCCCCCAACCGGTGTGCAACTGTGGATTTCCCAACCCCGTTTGAGAAAAGTAGCCGGGGCGCTCGGATAAAAATGCTTTTTATTAAACAACGCGGGATGCAGCAATGCTAATCACTGTACCAGCAAATTTCTAACCCCCGTGGCACATGTGGCGAGGACCTTATATTTGAAATCGGAATGTTTATATACACGTTTGGACTGCGATTGCGAAAACAGGCTGCTGTTGCGTCATGGGCTACTGCAGATCAAGCATACAGGAAATCCATCTGCATTGGCTGTGAAGGCATAAGCGTCTGTCCACGAATTGTTAAATCCTCTGTTTTCGTCTGCTATCTTTCTTTTTCTCCCTGTAGAAGCCATAGCGTAGCAGGCACCAGCCTCACACACCCACCGGTTTGTTTATAATAGTGTCTGGCGCGCAGCATGCGTCGCATGCTATGACGCGAATTTTAGTTGACATTATTGAAACTTAATATTTATTCTACACATTTTTACAAATTTGGGAAACTTAAGAATGTTTCTGTCACGTTTTGCCTCCTACAGAAACCATAAATGAAAAATAAAAATGTGAAAAAATAAACTTTATACATTTTCATCGATTTTTTTGTAATGCTACAGAGAGCCACCAGGGGAGTGCTCTAGAGCCGCATGCGGCTCTAGAGCCGCCGGTTGCCGACCCCTGGACTAGAGCCTATGTCCTATCCCTCCCAACACTTGACAGGGAGTTTGTTTGTACAGACGCTCGACAAAGCCGGATGCTCCACGTTGAATTTGAACCCACAACCTCTGCGATGGTGGGCAGCTACTTTACCACTGCACTACCGGAGCGCCACCCCATTGTTAACTCATTCTGACCGGGCACCCATTTTGGTGTCAGCATCATGTTATGCTTTAGCTATTTAAAAATAGCAGATCTACAAGCTCATATCGCGCCACCGAGTGGCGCGATACGAGCTTGTAGGTCTGCTATTTTTGAAAAATCGAAGAGCGACTGACATTTTTAGAATCTGATCTCAGGTCAGAATGGGTTAATCAGACCAGTGTGTGTCCAGTGGAAACCTCGTATGAATCTGATCTCAGGTCAGAATGGGTTAATACTTGTAGGATCACAGGAACATTGACTGAGCACTATCTGCACACATAGAGTCCAAAGAGTCCTTGTATTATTGGTGCATTAGGTAACTTCTATAGTTGCCCATGTCACTCTGGATAAGCCGATGAGAATCACTGTATTGTAAAATGTGCCAAACATTTAACTGAAACAATCTTCAATTCCAGCATTAAACGCAGCCGATATCCCTGACTAAAAGGGTTTTTCTCTGACTCTTCCCTTCCTGCAGGCTCCCCTGTGTGCCCAGTGGGATGATATCACTGTAGGGATGAAGGTGGAGGTGCTGAACACCAACGCAGTCCTGCCCAGTAAAGTCTACTGGATCGCCACTGTCATTCAGTTAGCAGGTCTGTACTGTACACCTCATTCATTCATTGAGCCATTATAGCAAAGTAGCACTTCTTAAGAAGTGACGGTTTACATCCATACATACAGAAATTTAATTATTGGTGTCACCCTGGTCTACCTCTCTGTCCTTGTCTCCAGGATACAAAGCTCTGTTAAGGTATGAAGGCTTTGATTACGACAGCAGCCATGATTTCTGGTGCAGCCTTGGTTCAGGGGAATTGTACCCAATCGGTTGGTGTGCAATGACCAGCAAGTTGCTGGTTCCACCTCAAGGTGAGTATTCACTGATATGCCCATGTGTGGAGATCTCTGTCAGTCTTTGTCCCTTTTCTGCCCATATATGGATATCTCGTTACCTTGTATGTGTATTTGCCCCTTTAGCATGCATTTTATAATCTGAATCACCTTGAAACAAGCAAAGAAACCATGAAAAGGAAATTTCTCTATAGATGTGCAGCAGTACATCCCTGATTGGAAGGAGTATCTGATGAAGAAACTGGTTGGAGCCTTCACTCTACCCGTCGACTTCTACATGAAGGTAGGCATGAGTTTATTTTATTTATTTATTTGTGAGGGGCGCTAGGCCCTCCTATTTCCAGCTTTTGGTGTGTGCACAAACCTTGTACTACACAAAGTAAAAATAAATGCGGAGCGCCCCCTAGTGGTCCTTGGAACAATTTTAAAAAGGAAAACATTTTTAGAGAGCTAATGAAAGTTACAGGTATGGTGTGTGAGATTATCATAATGACTGTAATCATTAATCATATTCAAGGGCTTTTGGAGAGAAATGAGACAGTCACTTTAGACTGTGTGTGTGTGTGTGTGTGTATGTGTGTGCATGCGCAATCATGTTTATGCTCTGTCTGTAGCATATACTTGTATAGACTTATATCACCCTTTGCTCAGTGTTTGAACTCAACATGCATTTTGAGAACTCACAAATTTGCGTGCACACTGTGCGGCCCCACACACAATCATTCTACAGTTGTGGCCCCCGGCCTAATCTAGTTTAATACCCCTGGTGTATGATGATAAGAGCGTCCCTCACTTCACACGGGTGTGATATTTTTATATATATATATATAATATATACCTGTACCTTCCTAGTTATTTGTATGTATGTATATGTGACGTATACATTGCACTTTCCTGTATGTCATGGACTGATGATGTATATTAACATTCTTACCCAACTCCTTATATTTTTACACTGCTTCCTAACTGTACTGTTATCTATTGTATTGATATATAATATTGATTGTATTGTATTGATGTCATATTCAACCATAGGCCTTAATATTGCCTATAGTTTTTAAGGGGTGCTAGCCCCTTCTATAAACAGCTTTTGTCCCCACACGTCTCAAGATTTGCCATTGACCACAGTAAGAGAATTCCGGTCAAATGTCCGCTAAAGTTTGTCCCCGCCCGTCAAGATTTGCCATTGACGATGAACGGAGAAATGGCGCCAGAATTATTTTGTTATTAAAACCCTCTGGCGTCTCACATTTTCTTTTAAAATGCAAATTTTGGTCATGGGTGGTATGGCCGACTTCGTACTGTAGCCTAGGGGATATTATGTTATTTTAACAGGCTTAAAAACACATCTTGCAGACAGAGAGAGCTTTTCAACCGAAAGCCAACTATTAGGGAATTTGAGCACTGATGCCACACAATGTGGGACGCCTGAAAAGTCTACGAAATGAGGGACTGTCCCACGCAAAGGGTCTGGTCATAGTTTGCAGATAGTTTATGAACTAATTTCACACTGAAAAGTATCAGTTGGTCATTTGTGCAATAATGCCCTTATCCCTACAGTTGGCAGAGAGCATGAAGTGCTCATTCAAGCCAGGCTTGCGGGTGGAAGTGGTGGACAACAAGCACATTGCCCGGACGCGAGTGGCCTTGGTGGACAAGGTGATCGGGGGCCGCCTTCGCCTGCTGTATGAGGACGCAAATCCTGATGGACCAGAGAAAGTCACCCCAGATTTCTGGTGCCACATGTGGAGCCCGCTCCTCCACCCGATCTGCTGGTCCAATAAAGTGGGACACACCATTAAAGCCCCAGGTTTGAAGCCATACACTTTTGTTAGCCAAAGTACAAATGTTTCAACACTAGGGGAAAATAAATAAAGAGAGAATAGAAAAGAAAGACGACAGGGAATCTGAGGCATAACGTTTTCAAGTGACCTTGATGAATGATTTTCTACTTTTCTACAACTAAGGCACCCACATCCACACAGCAATTCAACCCTGCATCGTCATGTCATAATGGTATTTTATTCTTATCTTCCAGCTAAGAGAACAGAAAGTGGTCTGTCTCGGAAGGGTCCGCCAGACACATTTGCCATGCTGTTTAAAAGGGTAAAGTGAAGATCCCCAATTCCCCATTGAAGATACAAGACTAAGCCCAAGCTCTTAATATGATACAACTAAGTATAAATCGGGTGTTAGTTGTCATGAAGAGAAGGTCACAGGATAAGTGGTTGTATCGTCTCTGCTCCACAGCCCAGGGTGGTGTACATGGCAGGAGGATTCTTTGAGGAGGGAATGAAACTAGAGGCTATAGACCCCCTCAACCTAGTTAGCATCGTTGTGGCTTCTGTACACAAGGTAAGAGACCCCTGCCATTATTTGCCTCGCATTGGCTTGATTGTGTGAGTTGTGACACTCTTGTCCTCCTTGTCTGTCCTGTCCGTCTGTCTCTCAGGTGTTGTTGGACGGCTATCTGATGGTCAGCATAGATGGTGCTGATCCAAAAAACGGTGGCGACAAATTTTGTTACCACGCCTCCTCTCATGCCATCCTGCCCACTGGCTACTGCCAGAAGAAGAAAATTCCCCTCACAGTACCGCCAGGTACTGTACACCCCCATTTGTAAAATGATTGTAGATTTCAATAGCTAAATTATAACATAATGTTTAAAACACCAAAATGGGTTTAAAAAACTAACAAAACAAGGGTGTAAGAATGTTGTCTTGGCGTGGCTTCCATCGGCATCTCTGACCAGGGACGGATTAACCCCTACGAGGGCCCCTGGGCCGGTAATATTTGCAGGGCCCCCTATAGCGCGTATGACATTTTCATCATCTTTTTATTTTTTATAACTTACATTTTTATTGGTTTTTAAGACAAGACAGAAAAAACGAACTTACAATACATATAACACCACAAACGTACAAAAAATAAAAAACAGAAAATGAAAAAAAAAATAAAAAAAATAAAACAGGCATCGATATTGCGTTTCAAATTTGTTACATACATTTTTCTAGGCATTTACAATTGTCTCTCATTCCCCTATACCAGGGGTCGGCAACCGGCGGCTCAAGAGCCGCTTGCGGCTCTTGAGCACTCCCCTAGTGGCTCCCTGTAGCATTACAAAAGAATCTATGAAAATGTATAATGTTTATTTTTTCACATTTTTATTTTTCATTTATGGTTTCTGTAGGAGGCCAAACGTGACAGAAACATTCTTAAGTTTCCCAATTTTGTAAAAAGTGTGTAGAATAAATATTATGATGGATTGCCTGTATGCTTAATCTGCAGTATAGCCCTGAAACATGACTGTCAGTCATGACGCAACAGCAGCCTGTTTTACGCAATCGCAGTCCAAACGTGTATATAAACATTCCGATTTAAAATATAAAGTCCTCGCCACATGTGCCACGGGAGTTAGAAATGTGCTGGTACAGCGATTAGCATTGCTGCATCCCGCGTTGTTTAATAAAAAGCATTTTTATCCGAGCGCCCCTTTTCTCAAACGGGGTTGGGAAACAGTTGCACACCGGGTGGGGGCGCGTAGTTGAAAGCCAATGGCCAGTAAATAACTGCTCGGATAAAAATGCTTTTTATTAAACAACGCGGGATGCAGCAATGCTAATCGCTGTACCAGCAACATTCTAACACCCGTGGCACATGTGGCGAGGACTTTATATTTGGAATCTGAATGTTTATGTACACGTTTACAATGTAAATGTAGCGATTGCGTAAAACAGGCTGCAGTTGCCATGACGCACCATGGCTAAATCTGCAGTGACAAACTATCAAACAATAAATAAAACGTGGCAAGCCATTCACAGACGGTGACTATATGAAGGAGTCATATAGACGTTTTATTATCTCCCGGGTTGCAACGAAACAGCAAAGCAGCAGCCAGCAGTGGTGGAGTTTAATTAGCTGCGATCCACTTCTTAAAAGTTTGCTCCCTTCTGCCTTCCCACACACTTGTGTGGAAAACATGGAATGCTCTTCCAGACAATTATGTGAACATGAAGAAACTCGCATTTGGAGTATTATCCATCTTTGGATCAACGTACTTTTGTGAGCAGATATTCTCAAACATGAACTACATTAAATCCAAATACCGCACACGCCTCACCGATGAGAGCTTGCAGTCGTGTGTGAAGATTAAAGTGACATTTTACATGCCCAATGTTGAGAAGCTCTCCAGCGATGTCCACACACAGAAATCACATTAAACGGGTAAGAACACAATGCAAAAAACATGGCATAATAATGGAGGGTGCGTTGACTGCGTTCGGAAATGCGCACCGGGAGCGCACTCGCCTATTAGTTTGCATTGCACAGTGCGCTATTTCCGAACGGGCTTGAACCATAGCGCACTTTTTATTTTGATAGATAGGCTAATATCCACTTGCAGCCCTGTTGTCTTCATTATATAAGCATTTTAAGGCTTACATTTTTTTTGCGGCTCCAGATAGATTTTGAATTAATTTTTTTGGTCGAAAATGGCTCATTCAACATCTTGGGTTGCCGACCCCTGCCCTATACCCTTAAATATTGTCCATTTATACCATTTGTCCTCCATTTTTTCTTCTTGTAGCCTCAGACGGTGTGTCAGTTTCTCCATAAAATGCATCTCCTGAATTAAGTCCTCCCATTGTCCCTGTGTTGGAGGTTCCATCTGTCCCCATTTTCTTGTGACAGCTTTCTTTGCTGCCGCCAGTAAAATGTTTACCAAATATCTATCCTCTCCTCGAATCTTACCCCCCATCAAGTTTCCTAAATACAAAACATCACACTTCATAGGCACCTCATATCCCAATATCTTTTGTATCTGCTCATGTATCATTTTCCAAAACTCATCCATTTTGGGACATTTCCAAAACACATGTGAGTGATCCACATTCGCATCCCCACAACCTCTCCAACATTGTATCTGTTGCTTCAACTGCTTACTCTTGATTTTTGGTTTAGTTCTGCTTCCCATTTATTTTTAATGTATTCCGTTGAATGACTGCCACTCATCAGAGTTGTATATATTGCTGATATAATTCGAATCTTATTCCCCTTGTATATATTTTTAATGATTTGGACAATACCATTCACTTCTATGGAGGGCCTCCCTTTGACTTCCTTAGTGTAATAATCCATTAGTTGTAAATACCTGAAGAAATCATGTTTATCCAACATGTATTTAACACTCAAATCTGTGAAACTCTCCAATGCCCCATTTTTTCATCATCTTTTTAACCTACATTTAACAAAATCAACAGCCAATGAAGGGCCCCTGGAGCCCTTTTCAGGGTGTCAAACCTAGTACCTCACGGTCCAATTTCCCCGAAGGGCCCCTGGGACACGGCCCCACTGATCCAATGGCTAATTTGTCCCTGTCTCTGACATATTATATTGATGATGCCAGCCTTGCCCAAACATTATGAATACACGAAAAATTCAAGGGGGTGACAAATTTCTACCACCAGGTTATGACTCTGAGACGTTCACCTGGGACAAATATCTGCAGGAAGCCGGAGCTAAAGCTGCACCAGCACGGCTATTCAACACTGTAAGTTGACATTGTCCTAACCAGTAATTTTCCTAAAAAGAAATAACAAATTATTATTATTAATTACTATCTGATTGTATCATCAGGACTACCCAGGACATGGCTTCTCCCCCAACATGAAGCTGGAGGCGTCTGACCTCATGGAGCCGCGGTTGGTGTGTGTGGCCACCGTGAGGCGCTGTGTGGGCCGCCTGCTTCTCATTCACTTTGATGGCTGGGATGAGGAGTTTGACCAGTGGGTGGACCACCAGTCCCCAGACATCTACCCTGTTGGCTGGTGTGATGTCACCGGTTACCAACTCCAACCGCCTTACCCACCTGGTAAGGGTCTTTATAGTGGTTCTACAGCGGTACAGAGCCTACTAACAATATAACAAGGGTCTGATGTACCCTCTATTAACAAAGCACACAGTTACCTCTGTTAATCCAGAGGCCTTTACTATAAAGCCTCTCCTCTCTTCACTGTACTTACCTTAGTCCAGCACCAGACAGGAACTGGATGTGCGCTAGCCACCTACCTTTTTTACTATAAAGCCCTCATACTGTATAAGTGCAGTTCTGGGCTGGCATGACTGAAATTCCCATGCTGATATCTGACTGTAGTCTCCATCCTTGCCTTTAGTGTATACAGTACACAAATACACAAGATCTGATGGTTTATTCTATTTCATATATTTACATGGTTGGCTTTAACTGAGCAGGTTAATGGTTGTTGTGGGTGTTGATCATATCTCACCCACTACTCTAAATTCATTAGAAATCACCCAGCCCTCTATTAATGATATTATGGTGTTTATCATAAAACAGTTCTTACTATCTCACAACCACCAGTTACACCCCATTGAAGCAACCAATGGAAAGATAACAGTTTCAACTTTCCAGAGATGGAGAACTACAGTACAATATCCCAACCCCCTATGGTATTGTCAACTTAATATTTTTTCTATATAAAACTGACAGATTCTTTGTTCCCTCTCTAAGACGCAGCAGAGAACCAGGCAGTGCGCCCCAAGAAATCAAAGCCTAACGTGTATAAGGGAAAGAAGAGTAAGTTCTTCCGCCTCAAAAGCTTTTTGTAGTGTACTAAACTTTGCACTGTTGTGTCAATTCCATACATACACTACTAGAAAACCACAATATCCGTACAAGGTGTACATATTACACTACTGTTTTGATCACGACGGAGGCGTGGCTTTCACTAGTAGTGTATGTACAGAATTGCCAATCCGTGTTATTTCACCGTGTTTGGGTGAGATCGGTTTGACATTATTTACGATTCTGTGCTATTGGGTTACAACTCGGACAACGTTCGCAACGGCAACTCGCTCAGTGGTGGTTCAAGTTCGCATGAGACGGCGACCTTCCATCGCGGTCGATCGTGAGGATTTCAGTGTAATAAAATACTTTTGGGTTTTCTAGTAGTGTATGTATGAAATTGCCATTCCGTTATAAGAGAGCTGAACCAGAAGGCAAAGCTCGATCTACTTGCCAGTCTTCATGACCAAAAGAACAGGATTGCGGATACAAGCGGCTGAAATGGGTTTTCTCGGGAGGTTGGCAAGCATCTCCCTTGAGGGTGAGCAGGGAACAAACTTAACGTTTTGGCTTGCCAGTCAAAGTGGCTGGTAGGTTTGAAAGTCTACCAGCCAGGCAGATTTATTCCTGGTCATTTTGTGCAAAAGTGTCGCTTTAGGTAGAATCACAGACGGACAGCGGAAGACAATTAAATTAAAAAATCTCCTAATTTCTTTACACGTTAGTGGTTGGTAATGTTTTCGTTATTTATCAGCCAAAGAGAAGATGTACTCGCAAAGTTCGGTTGATGTTAATTTAGTTGGAGACGGAGAATGAGACTCGAGTAGAGCCGCTGCTCCTTTATGTAGTAAGGAGACAGTTGAGGTGGTTTGGGCATCTAGTAAGGATGCCCCCTCGTCGCCTCCCCTGGGAGGTTTTCACACCCAGCTGGAAGGAGGTCATGGAACAGACCGAGGACCAGGTAGGGCGGGCAATATTTCCCCTGGAATTCCTCAGAGTCCTGTTGATGGCTGTGAAAGAATAGAAAGGAAACTACTCTCCCTCAATGAATGACTAATGTCTCTCTACTCGTCTTGTTCCGCCACTCAAGGGAAAAGGAGGGAGAAGAGAATGGGCCTTGCTAACCGCATCGAACAACAGTCTGACGAGGATCACGGTTCGTGCCAGACTCCAGACCTCCAGCATCGCGGCGGCCTATCTGCACCTCCAGAACCCAGCCTGGTTGTACCCAAGACAGAGCCAGAAGAGCAGGAGAGTAAGTAGAATGAAACAATGACAGTGTTTTTGTGGCATTAGTCACGAATGTTCTTTTCTTTGTCCATATCGTCACTGTCGGACAAAAACCTTGTATGTCCAAAACGGTTACTTTCTAGGAATGTTAAAAAAAGAACCTGTGTTCCAATGGATCCAATATAGTTATTTATTCGCAAGCTCTTTTTAACAACTATCTTTTCAATGGTTAAATATTTATAAAACCCACCGACTTTCAAACTGGCGTCCCTATTGTCAACGAATATTCCATATTCAATTTTTTTACATTAAAAGTAAAAGAAATAAGATTTTAAAACAAGATATTAATAATCGCAATCATGATTTTTGCAGATTACTTACTGGTTGACTTCAAATTACGCCCCTACCTTGCTCACAGCACAGAATAGAAAGCTGCACTGAATGCACACAACACGGGAATCACACCTCACTTTAAGCTAAAAAACTTAAAAACTGTAGTTGTCCTTCAGGGGTAAAACTCACTTCATTTCTTAGTATGCCTCAATGTTGTTTAATCAAAACCATTACAACATTGTAAACTATGCTAAATCTGACTGATTAGAAATTGGTTGGATTATAATTTCACGTTTCATGCCAAGAAAAGATTGACGCTCAGTGCATCACAGATGCATGTACGTTCTCCGTAACTTAAATTTGTTATTAAAATGAGGCTATAGAATAAGATATAAAGCAGAAATCCTTCATTTTTATCTCGTCAGAGCCTCAGAGGAGCATGTTTCTCAGCACCAATCACTGCGCAAACAGAGAGAAGGGGTCTGCTGCCTTAAAAGTGTTATACAATATTTCATATTAAAAAACATGTTCGAATATAATCTAATGGGTTGGTTGTTCTATGAAGAATATTCGACTGCCAGACAGTGATATTAAACAAAGTTTTAGTCATAGACTGAAACCACCTCTCCCATCCCGTCCCTCCAGTCGTTGCTGTGCAGGTGAAGGTGGAGGAGTTGGAGGTGGAGTGCCCTATCTCTGCTCCGTACATTCCCATCGCTCCACTGCCTCTGGCCACTGTGAAGCAGGAGAGCCAAGCGGAGGCACAGTCCAAGACAGGGGAATACGAGGCAATGGAACAGGGAAAGGCGGATGGCCAAATGAAGGAAGAGAGTGACACGAAGGCTAGCGACTTAGTGGGAGGAAGAGCGTGCTTGACGAAAGAGGAGACTGCAAACGAGAGAGACGCAGAGCCGAGCGGAAATGAGGACAACGTCGACTTAAAGCAGAGACAGAAGTTGGACCAAGAAGAGGAGACCAGAAGCACCCAGAGCACCCTGGAAAAGAAGTTGGACGCAGGAGAAGAGGGAGGGGCCGGCACGGGGTGGCTGGAAGTGCAAAGAGACGAACGGAAGACTGGAGAAAATATGGAGCCGACTGCAGGGCAAAGTGTGACAGAGCGAGAGCAGAGAGTGGAAGATGTTCATATGACAGAGCGGGGACGGGAGGAGAGGGAGGTCCAACGTGGACAGAGGGAGGGATACACGACAGATGTAAGCAGGACAGACAAGTTGACAGAGCAGAAACAGAATCTCGACCAAGAAGTGGAGACCAGGAGCATCGAGAGCCCTGCGGAAAAGACGTTGGACGCAGGGGACGGTACTGAGAGGGCAGAAGGGCAAAGCAACGAGCAGGAGGCCACAGCAGATGTGGAGCCGACTGCACAGCAAAGTGTGGCGAGCAGAGAACAGAGAGTGGAGGATGTTCATATAACGGAGCAGGGTAGGGAGGAGAGCAAGGCAAGCGAAGCCCACCACAGTGAAACATTAGGAGACGGACATGGTCATGGGACAGACCAGAGCGGGACAGACTTGATGGAGCAGAACCAGATGGATGTAAATGACACAAAGAAGCAGCAAGAGGAAGCAGAAGCAATGGAACACTGACATTTTGCCTGATGCACAAGTCTGAAAGTTTAAAAGAGTATAGATCTTGATTGTAATTAAGGACACTACGGACATTCTTCTGTTGTATTATGTTTATTCCTTCTTATTCTTTTACATCACGGTATGATAATGGTAAATATATTAACCATTGATTAAAATACTGTACCAACGCTGTTGATTTGAAAGATGCTTGAAATTACATTCACAAAACCAGTAAATGTAATACTTTCTGTAGAAGAAGAGGCTATCCATTGACTATATTCACACGGTGGCCATTTTGCTCTGGCGTCGTATTTGCACGTTGGGAGAAGTGCCACCGCCGAGGTGCCCAAGTATGACTTGAAATGGCTACTGCGTGAATATGGTGAATAGTCAATCATGGGCCCTTTTTTAAACTAGCTCCTCACCACTCGGCCTACACACTTCCAACCAAGAGTGTAGGGCGAGTGGCGAGGAGCTGATTTCAAAAAGGGGGATAGTGTAGTGGTTAAGGTAAGTTAGCCTGAAGCTGTAGATGCCTCAGAAGTAAATCATGTTCCCTAGAAATGCCTAAAAGGTAATATATCGTAAGAGACCATTCGGTTGATCATAATGAGATGTATTTCTAAACGACTATAAGCTGGTGACTTCTATCACCAAAGCCAATTGACCATTCTCTTTGGCAAGATCCAAGAGCCTGCTTGAATGAAGCAGCTCATGTGGTTGTATTTTCAGCTGTAACTGCATGGCTAATTGCATGAAGGTAAAGCAGTGCATAATTGTAGAATACCTGATCTGGATAAATAGTTTTGATTCCGCCCCCCCCCCATCTCTTCCACACACCACATACTAATGAGAAAACAAAGAGAATGACTTATCAGTCAACTTTGTTTGCCTTTTAAAGAGGCATACATGTTAAGTTTTCTTGGCTGGCGGGTTTAACAACGGAAATGTAATAAAAAGCAGAGCTCAATGTGTGAATGAAACTTATCTCAGGCGGAGCTGTGCACAGTTCACTGATCTTTGGTACAGAATCCAGAGGGTGCCCACTCACCCCCCCCCCCCCCCCCCACAGAGCACCCGCATCGAATGTTCTCAACCGATAATCACCAGTAGGTTACTTATCAAGACTATCTTATCGACCTACTGCATGTAGTCTGGGAGACTACTGGCTGTGATTAGGAAACACAGAAGTGACTGCGCTGCTCCGTGCTTGCGCTTAGGTTTGTCGTTCTCAGTAGGCTCCCAGCATGAGCAGTAGATCGATAAGATCGTCTTGATAAGTAACCTACTGGTGATTATCTGTTTATTTTCACTCGAAACCGCTACACAGAGGCAGTTTCAAGCTGTCTTGCTTCTATTTGCTGGTTTCTTGGTGGTCAGGGTGTGACTCTTGCGAGGCTTGGCTTTCACTTTGAGCATTTTGGTGTGATGAGGGCCATTGAGATGTGCTGGCTTAGGCTTTGTGGACTTGGGCGCCTTGGGGATCTTTGGGGCAGGCAGGACGGGGGCGGAGGGGAGACTCTCACCCCCAGGGCAGGCCTTGAAGATGTGGACATCCTTGACCCTGCGACCCCGGAGCTCAGGAGGGTTGGCACAGGTGGCGCGCACCTTCAGGTTGACTTTCTCTATCCACCTGGAATAAAACATACCAAGTTACATTGTTCCAACAATACGAATACTTTATTGAAACAGGAAAGGCCACCAGAGGGCACAAATTGGAAAGGAGAGGAAAATGGGGGGGGAAACTAGTGCAATAATACAAAATACTTGCCATCCCTATTTTGTGTGTGTGTCATTGTCAAAGATCTTTACCAAAGTGTGATCTGCAAGCTCACATGTCATGTTCGCTTGCAGATTGGCAATAATTGTTTTTTGATGTTCACAATATCATCACTATTGGGGGTCCTTGGTGTGTAGTCTTCTGCAAATAGAATGTGTACTATGTCTGTTTTAAGGCTGCAAAATTATGACCAGAGAACCCGCCCACTCATCTGCTCCAAAAGTTTATTATTGAGACGTTTTGAGCCAAGGCTCTTCATCTGGTCAAAAAGACCAGATGAAGAGCCTTGGCTCGAAACGTCAATAATTCTCTTCTCTTTTTCTGATGTCACTTTTGAACCCAGCAGCACCTCCATTAAGTGATATGCGTATCTTACTAGTTTCTGCAAAATTATGACCGACATAAATATCGTGATTATCAATCAGAATTATTAGTTTGATTTCGGGGGAAATATCTAGCATCTTGAGTATTTTATATCACCACCTGAAGGAAATTCAATTGTTTCAGTAGTATATCCTCCTACACTCATACATGTGTCTTACATGCGTAGTGGCAGCAGGGGGCAGTCACAAAGCAGGGGGTTTTCAGCCAGGTTGATGACCTCCAGAGAGGTCAGGGGGTGTAGATCTGGTATCTCCTCTAGCTGGTTCCCTTCGAGGAAGAGACTCCTCAGACTGGGACCCAGCCCTGCCAGGGCATCCTTAGACATCTGAGGTGGCAGAGGGGAAATGGTACAGCATGCTACAGGAATGATGTTTGTAGGCCATTGCAGAAATGACCTTTGCCGCTGTTAACCACAGACCTTACTTGCTATTCTGCATACAACAAAACCCCTATGGGTTAAAAAAGAATCGGCGACCTGGTGAAGGACCTCATTGTACGGACTACGTCACGTGAAGCTTGGCCAATCAAATCAGATGTTACCTTTGTGAAGCAAGCCACCCACCCACATGGCATTTATTTTTGAGGGGCACTAGCCCCTCCTATATACAGGTTTAATGTTTGTTTTTCCTTAAACAAACATTAAAAACGCCATTGACATGGACAGAGTTTAATGTTTGTTTTGTCTGATAATTACGTCATAAAAGATGTATATATAGCGCCCCCTGCATATGCAGGGCAGGCAGATGAAGTCTGGCTAAGGCTAAGGCTGATTAGCAGCCTAGGTGCCCGGACGTCTACGGCTCTACGCCAGCCTCCTGCATTTCAAGAGGTTGCAGTTGCCGTACATTTCTTTACATTTAGTTCAAAGTCTTTACATTCTTCCAAACTAAATAAGCTTAGCTTATTTATTTTTTGATTAATAAGTCACGTAAATTGATCCTTTCTCCTGGGTTTATTCATTATCTTGTGAACAGCATTCCCTCTCTCAAGCAGTTTTTCAATGGGCTAAACATGCCAGACACCAGTATGGTCCTGCCAGAAACTGTGTTGAATCTTGACACTATTTGAGAAGCACATCCAAACATGGTCCCCTCACCTTCTCCAACCCCATGTTGTTCAGATACAGCTCCTTCAGTGATCCAGCTAATGGCAGGAAAGCATTGGCGGGCACCCATCGGATGGGGTTCCCCGACAGCCTCAGGTCCCCAAGGTTCCCTGCTTTACCCAGAGCCTCCGTTGGCAGCTCTTTCAGCTTGTTCCCTCCCAGGTGGAGTGTGTCGAGGTCGGTGGCCTGGTCCAAAGCCCTGTGGGCCACCGCGCTGATAGCATTACCGGTGAGGTAGAGGCCCCTGAGACCCTCCGCCCCAGCCAGGGTCCCGGCCTCCAGCCTGGTAATGGCGTTGTTCTCCAGGTGGATGGCTAGCAGGCCGGGTAGCAGGTTGAAGGCTCCCTTAGGGAAGCTGGTGAAGCGATTCTTCTCCAGGTGGAGGTAGGTCAGCTGGGGGAGACCTGGGGATTGTGTTTGTGTGTGTGTGTGTGTGTGTGTTTGTGAGATTCAGTTTGACAAAGGCCTAAATGTAGCTCCTCTCATCTGAGAATTTCATCTTTGTATGTACATATCTATATCTATGAATCACTAAGTAAATATTGATCTAGCCTATCCATTTGTTAGATGGATGAATTGTATGAAGTACCTTTGAAGGCATCAGGGCTGAGGGAGGTGAGGTCATTCTCTGATAGATACAGGTAGACCAGCCCCTTCATGCCGCTGAAGGCTCCGCCTTCCACCTCCACGATCTTGCAACGCTGTAGATGGAGCGACACCACCTGCGTGAGGCCAGGGAAGTTGTTGCTGGACAGATAGTGGAAGTTGTTGCTGCGCAGATCCAGGAGTCGCGTGCTGGGAGAGAAGCCACGCGGCACCTTCGTGTGGCCACGGTTTTCGCAGGACGAATGGTGTGTCTCACCCTGGGGGAAGAGGCAGATAAGGAGCAGAGAGAGAGAGAGAGATCATTTATATCAAAGCCAATTTTATACCAAATATTATTTATATATTGTGACATTCGTGCAGGAACTGTAGGATAACCAATTAACTTCTGTATCGTTACTATACATTTAACAAAGTTGTATTTCTTCAGCACTTACCTCACAGGCACAGTTGGCGGGACACTTGACCTTGTTTTCGGGCTCTCTAGTAGGCGGGGGCGTGTTCCTGGTGGCCTCTTCAAACTCTGCCTTCAACATGGCCTCGTGGCTCTGGCAGCGCAGGTCTCCAGGGTAGAGGGACTCTATGCTTTCTCCGGACAAATGGCCCGGTCCTCCGCAGGCCCCGATCAGCTTCACCTTACCAGCGATAGCCCACTCCCTGTGGGTGGGACGGTGGGTAGAGGAAGAAAATCAAATCGTGTAGATCTTGGGATGCGCATGGGAATGGTGTGGCATCCAAATCTGGGCACGGTTTCAGCCCCGATCAGATATCCATTGACTTCCATTATATAGTTGTGTAAAAATTTAAAACAATATATAAAATACTTCTGTGTACTACTAGCAGTGTGCACAAAGAAATTGGCACTGATCGGTCCAGATTTTGAGAGTATCTCCACATATCCAGACAGAAAACTAGAGCCACACTGTAAAAAGACACAACAAATGCCTTAATTTGTCAGTATCACTGAATGGTTTGATGAATGACACTTTGTATAAAGTTTTTATACAACAGAACTCGGATCAAAACACACAAACAAACCACTTTGACGCTTTGTGAACATGTATATGATCGATTTGCACAATTTTTTGTGAATATTTTAATATTTTCAGAAAACACGCCCCAAAATACGGACAGCAGGTTTAAGAACTGAATTGGTCTCGTTAGTGACCCATGCCAACGGGTGTCAGAACACCACCTGAGGGGGCGCATGTAGCAGTTGCAGTAGATGGGGTTGCCCGCCAGGTTGAGGCGCGTCAGCTTGGGTGATCCGGCGGAGAACGGCTGAACAACACGCAGCTGGTTGTGGCTGATATCCAGGTGGGTGAGGCTGGGAGACATGGCTACGGCCGTGCTGTCCAGGTCCTGGAGGGACATGTGGTCCATTAGGAGATGAGTGAGCTTGGCCATGGACACCACCTCCTCCCCCAGGTAGGTCATAGGGTTGTAGCTCATCTCCAGGCGGGTGACCTCTGGCAGTCTGGATGACACGAGAGGAAGGAGGAGAGCTGAGGTCGGTTCTAAAAAAAAGTGTCTTCTAAATCCAAACGGTTTTCTGTAACTATGTTTCTATATCAGTGGTTCTCAAACTTTCATGTCAAGGACCCCCAGAATTATATGTAATTGGCCACCGACCCCCATCTGAAAATATGTTGTTCCAGGGACCCCCCAAAAGCAAAGATATGAGTTAAAGGGGCATACCACTCATTTTCACCATTAATATACCTTTGAGTTGTTGTGAGGAAATAATAATAAAAAAGTCCCCCCATTCTGTGTTTCCTAGAACTGTAGGTCTCAAAAAAAAATTAACATGGTGAATCACATCTTGATGACATCATCAAGATGTGATTCACCATGTAAATCTCACCTGTGTGAAGTGAGGGGCACTCTTATCATCATACATCATCGTAGATCATCTCATTCCGTCCAATCACAATTTGCTTTTGTCTTCAATGTTTGCGTTTACACAAACTCAAAACTGGCCGTTCATTGTCAATGGGATTCAATGTTTGTGTTTGCACAAACACTCAAAACTGGCCATTCATTGTCAACACACTCAAAACTATTGCCCCTCAAAAAACCACAAGAGTCAAATAACTTATACTCCAGTACCATGTATAAGGCCTTATTTATGAACTTAACTTGACTTGACTCAACAGCCCAGGCTTGACCGCACAGCAGCATACCTGGTCATGGTCTCTGTAGGGAAGAACTGCAGCTCATTGTGGTCCAGACTTAGTCTGGTCAGTGTGAAGAGACCAGCGAAGGCCTCTATGTCCAGGTAGTTCAGAGAGTTGTGGCTAAGACGCAGCCACTTGATGTTCTGCATACCCTGGAAAAGTATTTTGCAATAAATGTCATATTATTATTTGTAAATATTATCAGAATCAGAATCTTTAAAACAACATTTTACAAGTAAAAAAAGTGTCACAGTTCCCATCGTGTTATTTTTCCAAGAAAACAAAGAAAGAGATCAAGGTTCCACACACAAACAGCACACTCGTAGGGTCTCTCTAGCAACTGCTGTGTACTGTGCAATATTAGTGATGACCTGACGAAGATGTAACTTACACATCGAAACGTTGTCACTTTTTATTTGCACCCTGTTATAATAAACCAAGGGCCTAAATCGTCTGAGCTGCTCCAGTGCCTTCTTGTTCGCATGTTATCTGTCCTGCTTCTGAGATGCACCAGACTGGCCTGCTATAGGCTAGAGGCGCGGTTGGAACTCCCTTCTACATATATATTGGTGACTCTGTCTCTATCTTTCTAGTATATGCATGAACTGCGTTCACGCTATACATTTGTGCTTGTAGTAGGTGTATGTGTGAGTGTGAGAATACCTGGAAGGCCATGTTGGGTATATAAACCAGCCGGTTGTGTGTGAGGGAAAGCAGGTTGAGAGAGCCCAGCTGAGCGAAAGCTCCAGTCTTGATCTCCTCCACGCGGTTTCGATCGATCATCAGCTGCTTCAGGGCCGACAGGCCGTCAAACGATTCCTGCACACCACAGAAACAAAGAGTTATTATGATTAGTTTAGTGGCTTGAATCCCACTCAGTCAGTGCCATCAGCATGCCTCCCACCACCACGTGTAGCTCCTGTCACTCTCCACTGTTTAGGATATAATTTAGGTATCGCAAAGCGAAGACAATTTCCAGAACAGCATCTTGTAGGAATAATATTCTTTATAAATGAACTCATCAATGATATAATAAAATTGTATAGTGAAGATGAGAGAAAGAGAGATGGAGCAGGTCTCACCAATGAGGTGCTCAGAGAGAGAGAGAGAGTTTGTATTGATCCAACCTGGTAGAGAATCTCTATGTTGTTGTTGGCCAGGTTGAGAAAGACCAGGCGTCCCAGGCTGCGGAAGGCTCCTTCCTTCACGGTGCGTATGTTGCAGCGTTGCAAGGTCAGGTGAGTCAGGTAGGGGGTGTGTTTAAATGCCCCCGTGGGAAGCTCCAGGATGTCATTGCCCCTCAGGTCCAGCTTTACAGTGATCTGTTAGCAACAGACACATTAGTATATTGGTTAAATAAAACCATAAGTGCTCCTATAGTCTAGGCCCAAAAGATTGTGATCTACCAGTAGATCACTAAGGTTGTGCAGGTAGACCACATGGGATGGCCTAAAAAATGTGTAATTTAATTACATTTAAACTTGATTGACTTCAAAAGGAGCCTGCGGCGTCTCAAACCCACAATGAAATAGGCCTACTTGCTTTTCAAGAGGGTTGCACACAAATGTGAGTAGTATTACTGTTGAGTAATTATACAAAACCCTACAAATTCCATTTCCTTTTTGGTGAGTCGATCTTGTTGACCTGGTCATTTTGAAAGTCAAAAAAGTGTGGCCACCCCTGGTCTAGGCCAAATCCTGACAGAACAACTCCTTGATTCTAATCTACACTATGCTCTCTCCATAACTAGGGAAAAGTGGGAATCGACTGTCCACACAGTAAAATCCTGAGTGTTAATTTAACCCAGATAAAAAATAAAATAAGGAGAAAGTAGATGTCCATTTAGCTGCTGGAAGATTTTAAACAGAGTATTACTTTGTACAATTGGATTGTACCACCCACCCCTTTTCCCCCTCACTGTATGTTTCTATTCTCTTTTTACCTCCTTTATGATGAATTCCTGTTCTGTTCTTTGACTATATAGAAGTGTCTATTTGTATGTCTCTAAATGTTTTGATGAATTGATCAAGGAAGGTGGACCCTCTTGTAAACAAGTGTAATGCTTAATTGGGTCGTCCACTCACAGTTAACAGTCTTTGTATTGAGTTTGTGCTTGAAATGTAGTAGCCTACTGTAATTCTGCAAACTGTTAATAAATATTTCAATCAATCAAAAAGTCTAAGAAAACAAATGACCACATATTTGAAGTTAATTATCTTGTGAAAAAGGTTCATATGAAACATAACCTCATCTATTGTTGGAGGAACTTCGGTCAGGTTTTTGTTGACGCAGGTGACCGTGAGCTGGATCGGGTCGCAGACGCACTGCTTGGGGCACTTGGCCAGATACGCTCCGGGCACGAAGAAGAGCAGAGCCAGTAGCGGCCAGTAGAGGGCGTCGAGAGAGACCTTGGAATACATCTGAGAGAAGAACCCATTCACAAATCAACGAGTCACTCTCCATCTTATGTCTTAACTCTTCCCCATTTAATGTGTAGCATATAGCCTATACTACAGCAGCACTGTAAAGGTGCCTGCCACTGTGTATAGGCTAAATTTTAATTTATGCTCCTGCTAGTCGATACAAAAATAAATCTCAATACAAATCCCAGATTTTGTTACGGGTTGTGATTTTGGCAAGATCAATGGAATGCGTTATGTCCACATTCGTTAGAGGCTAGTAGTCAGAGTCTGATAATTATAACACCACACCGAGACGGAAGCTTGAAAAGCTTCATGCAGTTCCACACTGCTTCAAAATGCATGCATTAAAAAAATAAAATAAAAAAGAGATAGACGTGATATATGGGCCGAGGGAGAAGACTAAAGTTAACTCTTCTTTACTTTAAAGACAAGCTAATCTAAAATGGTTTATATTCACGTGCATGCATGGTGCCCCTGTGCACAGACAGCACTGCAGTCAACTTAGGCTAGTATATAAATACCCCAGATAAAAGATCCCAGATGAAAAGTCGAATCGATCCAATTCAACCCTTTTCAAGATAAAACTCAACAAATGCTCATATTTCTAAATCGGTTTCTGCTATTAAAGCGTTATTTGTTTATTTGGTATCTCGGACGACTGAGCGCAGAGAGAGGAAATGTTAGTATGTTTTTGTTTATATTATACGAAAGAAAGAGGCAAAGAAACTGGAGACGGTGGAATTTCCTATAGGGCAAAGCCCGCGTGTCAGTGTCCCTCGGGGACCAACAGTTAGACCGCAGTGGAGCTGGCACGCTGTGCGCGCACAAAGACGCACAGTGTATTCGTGTCGGGCACCATCCGGAGTAGCGACTCATGGAGTGTCCTGTAAATAAACCCCAGGAATGGTAAGTGACTTAAGGCTACTTTACCTCGCAATGGCTGTAACCATATACCTGCCGTAATTCGCATTACATTCTGATTACATTAAACGTTGACATTGCCGAATGCAAATGCGGTGCGTAAAATAGATATAGCATAGAAACGGTCGCGTTTTTGTGTAAGGACTGGAGTCGACCACGATGGAAATAAGTCATCTAACACATGCACCTTTATTGTGTGTATATCCTCTTATTGTTTTAAATGTATGCTGTTAATAGCCTAGCCTATAGAGGCCTATACTTTTCAAAGAAACTAAAATTATTTGCGCACTTTTGATTTTCACGTTCCCCTAAAATGTATAACATATACATATCCAGTTTTCTGTCAATTCGGTTACATGCATATAACCGTCAACTTCTAGATTTAGGTCTACTAGTAGGCTACACAAAGAAGGCCTACTGCTACATTCTAATTTACGCGTTGAAGCACTCACTTTGCACCGGTCTCGGTTGTTCTGTCCTCCGGCTGTTTGCTACTTGTCCGTAGATTCTCTCACGGTCTCTGCCTCTCCGACGCTCTTCCCCTGGTTGTCCCCCATCTAAAACAAACTCAGCTTATCCCTTTCATTCAGTCTGCCCGACCCCCCGTCTTTCTCTTCACTTCTGCTGAGTTCCAAGAGCGCGCGTTATTAAAACAATGACCTGGGCCGAGTCATGACATAAAATGCCTGCATCTAAACCTCCATAACATTAAACATCGTTGATTAATCAACCACCACTGCACCAGTGTTGGAAAGTAACTAAAGTAACATTACTTTCAGAAATATAATATAACTTTTTTCCAGACGCCTACTACTTTCACAATTTGATTAATAATATTACATTTGATTTACTATTTTCACGTCTAGATGCAGACTCCAGAGCCGATACAGAAACGGGCAGTCATAGAAATGTGTTATCCTTATGTTCACTGTGCATTAGATTGCATTGAAATGCACTGGCAGGCAGGCACATTTTGGCCTCATTATGGCCTTGGCCTTATTGGCCTAGCTCTAGCTGCACTTTGTTTGGAGCTAACTGCTTTAATAAAAGGAAGTTGTTCAAAGATTATGTTTCATTATCAGTTTGAGCCCAGGTAGTAAAGCCCAGTAAAAGTCTTAGTGTTCGTTTAATTCAAATGAGTGTATATAGGCAATAGGCTATAACCAAATGGACCTATATCATGTCATGTGTAGCCTATACAGTATACACTTTTCAGAGTTAAATAAATAATGAGGATTTTACAATGTATAGGCTGCTGAAAAGGGGGAAATAAATTCAAAGTAAGACTTTTGGGCACAAAAGATGCAATACTGGGGGTGAGAAAACAAAGTAATAAGGAAAGTATAAATAAGTTACAGTAAAGTAATATTACTTTTTTAAAGTATAACTAGTAATAGGTAGGCTAATATATTACCGTTTTAGATTACTTTTCCAACACTGTCTTAAACCACTGATTTGAAGAAACAGCATTTTTATGATTAGTAGCCAATATGCACTCACACAGGCGTCAATGACATACGAAGAAAAATGAATGGCTACTGTATTTTGGGGGCGAGCGTTTTTGTATTCTTTGTTAATAAGTGTTATGTATGGATATAAATACAATCCATCCAATGTTATTAATTCATAGACGTATAGACTAGATTAAATATTCAGATTTCAAAGTATATTCCTTTTCCTATTTTCCCTATATTCTAAAACATATGAACAATATGAGAGATGGCTGGCATTGGTTGGGGCTGTGGTTCTTGAGGGCCCAAACTATACTGAATGGTTTTCATTATAACTATTAACTATCATTATACTGCTAATGGACATTTATATCTGAGACACCATGCAGGTGGATGTCATTGCGGAGCAGCATAGCTGAATGGTGAGAGCCTCAGTTGTCGGATTCCTTGGCCAGTGAATGTGTCGAATATGACGTGGGTCAAAGTGTCCTTGAGCAAGACACCTAAACCCTAACTGCTCCACACCCTAAACGGGCAGTGATCAGCTGGGTTAAGCTGAGACCTAATTTCCCTCGCCGGAGCAAGTATAGGTCAATATTGTTATTTAACCAGTTATGGAATTAGTTTCATTCCAAAACATTCAATCTCACATTTTGATAAATAATGTCTACCTTATTTATCAGTCTTGTCTTCTGAACTGTAATTTTAACAAAAATGTCCTTTCTAATGTGTTTATTTTGCCACCTTGATGTCTTAATGCTTTAATTGTTGTGTGAAGCAATTTGAAATGCCTTGTGTTAAAAATGACTTGACTCATTATAAAAATCCATTTTGTTCTGGGAAGGAATAATTTACCCATTTGCTGTTGCATACAAAAACATACACATTTTGTATTGGCCCTTTGGCCATGGGCACTGCAGTGTAATGACTGTGTATAGTGCAGGACAATGCGCACACATACTGTACATTCAGGTCCATACCGGTAGGAGGGAATGCTCATGCATGCAACTCATTCCTGCTCACAGTCTGATGCACTGAGCGTTCTGACCCAGCTGAACCCTGCCCAATGACCAACAATAATATGGGTTTGATTTGACTGACAGGCCCGCAAAAATGCATCCTCTTTCCCCATCTTGAAAATGTTACATTGACCTCACTAGTAGACATATACAACTTTGCGAAGTCCATCATTAAATGGAATGCTTCTCTAGTCTAGCCTGAAATGCAAAGCAAATACAGTGCTTTATTTCAAAATCAAACTGCAACCAATTAAAAAAAGTCTTCTAAATGCTTTTAGTTATCGTTTATGAATAATATGAAGACAAAGTTATCCTCGTGTTGGCAATGACTATTGTTAGACACTTTTTCTTCCAAAATATGTTTATTGGAATTTTTAACAAACAAACATTCTCCATGGGGAGTCGAATACAGTCACTTCACAAAAAATAAAACAAAAAAAGCATGTCATCAGAAAATAAAGAACTGCAACATAAATCAGTGCCCCCCCCCAAAAAAAAACAGTCCTCTATCTATACATTACAATAAATGTACACGCCCCCAAATAGCCTGCCTTCTATCGCAATGATTCACAAGCATAGCTAGCCCTGTATGTCAAACTTTTTATATATATTTTCCCGTTTTGTACAAAAATATAAATATTTAAAAGCAGAGAATCCAGGTTTCTTTAATGTGCCTTTAAATGAGCGTCAATCCGCTGCTTATGTCCCCCATCCCTTTTTCAAGTGTAAAGGGCTGTTTACACCAAGCATTCTAATTATAATAATAACAAGGGATGTGCGGCGCCGATGTGAATTTTTTGGCCAATACCAAGAACCGATAATATCAACATTGATGTTATGGCCTATAACCGATATTATCTATATAAAAACAAGTTCAAATTGTGTCCTTTCTGAAAAACACATGTAAACACTGAATTTGAAAAAGCAATGCCTCTTTATTCCAAAAGTGATGCAATATAAGATGAAAACAATGGCTACGTTTACATGAAGGGTGATCATTCCGAATAAATACTTCCGAATAAAATACATCCGATGTAATGTTTTTTGCCACGAGTTTACATGGGAAATGGTCATTCCGAATGAGTGTTTATATGGAGAAGTGATAGAAGACATGATACATGTTAATTCACGTGAAACTACGCCATCTGTTGGAAACATAAAATATAGGCAGTTCATTCATTGTGACTTTCAGACGAAAGACGACACTTTGAAATCCCATAATTTCATTCCGCAGTAGTTTTGAGGCTGCTGCTTGGATAAGGACGGACATACTATGTTTACCGTCTTTTTATGTGTAGCCTACTTTATTATCTACAGCACGGCCAGGGCACGCAACACACTGATTATTATTGTATCGGGTCGCTCGTTATTTTTGAGAGAGAGAGAGAGAGAGAGAGAGAGAGTGTGAGAGAGAGACCGTTGAACACACACACACACACACACAAAATGCACGAAATAACGCGCTCTATGTGCAAACTCCTCGGCGCGCCTTGGATATGAGGCTTATGAGCGCCTTGGAGTTGGAGCGCAATGGAAATGAGCATGCTCAGAAAGACCAGAATTAATTTACATCCGAAGCAGTGTATACATGAGTCCAATTTTCTTTCAATCGCATTGAACATCGGAGTAATCCGGCCAGTGACATCGGAATGGTTTTTAGATCGCATCGAGCGTTTTCATTCGGATGTAAGTTTTTGTAGGTGTTTACATAACAACGTTTAATAGGATTGAACTTCTATTCGGAATGAAAAGGGGATTTAACTGCTCATGTAAACGTAGCCAATGTATGAGTTTTACAAACTTTGGCCCATATCCAAACAAATCGAGAGAGAAGCCGATAAACACAGATCTGAGGAAGCACACCAGCAATACTGGTGTGTAGATTTTGTATTCTTAATCGGAATTTAAACAATTTACTGTAAACATACTATTTTATTTTTAAATATTCCAACTTCACTTTGTCTTAGTTATATTTTTGGTGTGGCTTCCACTTCAGTTAGAAGGATATTTAAAACTTTATATCCACTTTTCATCCAGGCTAGTCACTTGCATCTCGGAGCAGTTTTCCCCAGCAACCACCCTGCCTTTCTCCTGTCACAACCAATTACCACTATGGAAATAAGCTTGTTCCGAGCTTTCTTGTGTTTATCGTTTTGACTATTGTTGTGCATCTGTCATAAACTGTACATGCAATTTGTCAATACAAATTTCAATCAATCAATTTAGTGCTTGGTGTGAATAGGCCTTAAAGCTTCCATTTCTTTGTTGGGAGACAAATCACGCAGTGTCCGTCAGTGCAGTGTGTGTGTGCGTGTATGTGTGTGTTGGGGGGGTGTAGTACTGGCAGTGGTTGAGACTGGTGGTGAGGTGTACATGGACTCAGTATTCTGGAGAGCACCTTTTCTCCAGGGCCAACTGCAGGCGCTGTGTGGCGCCACCACCTGACTTCAGAGCCTTGTAATTCCTGGCACAAAATGACAAGAAGTGACATCATCATGTCATCACAGTCACACGAGAAATACTTCCACAGGCATAGGTATTGATTGCTTGAGTTAAGCTGTATTCCATTCAAGGTTTCAGTTAGCCGGTATATGCCGGCCATTGAGTGACTGTTAAATATATACCATTGCTGGCCACCGTGGATGGTTGAAAAATGCTATTTTAATAAAGTAACATAATAATCAAATACGTAGTTTACAACCGTTAAAATCACGTTTCTATGAGAATACATTGACTGGTGAATTGTCATTCATTGCTGCTACCCAACATTTGCAGCACTTGGGAATTATTGGGAAACAAAATAATTGTCTCAGAGACTTTCAACAAGTCAGCAAAACACTTTAAAGGACTTATAAGTTACTTACTTGGAGAGGAAGGTGTGTAACAGTGAGGCATGGTCCTGGGGGAAGTATTCCTGTTGGACGGCATGTTCCAGACACAACAGATGGCCTGGGACCACAAACAACTTCCTGCCATTCCCCTCACCCTGAGAAACACAATCATCAACACACAGGGTCGGTAGGTCGGTTAGCGCTTGAGGATCTACAAATAGAAATATACTATACACATTACATTGTGCCAGGTGCATGCAGGGCTGCAGCTCTGTTTTTTAAGTTTATATATATATATATATATTTTTTTAGATATATGCGTTTTTTTGTAATAGTTTGTCACACAGCGCTGTCATGTAAAAGACTGGATACTTTCTCAAGTTTGGAAATGTTTCCAAAATAGGAATACTACTATACTATATTTAGGATACTAAATGATCGAGTATATTTCAGAATTGAATAGTTCAATTAACTGTTGCACCCCTAGTTGCATGTATACCTTGAGCAGCCCTGTCAGAACCATTAGGCTGGAGAGGAAGCAGTAGGATTGGACGGCTGAACCAGAAAAGAGCCTCTCAAACACTGCGTCTATGGGACAGAGACAAACAGCAATGCATGGGTTAAAGTGCAGGTTAACTGTCAGTTCAGTTCTAACAGTGGTCTGTTATTTTACAGTGGCTATAATTCACTCTGGATAAGAGTACTAGCTCATTAACAAAAATTGCAAAAACAACTGACAAACTGAATTGTGACACAAAGTGTAGCATGTATTCGTTCTCCATTTACCAATGGTTTCTAGAACCACTTTCTTGGTCTCTGGCTCTTCACTGTAAACAGAGGATATCTTCAGAAGGATGTCTGCTGCCTTGTCTGTGTCCGACACTTCCACCTGAGAAGAGAAAATCTAAATAAGACATACGCACTAAGAAACGAAGGGAATATGGACAAAGCGTTCCCCGGGTCTAACATGGACGTAAAATGAAGCCTGTTATTCCTGCACTGTAAGTCGCCATCTTTCTAGATCCGTTTTGGCCCAGCTGGCCATTGGCTGGCTCCGTTTTGGCCCAGCTGGCCATTGGCTGGCCCAGACAACGAGGCGGGACTTCCCCCCTTCTTCTCCGTTGGTTTTTATTTTGACTCGAGTGGGAGGGGAATCCCGATCATAGACTGTAACGGTAGCCACGCCCCTCAGAACATACACGACTTTATGGTCATTTTTTTAATTAATGGGACCATAATTTTCCAAAAAGAATATTATGACATTAGAAATGAGACTTTAAACTAGTGACTGGAAGCAGAAAGTATTCATGACCATGTTTATTAAGGTAATACAATCTAGGTGAAGTTGGGCCCAAATACATGGACTTCTATGGGGCTATGGGTTTTTCTGGGTCCAATGACAGCGCCACAACAGGCCATATGAACTATGATTTCCTTAGTGGCTTCACAAAATATCTGTCTGACTGCCCCCCTGTTCCCACACGATATGCTGCTCTTCTCTCTTTTTAATATTTTAACTAAAAGTGAAACTAAACGTTTTTGCCCATACAGGGAGTTACTAAAAGGAGTACCAGGGCACACTTTTCATAGCCTAAAAATCTGAGGGCACACCTAGATGTACGGTGTGTGTGTGTGTGCGTGTATATGGGTGGGTGACGTGACATGGTGTCCCTGGCTGTCCTTAGTGTCACTCATGTATAAATAAGAAATATATTTGTCAAAAACCTTCTGAATATTGTGCAGGACATTATGGTCCATGTGAACATACTCAAGATTAAAACATTTCATTCCTCATTTCTTCAGAATTGTCAACCAAACACAGCAAAACTCATATGGTGCGACTGTCCTGGCCTTGTTTCTCAAAGTAGGAACTTAAATAAAACTAAGGAAAAAAATGCTAAAATTCTTTTAAAAAATTCATAAATATAATATAGATGTCTATTTGTGAGCCTAATCTCACTTCTGATCAAAAATATTTTGTCCCCCAAACCAAAATCATATTGTGTGACACCATTTTGGGAAATTTCAACAGGCAATTGTTTACACACCCATTGGGATAGAGAGGTACTTCTTCAGTAAGGCTGTTCAGCACTTGCATTACAATAGCATGACAGGTGTCTGTGGTGAATTATCATTTTAACATTTTCATAAAATACGATCTTGTTGGAACGCTGACAAATGCGACTCTTCCAAGTGTCTGTGGGTGTGACACCTTTTTCATTAAAAAAGCTTAAGGTATTAGATTTTTTGGTCATAATTACATGTAAATGTAAAGGACAGGAACAAACTGCAGGTTGAAAAGACCCTCAGCTCTGAACTCGGTAGAATCTGCACCTGGCTCGCTGATAACAAACTATCCTTACACCTGGGAAAAACTGAATCCATCCTCTTCGGATCAAATAGTAAACTCAGCAAGGCAGATGGCTTCTTGGTTAGAGTGGGTGACAATATTATCACACGAAAAGATCAAATTACCTACCTAGGTTCCATCCTGGAGGCTAATCTTTCCGGTGATAAAATGGCCACCAACGTAATCAAAAAAGTCAATCAAAGAACAAGATTCCTTTACAGGATCTCCTCACTGGTCAGCAAAAACACCTTGAAGACCTTAACAGGAGCCCTCGTACAAGGTTTCTTTGACTATGCATCCACCTCTTGGTACCACAGCACCTCAAAGGCCCTTAAAACAAGGCTCCAGACCTCCCAAAACAAACTGGTCAGGCTCCTACTTGGCCTCACCCCCCGAACCCACCTCACCCCTGCCCACTTTGACAGGCTGGGATGGCTTAGGGTCGTCGACAGAGTACAGCATCTTGCAATGGGTCTGGTCCACAAGATTCGATACACCACCAAGATACCCATGTACCTGTCTAAATACTTCCTTAATGTAAACGAAGTCCACACCCACAACACCAGAGGGAGTGCAACAAACCATGTACAACCCAGATTCGGCACAAACAAGGGACTAAATTATTTTCGCTCCTATGCCACCAAAATGTGGAACGCCCTACCAACAGTCATTAAGACATGTGAATCCCTTGACTCCTTCAAAACCGCTCTCAAAGGGCACCTACGGATGGCTGCAATTCGAAACTGGCCTCTGTAAAATCTGAATCCCCCCCACCCCCTTTTACCTCACTGTATATTGTATCTTTTCCCTTTTTTGCTTCCCATTATGATGAATTACTGTTCTGTTCTTTAGCTACATAGAAATGTCTATTTGTATGTCTCTAAATGTTTGTATGTCTTTAAATGTTTTGATGAATTGAACAATGTGGACCCTGTTGTAAACAAGTGTAATGCTTAATTGGGTCGTCCACTCACAGTTGACAGTCTTTGTATTGAGTTTGTGCTTAAAATGTACTGTAAATTCTACAAACTGTTAATAAATATATAATATATATAAATAAATATATTGATATTTCAATCAATCAATCAGACATGCAGTCCTGCTCTGTAACAAGCGACTGCTCCCGTCTCACACTAAAGTGTCACTGACAGACGGAAGCGCCATGACTGTTCGGTGAGGCGCCTAGTCTACGCCCTATATGCTAACGTAACGTTAGCGTCATAAACTGCACTTGACTCTTGAAGCCTGGTCATTATAACGATAGTAAATAGATAATATAGAAACGTAGTAAATAGATAATATAATGCATAGAAAATAGACAATATAGAAAATATGGCAGCCAAAGCCATATTTGTGAAATGGGGAATCGACGTCATCCACTGACGTCATCCGTTGATGTGGCCAGTATTTAAAACATCTGGAAACGTTAAGTAGTTTGAATTGAGTTTGAATCGGTCGAGTGCGGTCATTTTTACTGAGGAAGATCGAGGACCGTCTCATTGGCAGAGGAGCTAAACATCTTCTTTGCAACGTCACACCCAAACGTCCACAGCAGCTTCACCTTCACAGTGAAGGAGCACTAGGTGAGGGCGTACGCTGCGGGCCATCAACCCGAAGAAGGTGGCGGGTCCTTCACCAGGATCTTCAACCAGTCCCTCGCCCAGTCCACTGTCCCACTCTGTCTGAAATGTCTTGTATATCAGGCGCAACAAAGGTTCAAGTTCTTGACAAAATTTCAGATCTACAAAAAGTAGAATTTGCAAAGGACCAAGAGCCGAGGTACGGAATGAAACTACTGAGGTTTGTAGTGGAAAGGCTGCTTCACATCGACAATGATGTGATTACAATACTACGAAAAGATTTCAACCCAGAAGATGATGACTATGGAGCGCATGAGTATTTCAATAGCGATCGTATTGTGAAACCATACAAGAAACATAAGTCTACAATCTACAATTTGGGAAATCTAAATTATTCCAAAGCTATAAAGCTACCAAAGTGTGTGAGGAAGTTCTATGACTTGACCCTAAAGGAAAAAATTAAAAGTGCTTCGTAAATTAAAATGTCCTTAGAGGAGTACAGGCTGATGTCAAACACCGATAGGCTACTACTCGTAGTCCCAAAAGGACAGATTGGTAATGTTATAACTGTGGATTCCGTGTATGTAACACAGCACGTGTATGATTCAAAACTTTTCGATTTCAATAAGAGTTACCGCCTCTCGACCAATTTGTTAAAATGGATTCAAGAAAACTGATAATGGCACGGTGGCACAGTTGGTAGTGCTGTCGCCTCACATCAGTGCCCATACCCGAAGGCGGGGTTGGCGAAAGGGCCTTTCTGTGTGGAGTTTGCATGTTCTCCCCGTGTCCCCTAGGGTAGGTACCCTCACATGTTCTCCCCGTGTCCCCTAGGGTAGGTACCCTCACAAAAAACATGCAGTAATCCTGGTCACTAAACTGCCTCCCCCTGGCTAGCCAAGGGCGCCTGATGGAGGGGAAAGGAACTGGTCTCTATACTGCCTCCCCCTGGCCAGCCGGGGCGCCTGATGGAGGGGAAAGGAACTGGTCTCTATACTGCCTCCCCCTGGCCAGCCGGGGCGCCTGATGGAGGGGAAAGGAAGTGGTTGGAATAACGTGTTCCTTCCACGCGCTACGTCCAACCAGGGAAACTCCCCCCTGTCAGGTGTAAAGGAGCAACTTGGACACTCAGGCATGCAGGAAGCATGAGTTCAAGTCCGTTGCTCTCCCCTTGTCCCCCATATATGGGGACTAGGTTGCTCTCCCCTTGTCCCCCATATATGGGGACTAGGTTGGTCTCCCCTTGTCCCCCATATATGGGGACTAGGTTGCTCTCCCCTTGACCCCCATATATGGGGACTAGGTTGGGTTGGGAGAGGAGAGATACATGTGACACTCCTGTTCTACGTGTCAGCACCACTTCGACACATCATGCATGCCTTGTTGTGGCTTGAGGGTGGTTCCAGGGTGTGGAGTGTTGGGTATCTTAGCAATTCCGAATGCGCTGTCCCATTGGTCATGTGCTCGCGTCATGAACCGATCCAGACCCCTGCAGGTCTGTAAATATTCCCTGACCCGACATTAGAATACGTAACGATGTCCGTCCCGTATCCGTTAATTGCAAGATTCGTGACAGGCTGCAGGCAGTTGAGAGTTGGGACGATAGCACTGCTCCTTCAGTGTCGTTGTTGCTGAAGATTCAGGCGCAGTGTCTTGCAGAACCCTTCCTGATACCGGTTGGACCTCCGCTTGCTGTTCGACCGCTTGCTCACACTGTGTGCTGAGACGAGGAAGTAAGTCTAAGATGCACAGCTCATCCAGGCGACAGTCCTTTTCCCCATCTTCTTCACATTCCGCTCCTCCACAAAGGAGGATATGATGATCTCCCAGCATGCAACAGCACATCCCATGTCTCCCAGATGGGTGTTTCCCCTTGGGCTCAAGCTTCTTCCAGGAGAATGTCTCTGGATTGAACTTCCACAAATCCTCGAAGACGTCCTAAAAACTCCATCTGCGACCACCAAATATGTAGAGTTCTCCATTGTAGGCAAAGGCTGAATGTTTTGTGCGTCCTTCTGGACGAAGCTGTGTAGAAGACTGTGAGAGATGTTCTGGACGAATCCAGCAGTCAGACTCTGTGTCAAACACTCTGATGTCATTGTACATTTCGCCCCGACGTTTGTAATCTTTTGGTTCTTCATATTTGCTAGGCGTAAGGCTGTCTTTTCCGTATTTGCTAATCCTCTTCCACCATTCTTCACAAGACTCCTCCTCCTTCACCACCTCCTCCTCCTCATCATTATCATCATCATCATCATCATCATCCTCCTCCTTCTCCTCCTCCTCATCCAAATCCTCGTTAAAACTCTCATCGACGTCCGCACTCCGATATCCCCCAAATACAAACATCTTTGTCCCAATGATGGTGGCAGTGTGATATTGTGAAGTTGGTGGATTAAAATATCCTCTGGTGGAAACTACAGACCAGGCCTTGTAGGCCGTGTTGAATTTATAGATCCTAGAGGATAGGTGGCCAAATATTCTATTTGTCCATTTGATGAGCGTTCCATAAATATACATGGTGCCCATCGAGACGCATGCTGAATGACCTTCCATTTCGTCTGGAGCATTCCCTTGAGCCAAAGTCATGGACCATGTGAGTTCATCAACATCAAAGGCATGAACTGTCTTGTCAAAGTCATTTGTGTATGTGAATCCTCCCCAGAGGTATATTGTCCTGTCTATAAGCACAGCTGTGTGGTGGATGCGATTGGAGGGAGCGTCGCTCTCCACTTTTCCTAATGACCATGTCCACTTGTCCAAAGACTTGTCTTTGATTTCCAGGACATGCACATCCATCGGTCCCATCTCCACATGTCCTCCCTTTTGCTTTTCCTTATCCTGATGACTTCCTCCAAAGAGGAACACCTTGTACCCCGTTGTCACGGCTGCACCGAAGGAGAACCTCTTCACGTCTCCATCCCAATGTTGCACCCAGTGCAGCATCGTGAGCACCACCTTGGATCAAAATGGAATCCCTCGATTTCTTCCCGTTTCCCACGGTCTTGTAGAAAAGATCTTTCTGGATTCTTTGCTTATTAGAGGTGGGGGGGAACTCGCTGTGCAAGAACTACTCTACTCCAATCTTGAGATTATGACCAAACTAGTTTGACGGACTGAGTTTTCCTGGGCGCATTACACCTTCTTATATAGTCTATTGTGATGTCACGAAAATCTCCACCAAATCCGGTGTTGTGATGTCACGTGAATTTTGACCAATCCAGTGTTGTGATGTGAATCTTCACCAATCCGGTGTTGTGATGTCATGTGAAGCTTTCGGGTGTGGTTGGCCAATCAGGCCTGTATGATAAAGGGGTGTCTGGGTACTCCAGTTGATTCTGTGTCCAAAATCACACTTGTGTGAAGTGAGGGGCACAGCGAGGGCAGTATTTATATCAACCAGATGACATCTTACGTTGTCATTTACTGCCCTAAACAAACATTAAAGTCCATAGACTTGGCTGGCGACCGGTTACTTTTCATTAGGCTCTAAGCAAACCTTTTAAAAGGAAAGCCTGGGGGGGGGCTAGCGGCTACCACCTCTCAGGGGGGGAGGGGGGAGGGGCTAGTGGATAGCGCCTCTCAGGGGGGGAGGGGCTAGCACAGGATTCCCCAATTAATTTTCCTCAAGGGCCATATTTTGACTAGGGTACCAGGCTGGGGGCCGAGTCGGCACGCACGAGGTCGAGGTCTTGCCCTGAAAATCAATTATCAGGGCAAGACCCCATTTGAAAAGGACCCCCTGGGTAGGTTGTCGGTCTATTGACAGTAGGACCAATAGTATGTCTAAACTAAAGTCTGTATACCCGTCTATTTTATGTCATGATGATGTACGATGATAAGAGCTCCCCTCACGTCACACGGGTGTGATTTGTATTGAGCTCAAAACATTGTCCCTCACCTCACTCATATCACCTCATCTGAGTGAGCCTCAATTTCTTGAAAAATGCAGCTAAGATTGCGTGCACAAAGTTTTGTGATTTGGATGAGATCACAACGCTGCCTATAGCGACGGGTGAAGCGACCAGGTAGCGACTTCTCGTGTTCTCGTGATTGGAGGGTTTAACCCATTCTGACCTGAGATCAGATTCATACGAGGTTTCCACTGGGACACACACTGGTCTGATTAATACATAAATGCGATAATTCTCGAGTTTGGCATATATTGTGTTAAGAAACGTATCATTCATTTATTACGTTTTCATACCGATTTGTTATTGGCATTTGAGTGGCATTACTGTAAATATATTGTGTAATTCACCCCCCCCCCCCTTTTTTTCCCTCACAGTTCTGCTCGGTCTATACAAGGTGTTACAAACATAGAGAGAGAGAGAGAGAGAGAGAGAGAGAGAGACAGTAGAGCATGAGAACGGCATACTGATTTTGACTCAGTGCTGACATCAGACTGATGTGGTAAAACCCATTTACGGATAAATACAATTGGCCTGGTCATCATGACAAAGCCCCCCCGCGACCTGACTACGGATAAGCGGTTGAAGATGGATCATGACAAAGCAACGTATAACAGGTTGTCTGCTCAAGGGTAGGATGTATAGAGTCGGCTAAGCATCCTGGTTACGTTCTAATTGGACACCACAGCAGCGGGTTCTAACCTAGGCAGCCAGCACTAGTGCGAGCTATTTTTCATATAGGCCTAGAGTATTTTAAAGAGTGGTTGAGAGAAAAAGAGCCACTGGCAGGCTGACAGACAGACAGACAGACATGTACTGCTGGCCGGTGCCCATGAACAGAGGTCCAGTGCAGTCAAATGCTTGCTTGCTTGTGCCGCCGTGCCAGCAGGGGACAAGGTGTACCTCTTTGGAGGGCTCTTTGACGGGAAGAGCTACGACGTGGATCAGACCGATGTGCACGTCTTCGACTCTGTGTCCTCGCGCTGGACGAAGTTTCCTCCGGTGACGAGTGGAAAGAGGGAAGGACGTCCCCTTGAGGTTCCCCCTGCGCTCTGGCGCCACACAGCCGTTCTGATTGAACATAGAGTCTACGTCTGGGGAGGTGCGGTGAATTGCAAGATAATAGAGGATGCCAGCACCATGGACTCCTACAGGGGGGTCTTCTGGGACAATGACGTTCTTCATGCATTTGACGTCGACGGCCACAGATGGTCGAAAGCACAACATTTCTGGGACTGTTCCGGGGGCAAGGGTCGGCCACTCGGCCTGTGTCTCTGGGAAGGTCATGTTTATCTATGGAGGAGGGAACGCCGGGCTCACCGGATACAATAAAGACATCTACAAGATGGTCACCACCACAATGGTCTGGTCTTTATGAATGAAATGTTTCTTTAAGATGGTCACCACCACAATGGTCTGGTCTTTATGAATGAAATGTTTCTTTAAGATGGTCACCACCACAATGGTCTGGTCTTTATGAATGAAATGTTTCTTTAAGATGGTCACCACCACAATGGTCTGGTCTTTATGAATGAAATGTTTCTTTAAGATGGTCACCACCACAATGGTCTGGTCTTTATGAATGAAATGTTTCTTTAAGATGGTCACCACCACAATGGTCTGGTCTTTATGAATGAAATGTTTCTTTAAGATGGTCACCACCACAATGGTCTGGTCTTTATGGATGAAATGTTTCTTTAAGATGGTCACCACCACAATGGTCTGGTCTTTATGAATGAAATGTTTCTTTAAGATGGTCACCACCACAATGCTCTGGTCTTTATGAATGAAATGTTTCTTTAAGATGGTCACCACCACAATGGTCTGGTCTTTATGAATGAAATGTTTCTTTAAGATGGTCACCACCACAATGGTCTGGTCTTTATGAATGAAATGTTTCTTTAAGATGGTCACCACCACAATGGTCTGGTCTTTATGAATGAAATGTTTCTTTAAGATGGTCACCACCACAATGGTCTGGTCTTTATGAATGAAATGTTTCTTTAAGATGGTCACCACCACAATGGTCTGGTCTTTATGAATGAAATGTTTCTTTAAGATGGTCACCACCACAATGGTCTGGTCTTTATCAATGAAATGTTTCTTTAAGATGGTCACCACCACAATGGTCTGGTCTTTATCAATGAAATGTTTCTTTAAGATGGTCACCACCACAATGGTCTGGTCTTTATGAATGAAATGTCTCTTTAAGATGGTCACCACCACAATGGTCTGGTCTTTATGAATGAAATGTTTCTTTAAGATGGTCACCACCACAATGGTCTGCTCTTTATGAATGAAATGTTTCTTTAAGATGGTCACCACCACAATGGTCTGCTCTTTATGAATGAAATGTTTCTTTAAGATGGTCACCACCACAATGGTCTGGTCTTTATGAATGAAATGTTTCTTTAAGATGGTCACCACCACAATGGTCTGCTCTTTATGAATGAAATGTTTCTTTAGATGGTCACCACCACAATGGTCTGGTCTTTATGAATGAAATGTTTCTTTAAGATGGTCACCACCACAATGGTCTGGTCTTTATGAATGAAATGTTTCTTTAAGATGGTCACCACCACAATGGTCTGGTCTTTATGAATGAAATGTTTCTTTAAGATGGTCACCACCACAATGGTCTGGTCTTTATGAATGAAATGTTTCTTTAACACTAGCAAGGCTGAAAAAAAATCACTCCTACTCAGTCTGACTATATCGGCCCATTCGACCGCTCTCCCCCTTTATCCCCCGCACCCCCGCACCACTCGTTCACACCTCTTCAGCTGGAGACGTCATTGTTGCCTACACGCACTCACTTTTATTTGTATTTTCTTCCCTCTCTTATGAATACATTATTATACACCCAATGAAAATGTACACTTCACGGATTATATAGGCCATTTGGAATTAGGACAATCGGTAGAAAATTGGCCGAGAATAGCACAATAGCACATTAATTGTTGCCTAAATGTACGCACTTTTCTGAAAATGGTTAATCTGCAAGCTGCCCGACATTTCCTTTTCAACTTGATATGTTTCGTAGAGAGGGCATACACAAGCCAGAATTCCGTAGTTTACATGGTATTTTGAATTTTTTTAAATGAGCAAAAAATAAGCGAGTTATGTAAAGAGGGGTGGAGGGAAAAAGGCGATTATTTGGCACAATCAATCAAATATATATTAATTACATCGCGTAGCCTATAATGTTTCCCCCTCTATATAAAAATGACAATATATAACTCTAATGTCGTATTTCGTCATGTATGTGAACTATAGGCTGCTTGTAATACTGTTGGTCAAAGTAACTAGTAGTTGGACAGGCTAAATATAATAGTAGGCTATAAGCCCGTTTTCAGCTAAATGCGGAAATGTCCAGGCTAAAAAACTTATCGAACGGGAGTCGTGTTAATATTTATTTACTCGTCATTGTCATGTTCACTCCAAATCAGCAAGTATTATGTAATAAATCAATTAATTTCGTGGCTTTTTGTTCTCTTTTCTCCAGGCTCATATACCCGCATCGAGATGAGCTAGCTCTGCGACAGCCGTGCTGTTTTCAATTAAATTACTTGCAGTATAATATTAATAAATACTACATCCTATATATATTGTTTGTAGGCTTACATAAACTATGCAATATGCATGTAGAAAAACATTTGAATGATTAGACAGACAAACAATATATATAGGATGTAGTATTTATTAATATTATACTGCAAGTAATTTAAGAACAAAAAGCCACGAAATTAATTGATTTATTACATAATACTTGCTGATTTGGAGTGAACATGACAATGACGAGTAAATAAATATTAACACGACTCCCGTTCGATAAGTTTTTTAGCCTGGACATTTCCGCATTTAGCTGAAAACGGGCTTATAGCCTACTATTATATTTAGCCTGCCCAACTACTAGTTACTTTGACCAACAGTATTACAAGCAGCCTATAGTTCACATACATGACGAAATACGACATTAGAGTTATATATTGTCATTTTTATATAGAGGGGGAAACATTATAGGCTACGCGATGTAATTAATATATATTTGATTGATTGTGCCAAATAATCGCCTTTTTCCCTCCACCCCTCTTTACATAACTCGCTTATTTTTTGCTCATTTTAAAAAATTCAAAATACCATGTAAACTACGGAATTCTGGCTTGTGTATGCCCTCTCTACGAAACATATCAAGTTGAAAAGGAAATGTCGGGCAGCTTGCAGATTAACCATTTTCAGAAAAGTGCGTACATTTAGGCAACAATTAATGTGCTATTGTGCTATTCTCGGCCAATTTTCTACCGATTGTTCTAATTCCAAATGGCCTATATAATCCGTGAAGTGTACATTTTCATTGGGTGTACAATAATGTATTCATAAGAGAGGGAAGAAAATAAAAATAAAAGTGAGTGCGTGTAGGCAACAATGACGTCTCCAGCTGAAGAGGTGTGAACGAGTGGTGCGGGGGTGGGGGGATAAAGGGGGAGAGCGGTCGAATGGGCCGATATAGTCAGACTGAGTAAGAGATATATGCCTAAAATCATATTTACAAAACGTTTCAAATGGGGAAAAAAACAGAGATGATTTCAATCGAATATTTAGACAAAGTCATGCAAGGGGAACTTTCTCTGGACTCCATGGGCTGAGAAAATAAACATTGAAATCTCAAATTCGGTCAGAACGGCTGCTCAGACTTCCTAGTGTTAAACATTTGTTTTAAACATTTTCACCTAAAATCTGCAACTATCCACAATAAATTGTGTTTAATTTCGTTTTATTCAGTCATTGCCATGTTATTCAATGTTAAAGCAATTTTCCTGTTGCTGTTTTTCCTGAGTAATTGTTTAATCAATCTGTAAAGTTCAGTACTCACTAATAAGTAGGTTAAAACACAGTTTGCTTTGAAAAATGAAGATATGATCATACGGTGTGACACTAAATAATTTGGTGTGACGTTCCAAATAGTGAAAAAATCATACCTTTATTAATGATGAAACCATTAATGTTTATGGATTACATAGCAAATATTCTAAGGAAGAGTCACAAATATTTGTGTAATTTTAGAGAAAGTTTTGTCACAATAAATGCAAAATATATTGAAAGACCGATAACATGGGCCTCACATTGAGTGTTGATTACGAAAATAATATACAGATTTAATACATTTTCACAAAACTATAGTGGATCACAGGTTAGTTATGATAAAGGACTTTGATAAAGTGAGCAACTTAAGAAAGTTGTACTCCATTTTCATTTTATAAACAATTATTGTCATGTCACACCATATGACGATTTTAGGCACAAGTACAACAAAATGCTGAATAAATTCTGATTCCAATAAAATATCTAAAAACAAAATATGTTTCCATAAAGATGAGAGTGAGTAGAACAAAAGTAAATCATTTTTATTCCTGTTATTTAAAGGTTTTAAAAAAACACTTTTTTTGGGGTGTCACGTCACTGACCCATATATATATATATATAATTATATATATAATATATATATATATACAAATTATATACACACACACACACGTATGTATGAGCTCTGCTAATTACACTTTAGTCTAAACGAATTCACTGAACAGTTCACAAACTGTCCAAAAGTAAGATCTTACCAGATCATGTTGAATACAAGCTCTGCCCCTTCAGAGAAGCAACAACTTGTAGACGCATCACCATGGGAACCAAAAAGGGGTGGGAACCCGTCGTCGAGGGCTGTTTGCTTAATGATTATGACTGCTACGGCGATTGCGTCATAGCAGCTGTACTTTTGCCTAGCTGAGCCGTCCTGAAAACCGCCATTGCTTAAACTCCCTATTGATTCTTCTGAGAACGCACCAAATCTCAGTGTGTTTGAGGGAGTGTAGTTCAGCGTAGTTTTCTCTCAATGCCCACCTGTCGTATTAGAAGTGTTCTCTCCTCTCCGAGCTGAAGAAGCTTTTCACTGGAAGGGCTGTTCAAGAACGATTCTACCTCTGCCTAGTGGAGAGAAATGGTCACATTTAGGCATCAGAGCAGAAATACAAAGATGTCTTTCCCCATTCTCTCCCTCTGGGTGTATGCGTGCTAGATGCTAATGCTACGATTAGGAATAAATCACCATGTTATCTACGTAGACCATAATTACTTGTAAAGTATGTTCAGGGTATTTAGCATAAATCATAGTTTTGTTTTCAATTAGGTTTGTATTTTGTGCAAAATGATCATGTCATTATTCCTTGTACCACTGGATTCTTCAAATAATTGTTTTGTTTTAAATGTTAATATATTGTATTTATATTATTATTATCCTATTTGTTACTTGTATTGTTAAATGTTTGTTTTTAAATCTTGTCTATGGCCCCTAATTGGTCAAGGACAGCTCTGATGCCTTGGTACATAAAAATGCAGAATGCAGTTTGGTATTGTATTAAAATGTATTATAAGCAAAGTGGAGATATGACTCAAATATATTTATTACGGTTCAAATATGGTAATGTAAATGTTCTGCTGCCTTACTGAGCTCTGAGGTTTTGTGGGGCTGCTTTCTCCATTTGACACTCCATTCTCCTTAACATTTTCATCACTCTCTCCATCTTCTCCATTTTCCTCCACTCCATTTTCATCCTCATCTTCCTCTTCTTCTTCATCATCATCTTCATCGTCAGGTTCTCCTTCATCATCACTGTATGTGTAATGGAGAGGTAACAAGATCATACATTTGGATGGGTAATCTTAAAACTTCTCTGAATTCACATGGGGCACACACACACATTCATACCAACGTTACCTGAGAGAGGCCAGCATGTCTCCTCTGTCCATGCTTTCCATAAATTCCGTCAGAGCCTCACAACCCTCCTCTCCCAGACAGTTGCCTGTTCAGAGCCACAAATGCTGTTAGTAACACCCCCTAAATAAGACTTAATACAGAATTTATTTAGCCTAGATTAAAGTTGAAAATCACTCATGTGAAGTGAGCGGTGCCTTTTATCGTGATGATGATTCCGTGTTCAAACACACCTACACACAAAGCTGTGCATAGGAGCGGTTGCACCGCTCAAAAAGTGAAATTAAAAGTGAAATTAGTTATTATAATGGCGATCATTATCGTTATAATAAATATTACTAATATTTCTGTGGTCCAAATGATTAATTTGATATAGATGACATTTACAATACTACTTTACAACTAATATAGTGTTGTCAGTGATTATATATAAATACTGTATAGCTTGAAAAGAAAATCACGTTAAGAAAATACTACTAAATAGTACATTTCAACTAATGAGTAGTGTATACCATTCAGATCCACTTTTTCCATATGAGGTTTGTCTGTGACAGCCTGTGCCACAACGAGAGCTGCAGTCTCAGTGATCTCTCCATAGGACAGGTTCAGTTCCTGAACAGCATACAAGACAAGTCACATAATTCAGCATTGCACAAACAATGCTCAGGGGCACTTGATGTTAGGCTGTATGTAGGCTGACCTTGAGAATCGGCAGCCCCTCTCTCAGGACAGCCGAGAGGGCAATGGCTCCCTCGGAGCGGACCAGACAGTCACCAAAGTTAATCACCTGGACATTCCTCAAATGCCTCAGAGCCTGGAACATACAAAAGATACACACATTTTATTTTATTTCATTGCTTTTAAAAACGTTTACGTGGCAAGAGTGCACTATAAAATGCTGCTCACCACCTACAAGGCACTGCACAACCTGGCTCCCCCCTACCTCTCTGCCCTCCTCAAGCCACATGTCCCGTCCCGTTCCCTCAGATCCAGTGATGCCAGCCTCCTGGAGGTCCCCAAGACCAGGCGCCATACCTGGGGCGACAGGGTCTTCTCTGACGTGCCCTCCCTCCCTCCCTTCAAAACTGTCTTGAAAACCCACCTGCTCTGTCTCTTTTTTGTTTACTTGTTTTTATTTTAATTATTGCTCACAACTTCATAAACTCTCTTATGTCTTCCTATGAGTATTATATTGTATTGTACTTTAACATTTCTGTACACATCATCTATCTCTCCCATAAGCTTTATTTTATTTTTTGTCTGAACCCTCATCAAGTCATGTTTCATCCAATGCGGTCCGTACCCCAAAATGAGTTTGACACCCCCGATCTAGACTTGTGTTTTGTCCTGGAGAAACCCCTAGTACTTACAAGTACATTAAATTGCCATCCTACTGTACCTGTGCCATGGCCAATGCTCCTCTCTTGGTGAAGGTGTTGTCATTGAGGTTGAGGACACAGAGCTCTGGGTTATGCTGCATGGCCAAAGCCAAGGCAGTGATGCCTGGGTGGGTGATGCCATTCTGGGGCAAGTGGACCTCCTCCAGGCTGCCTATCAACTGTTAATGGAAGACATAAACGGAAAAGGGGGGAAGAAATGAAGGTGGAATACATACAGTATGAGGTCGTAATATAATGTGTTGTAGTGTGTATTTTAATGTTTAACTGAAATGCATTCGTTAGAATTAATTTAATATGATTAAATTATTCTGTATTATTTTCTGTATTCTGTATAGATTATTCTGTATGACCATGGATATATCATGCCCTGACAAGTTTGAGTGCAGTGATCTACAGTTACTGTGCTTTTACAAGGCCAAGTAACGGGTACAGAATGTGTTTTACCTTGAAGGCCTTCGCAAGGGCCGCGGCACCTTCATTCTCCAGCCGGTTTCTCCCAGCAATGAACACCCTCAGTCTGAGTGCTGCTCCCTGGGCTGAAGACTCCTTATAGCACTCAGTCAGTGCTGCTGCCAGGATCTACAAAACACATGTCATGAATACACATGTTGGTCAGTCGCGATAACATTTTACAGTACCAGCCTTGCCCGACTGACAGTGGCTTGTCCAGGCAAAACTCAAACGGTAGCAAAATGACAGTTTTACTGTACTTTTAGTCTGATCTACCATATTTTTCTACCTTATTTTAAGTGTAAGATATAGGTCAAACAGTGTGAAAGCAGACGACTGTGTTTTCAATTGGACACTTACACAAACTAGCAAAGTCAACATGAAACGTATACAGTAGGTGTAGAAAAACACACATATCCTCAGATATTACATGGCCCAGGTGAGCTCACCTTGCCTCCTCCGATGCCCATGCCACAATTGTTGAGTCTCAGCTCCCTCAGTGAGTGGCAGGATGGGCTCCTCAGCAGGTGTTCAATGCCCTTCACCCCATCTGGACCAAAGGCATTGTCGGACAGGTCTAGCTCTGTCAGTCTGGCCCCTGCACTCATCAACGCACCTCCCAGTGATCTCTGGTGAAAAGACCATTTGAGATCAACATGAAATGTCTGTCAAGTGCCTTGGCTTAGTGAGTCAAATATATACAGCCTCATTGCAATCAAAAGAAGCAAGAATATGTGAAATCAGCTGGTTTCGAGTCCTCAATAGGAACGCTTTGATGTCACCCCATAATAAAAAATACAAAAGGTTGGTTGCTCAGCCACTCACCAGGGCAGTGGGTATTTCAGAGCGAAGTCTTCCAGTAAACATGTCACTCCAGAGACATCTCTGAAAGATGAATGACACAATGTTACATGCGTTGACAGAACTCAAACACCAAGCCTTTAAGGAGTGCCAAGCTTGTTATGCACAGGCAAAAAAAAAAAAGAAGAAGTGTAGAGTACCTGAAGTTCGTCTTTGTTCTCCAGGGCTTTGGCAATGGCTTGTGCTGCTTCTACTCCGACCGTGTTCCCCTCCAAGCGCAAAGCCCGGAGACCTTGGTACTGCTCAATGTCACGTACCAACTCCTTCACTGGATGAACAGGGACAGAGATCAAGATATCAACAGAGGTCAATGTGCGACAAGTCCTATGTTTCATAGATGTATTTGTGATGGGGTGGACGGGGTCCTGTAATCAGAATATCATGTTTAATCCCCACAATCGTCAAAGTGTTCAACAACAGCAATGTACAGTAAGTCTTTCAAAGAATTAACCTTTACCTACTGACTCATTATAAGTTATCTGGGTAAGAATGCCATGTTAGTATACTGCAGTTGTAAATGTAAATCTGATCTCAGATAGTCTCACCTGTCTCTGCATTGTCCAGTTTGAGTCCCAGACCTTTGTAACTCAACTCTCTATCTCCGACATGAGTCTTGGACAAAGCATCAGCAAGCTGGGCAATATCATCTGAAGCCATTGCGTTGCTAGGGAGTATAGGGAGGCAGTGAAATGCAGAGGATAAACAAAAGAACATGCCTGCAGTGATACCATGGAGTAACAGGATAGATAGGTGGGCACTAGGGACATCTGGGCATCTCGATATGCCTATTTTGCCCAAAATGTAAAATATATATATATATTTTTGGAAAACATTTCTAAGTAAAGTATACATGATTAGAACATGCATGCTTAAACCTTCGACAATTAAGGTCTAACATTTTTAATCCTGTATCCATTCCATACATACATATTACTTACTGTACTTGTTGTTAATATTAAGACATTATAGACGCAATGACTGTATTACAACGCAATTACACTGACATCTCTGGCTAGTAGTGTCTGTCACGCAGCACTGACTGACTGACTGGCTATACGGAAGCTATCCTTGAATTCAACATGCGAGTGTTCGTTTGGCCATTGGTCGTAAAACTAATGTTAGTGTTTTTGATCAATATACGACCCTACATGAAGCCTAGCCTAGGCCGTACATTTTCAAAAATACTTTACCAGGACGCGAAACTTCCAGTTGTTATGTTGACGGCGCGGTGAACACGCTGTGCTGGGTTCCGTTCCGCGCGCCACTTACGTTACAATAGGTTACAATGTGTGTGACGTCAGTTCCACAACTTCTTCGCTGACCACAGCGTACTGTTGTGTGTCTGTCAGCATCGGCGCCACACCATGGCCCGGCTGCAATCATGTATTAACAGTATCTTTATTGGAGATTCACAGGCAGACTGCAGGCACATGCTGTCTGCTAGTAAATATAATGTTGTCAGTGTGTGATGATTATTATGGTAATGACTGCAATTGATTGATTTGATTGATGTTGTTATTTCACAAGTATGCAGAATGGGTGCACTGTGCAGAATGGGTACATTTCAAACGAAAGTAGGCTACAAGTCAATACAAAATACCATGATAAATCATTACACTTGTTTACAAGGTGGACCCTAAGTTGTAAACAAATAATGCTTTATTGGGTCGTCCACTCACAGTTGACAGTTTTTGTATTGATTTGTGCTTGAAAATTATGTACTGTAATTCTGCAAACTTAAATACTTCAATCAATCAATCAACAACAGCTGTCCACCACCCTTTTCAATTCATCAGAAGCTTGTAGATCGGCTATTTTCAAATGGCCGAAATGTATCTGTATTCTGTAATGTAGGATGGAAGTGATTAATAATGTCTACAAAGTAACTAAAGTTTTTAATGTAGTGGAATAAAAGTACAATATTTGGATCTGAGATGTAGTGGAGTAGAAGTAAAAAATATTGGAAATTCGAAATACTAAGTAAAGTAAAGTAGGCCTATATATCTCAAAATTGTACTTATGTACAGTACAGTAAATGTACTTAGCCTACTTTACACCACTGAAAATTAACAGTGGTTGCCACGAGCTCCCTCTAGTGCTGAAGCACTTCAAAGAAACTTGTTGAGATAGTTTGAAAGCTTGTCGCGCAGCACTAGAGCCAGGCAGCTAGCCTAGCTGTCGTTAGCCAGGCAGCGACCATAACGATCAAAACTCATGTACCGTCCAGATGCTACATCCCGTCATCATAGGGACAGTGGTGTCACAGACATGCGTGCGGATATAGCAGCCGCAGGGTCTGATATCTGATCCGATATAATTTTTGGTTAATTCCCAGACGATTATCGACAACGCTCGTTTCCTGAAAAGCCGAAAAGAGACAAACAGCTCGGTGAGTTGTGCTCGACAAGGCCTCCGTCTATCTCTGACCTGGGCTGGACGGACCATTAAACAAACATGCAGCTCTCTACGCCTATTACTAAACTAGACTAAACACCACAAGTTGTCGCTGGTGACGAGACAGGCACAGGCTTCTCACATTTATCAAGTATAATTTAATATTTGTTATTTTAGCATTAATTGGGGGGGCTCTGTGAGTAGCCTGTGGCTAGCGTACGAGCTAGTAGCTTTAGCTAATCCCAAGCAGCCAAGAGTGTGGTAACATTTACATTATTTATTGCCATGTCAGGATGTTGTAGCAGGTGATAGTGTGGTCCTGACAGACAGGCACACAACTAACGTTAGCTCAGCTAACAGCCATGCACATGCAGTCACTTTAACACGTTAGTTAGCGAACTTGTTGTTAAGGCTATTAAGGAACAATAATACTTAACAAAATAATGCCCAGTAGGTGTTTGACAGGCTCGAGTCTTGCATTTGATTGAAGACGCTAGTGGCAATGCACACTGCACATGCCATTAACCTAATGTTAACCTTTAGTCACCGTTAAATATTAGCTGTCACTGTTTGTGTTTACATTGACGTGAGCGCGAGGATTGCTAGAAGCAAGGCCAGGCTTGGTTGGAATGAGAGCCTGTGTCCAAATATTATCCTCGCAAATTATTACAAAAACGTATGTATCTACTAATGATTAAACTAATGCATGCAATTATTTAATGGCCATAATATAATATTACAATGTTGTTCTCAGTCTACAAGTTAGCCCCAATATGTTCCCTCAGTCCCTACGCTCATTCTGGAGCTACAGAATGAGTGTAGGGACTGAGGGAACATATTGAGGCTATCTACAAGTAAACTTTGTCTTTACCCTCAGGTCATGGATCCTGAGAGACTGAAGCGACAAGAGGAGATTCAGAAATCAATGGGCTTCATCCAGTAAGTTAACAATAACATTGTTTATTATTTAAAAAACTCTGTAACCAGCTAACTCATGTAGAAACACTGATATCGTTCTGTGACTGTGTGGTTTTTATCCACAGGTCCTCTCTACCCTTCCCAGAGCCAGAGACCTATGAGGTATTACACTTTATCCTAATTTAATTGACACAGTTCTTTATTTTGTGTTTGTGCCGTTAACAATTTGTTCACGTGTATAACTTGTGCTTATGTACAATACTGTCGTTGTCTACAACTGGTTTTGCACTGTAACCTGACTTTTCATTCTGTGAAAACCATGGAGTCAGCAGCCAAGATATTAAGTAACAAAGTGTTGTTCCCATTAAATGTGTTCTTTGTCCATGACCCTGTCAGAGCCTCCCTCAACAAATCCATTTGCTGAGAAAATTCTTGCACAGAATCAACTTTCGGAATCTGGCTCCATGTTTGAGCTGCTGTGTTGTCGTTTTTGATTGACCTCAATCTTTCTCTATACGTAGCTCTCACTTTCCCCTTGACTCTGTATCTCACCCTAACCTGCTGAACCTCTCCTATTGCCTTACGTTTTAGCTTTTTATTTTATTTTCTTTCTTTCCATGGTCAGATCTAGTTAATCTCACTACATAATTGTTTTAACTACTTTAAACTGTTTGTGTGTGTCATTTCTTTGTGCACCACTGAGAAACCCTATGGGGGTGTGGTTTAAAAATGAGAATCTGGTAAAAACTTCACTCTCAATGATTAACATTTGTTTTGTGCCCTTTCTTACCTGCAGGCCTTCTTGACCCAACTCGTGTGCAACCTACAGGATGAGGGAAACACGGTGTTCCGAGATGGTGACTGGCGCCAGGCAGCACACTACTATGGGGAAGGAGTCAGCGTGGCTCGCTATGCACAGGCCGAAGCCCTTGTCATTCCCACAGAGCTGCTGGAGTGCCTCTATGTTAACCGGGCTGCTGCACATTATCACATGGTGAGGAAGGACCAGAAGAGAGAGAGCCTATCATTTACCCTCTTGGGGATTAATAAAGTTGTGTCTATTGAATTTTGTATGTGTGCAGTTGTGCACACGAGGAGACGTTTTGAATCTTTATTGTGCACATGAGGAGACAGAGGCAGATTCAAACTGTTCCCGAATACGATTGCCTGGTCCCCGCTGGTCATGATTCACATTGGCCTTGATTCTTCCACAAGTACACTTACAAGTTACTGTATGCAATCTTCTGTTGACCAAATTCGTTAAATGTCCACACCTTTTCTCATGGTTTTCTCTCTGCATCTCTTGTCAGAGGGAGTATGATCGTGGTGTTCAAGACTGTGACAGTGCGCTGTGCGTGTCTGAGGGCAGTCGCAGAGCTCTGTACCGTAAGGCCATTTGTCTGAGGGAGCTGGGACGCCTCAGGGAGGCCTACGAGTGTGGCACTAGATGCCTGCTCATTTCACCGCTTGTAAGTTATCGGCACAAAAGACTAAAATATATTTGCTCATGAATGAAATGTTGATTTTCTGTCACCATTAGTGTTTGTTTATAAATTATGATTCATTCAGATTAAAATTGTTATTTTCTCTGTTCTTTCAAACCTTTTTGCTTTCTTGTTTCATTTCCAGGACAGGCAGGTGGGCGACCTCGCCCAGGAGCTGGCTAATAAACTTGGTCTGAAGGTTCGTAAGGCATACATCAGCCCTCAGGTTGAGTCTAGTAGTGCCACAGGAGGAGAGAATCATGGAGAGACTTCCCCACCCACAGGAGAGGTAGGTAGTACAATTAGAGCTGAATTGATTCCAGTGCAAACCTTTTGCGTGTGTGTATAGATTCACTTAATGATTTTGAGTTCAACAGAATACAATGTTTCTTCTTGTTTTTAGACATCCTCCAATGGCTTAGAGTCTTTGACTGACATCGGACCAGGTATTTTTGCTTTGTTTGTATTGGCAATAGAGATAAATAAACTCAGGAGTAGGCCAAGGAATTAAATGCCTGAACCTTTCACATACAGCTTATGGAATTTATTTATTTTCCTCATTTTGTTGATTCATATTCAAATTTATTTTTTAGGATAAAGCCCTTGAAGGGTACCCTGTCATTTTAGATATTACTCAGATCCACTGTGTCATCAATATCCCTCCATATTTTCATATTTTGTTATTTGCAATGTTACTTGTCCCTATTATGTACAAAATGGGGAACCTAAATTCTACATTGCCTTCAGTACCCATATAATTTCCTTACATTTAATATATTTATTATTATTCTGTTGAATAATATGTTTTCTCGTAAATCTGTTTCCACCTCCTTTATAAATTCTTCTATTGCTTGTTTTTATGTAATTAGGAGGCACTTTGTGTATGCTTTTGTTTTAATAACCACTTTAAAAAAGAAATATGTACTAAACTATTACTAATATCCATTAAATGCTTCTTTCCATTTCCTTCCCAGCAGATCTGTCCAGTGCCCAGTGTATTCCTGCTCCTTTGGCCACGCCCATCCCTGTCAGTGATGACCCTGCGACCCCCGTAGTGACTCCATGTCCTGACCTGTCTGAGAGCCCCAGTAGCCAGGGGCTACCTCCCATGCCATACTCGGTGCCCGTATCCGATCACATAGATGAGTGCAGCAGCAGCGTCATCAACGATGAACTGGACAGTCTTCTGGACTGCATCCCCAAGAAAGTCAGTGAGGTTAGTAGAGGAAAAGGGCTGGATGGATTTGGATACCTTGGTGTATGAACCCTTTAATATTAGCCAAAAATGCTAAATAAATGTTTGGTAAGACTCAAATATAACTATCGTGACTACAGCAAAGAATTTTCAATTTAGCAAACAATTTGCAACCCTGACTCCATTGTTGACATATCTTTAATGTCTATAATTTTGTCCCACAATTTTGCTAATAATCTTTCACCCAGTCAATTATCTAATGTAATCCTGGGAGCTACACTTCTTCTGCCGACCTGGGGGGCAGCGGACTGACCTCATGCTTTCTTCTATGCATGAGGAGTCCAAGCTGATTCTTTCCACCTGATGGGGGAGAGTTTCCTCGGTCGGACATAGCGTGTGGAGGGAACACGTTATTCCGATCAGTTCCTTTCCCTCCATCAGGTGCCCCGGCTGACCAGGGGGAGGTAGTTTAGAGACCAGGATTACTGCATGTTTTTGTGATGCGAACTCTACACAGAAAGGCCCTTTCGCCAACCCGCCTTGGGTATGGGCACTGATGACGCGTAGGAGAGAACACACCCACAGCGTCCCCAGTGGGAATCGAACCCAGGACCTTCTAGCTGTGAGGCGACAACCCTACCGACTGTGCCAACGTGCCCCCACATATCTGTATTTGAGCTGATATTTGCATCTGTGCATGTGTCTTTGGTCCAGAGTCCAGTGCAGGGTGCCATCCCTACCAACCTCCCCAACACAGCGGTGGGTCTTCGGCCTCCGTACTCTCCCAGCCTTCCAGCCCCGTCTTCTCAGCTACCCCCTGCCTATTTCAGCCAGATACCCGCCCTGGAGCCCTACCCCCCGCTGGCCCAGAGGGACCAGGGCTCCACCCAGGCGCGGGACGCACTGGGATCCTTTTCGCCAGGAGCTGGGGATGGAGAGGGGAAAGGAAGTAGTGGTGTGGCAGGAGGGCTGGACTCCCTGTCTGAGTACAAATTGCCTGGTGAGTGGAAGGCTCATCTATGTTTTTTTTAATTATCTTGAAATCTGTGCTGGTCTTTCCACCTTGAATATGGTTCCTCATTATCAAACTGATTTGAGTTGTGTGCATGAATGAACAGTTAAACAGCCATCGATGTGAGTAAATCAACAATTTTGTGTGATTCTCGGCATCGTTGCAGCAAGGCCACAGTTTCTTACTTCAATATCTCTGTCCTTTTGTCTCCAGGGGGGCGAGTGTCTCACAGCTTTATCCCCGGAATACGCAACCATAGCACCCCACACACGGTGAGTAAAACACACACAAAATGACATGCTCTTGCCAAATGACACAGATTAGGGAAGAGCACCAGCTCTCCAGCAGTCAGTAGGAGATTTAAGTTCTAACTAAATCTTTGCCTATGCTGCTATAACACAACAGCAAAAGCGTAGCCTTCGTGGAACGTAGCCCCTTAATAGGGACACAGCTATTGTCTGTTTTCTTTATGGTCCAGCCTATAATAACCTTTGTCCTCTTCTACAGAACGGTCCATCTGGGACCAACCTGTCTCTGCTCTCTAGGAACCCCCTGGCAGCCACGCATGAGTTCCGCCAAGCCTGTCATGCCTGTTACAGCCGCATAGGTTTGTACACAAAGGTCAAAGGGACATTTCTTTGAAACACTTGTGGTTATGTGGTCATTATTTTTATTTTTTTAAAGTAACACACACACACCACCAGGAATGTCTGTTGTCAATGAGTCTTAACATAGTTAAAATGGAGTTTGAAATTCAAAGGGCTGATATAGGATGGGGTGTCTGATAAAATAAATATTGAATCAAATAATTTATAATATAAGCTGTCTGCCTTTGTTGCACACCAAAGAAAGGCCACAGTAGAAGTTAAAATGACCCCAGAAGTGTTTTAAAGCGAAATACCCATTAAACTATTTGCCAGGGCTTCGCAGTGAGTAACGTTATCATACCCTCTTAGGAAGAAGTTCTACATGTAAATCATGTTCTGCATTATCACTGCCATAACCACTCAGGCCTTTGTAGAGACCAGGTGTTGGTGTTGGAGAAAGAGTGGGGTTGCGGAAGGTGCCTGTAATGTCATTGATTTGGTGGTTTATCCGTCACATCTCTGTGATGACAAAAATGTTAACCCATTCTGACCTGAGATCAGATTCATACGAGGTTTCCGCCGGACACACACTGGTCTGATGAACCCATTCTGACCTGAGATCAGATTCTAAAAATGTCAGTCGCTCTTCGATTTTTCAAAAATAGCTAAAGCATAACATGATGCTGACACCAAAATGGGTGCCCGTTCAGAATGGGTTAAAGGTCATGGCCACCAGAGGTACATTTCCCTTATTATCCTAACTAGTTGATTGACTCCTATTATTTAGTTCCATATGACATATGTGGGTTTTCTGTCTGTTAATTGGTATTTCATTCTTTTCATCTGTGTACTTTACTTTAATGTTATGGTTAGGGTCAAAATGTGCTATATAAACACATTTTAATTTGATTTGACAGATCTTTAGTTGAATTTGGCTGTAATGTAGCCTCTTCATATCTCACTATCTCAGGTCCACGAGTAATGGACTACCAGTATCAGCCTGAGGCAGCACACCGCTGTAAGAGAGACGTTCTTCTGTGTCGCCTCAAAAACACAGATGACCCTAACTGGAAGAGGGTCCGGCCCCGACCTGCACGGAACAACTTCCTGGGAGCGTTTGTGCTCTGTAAAGGTATGTTTTTAAGTGAAATGACTGAATAGAAATGATGGGAATTGTTTTAAACAGGCATGGTAATTAATTACACTGGTTAAGTATGTCACTGATGGCTTTAAACCTTTTTTTATAGTCCAGTTTAAAATGAGTTTCCTGCCCTGTAGATGCTGTAATTGTACACAAAACTACCCACCAGAGCATGACATGACAATTTAACAGTGCTGAGCGTAACTATAGCTGTAGCAGAGAACAGACATGACTAAACGGCACTGAAGTTAATAATTTGTTTTTGACCTGAACACCCTATTGTGAGTTATGCAGTTTCACACATACTAGTAACTTGGTGACGATGCCTAAAGAATGGGCGCGGAGGCCATATAATTGTCTTCTTTTCTCCTGAGCATTTCTCATTCAATTCATTAATTGCTTCACTTCTATTAATGGAGAAAGAAAATGTGAACATAGCTAAGCCATTTTCTTTTCTTTGCTCTCCAGAATGTATCCATCTTTTCTATAAAAAAGCCCTATTCTTGACCTCCTCCCTCTTGTCCTCCACAGAGGTGCAGGAACGACAGGAGTGCCAGTATGGGGAGAACTGTACGTTTGCCTACTGTCAGGAGGAGATTGATGTGTGGACCCAGGAGAGGAAGGGTGCTCTGAGTCGTGAGCTTCTGTTCGACCCCCTGGGCAGCACAGAGCGCCGTGCGCTCAGCGTCACCCGGCTGCTGCAGCTCCACATGGGCATGTTTATGTTCCTCTGTGAGGTGAGAGCCAGAGAGACGCATACGTACAGTTTACTGTATGTTCAAGTTTTTGTATGTTGGAATTAAATTCGTTTTGACACCTGTATATTGGGTTTAACAGATGATACTATACAGTTCTAGAATCTACATCTGTTGGTTACAGTTTTACATTTGAAATTATGTTGCGTTACAAACTCTCTCTTCTCTCCACTGGACAGGAATGTTTTGACAGTAAACCTCGCATCATCAGTAAACGCAGCAAAGAAAACTTAGCTGTGTGCTCAAACCTCACAGCGCGACACCCATTCGACGATAACAAGTGAGTCTGACAAGACTCTTGTCTCTTTGAAATGTACTAATCTCACATGACTTCCCTGTTCTTTCTTATATCTTGTATTATATTGTGGAGCATTGTGGAGCACTTTAACCCTATTAGAGATGATGTAGCCTGGGGTCCACCTATGCTTTCTATGGCAAAACAAACAGCCTGTGTTTAGCCATTTGATTGTTCCTCTGCCATGTATTGTTTTGATTGAAAAGGCAGCTGGGAAGACCTGTTTTAACTCGATTGCAGTGTCTGCAGCAGGTACGCAGCCAAGTTGGTATGATGTTAGATTGTACTCTATAGGCGTACAACGTTACAATTTTTAAAATTGTAATACCGCATTTTGTGCTAGTAACAAGAACCTTGAACATAAAGGAGGAGAGGTCGCACAACTCATATTCACGATGCAAATCCTTTATTTTATTTTATTTCAAGACCAATGTTTCGGCAGAAGATGCCTTCTTCATTGTGTAAGAGAGAACCCGCACTATTGCAATTAACACTCAACTAGAATTATCAAGTCTTATTTACCGTTTATTTAATGTCGAGTACTGACTAGGTCTCATTCTCAAGAGAGACCTTGTTCAGGGGGCCCTAAACATTGATTTATTAACAACAAAAATGGTTTTAGAGTTAAAGCTGCACTATGTAACTTTCCTATTCTTTTGTTTTTAACACTTTATTTTGATTTTTATTGATGAATAAATGAAAAAACATGTGTAAATTTTGTTGTATCCGACATGTAAATATCCCCCCCTCCCCCCCAATAGTAACTTTCCTATTCTCCCCCGGAATTCTACCAGTGAGTTAATGGAGCCTGCCTGCTTGCTCAGGATAAATTGACTATCTCAATATGTCTCAATAGAAGAGCAGGGAGATAAAATGCAACCACTCCAATTGTATAAGTTATATTATGTTAACATACTGTTTTTCAGTATGTCTACTGTATCTCCTTTCTAGAACTTGTTTCCTGATTTTACTTTCTATTAAAACTTTCTATTAAATTAACTAACCCTACATGCAATTAATTTTGTTATTTGTTTTTCTGAAGCATTGCTTCTATTCTGTTGCTGTTAAACGTAACCGTTTAAATTACTTACGTGTGTGTGTGTGTGTGTGTGTGTGTGTGCGCATGCTCCTTCCAGGTGCCTGGTGCACGTGGTGAGGTCGGCCAACGTGCGCTACAGCAAAGTGCGCCCGCTGCATCCGCTGTGCCAGTTTGATGTGTGTCGCCATGAGGTGCGCTACGGCTGCCAGCGCGAGGACAGCTGTTCCTTTGCCCACTCTGTCATAGAGCTGAAGTGCTGGGTCCTGCAGCAGGACACAGGTGAACACTGCAGCACATACTCTACACCTGTGGTTCTCAAACTTTTTTGCGTCAAGGACCCCCCCCCTAAATTGATGTGTATTTGGCCACGGAGCACGGACCCCCATCTGAAAATGTTTTGTGCCAGAGACCCCCAAAATAGAAGATGTATGTGGGAATGGTATATGAATACACACAGCAGGGCTCAGAAAGGGGGCATGTCTGGTTATCTTAGGGCGCTTTCACACCGGACATGTTTGGTTCGTTTAAAACGAACCATGGTCCGCTTACCCCTTTGGTTCGGTTGGTGTGAACGTGCATCCGAACTCTGGTGCGGATCAAAGAAACGAACCATGGTCCGCTAAAAAAGGCCGGACTCGGTTCGCTCCCAAACGAACCACGTAGATGTAACACAAGAGCAGCTAGGGGTACTATGATAGGAGCCAACCAATCATATCAACGCTTGAGGGGTACTACCCGGAAGTCTTCGTCATTCTTACGGGTGCTTCAAAATGCAAAACATACTCTCTCCCCATGCCTTCAGCCTTGGTGGAGACAATCCCTTGGGAGATTTGTCTGGCACTCCTCAGTTTGAATTACATTTCGCTCACCCTAGAGTTTTGGGTGACCAATCAGAGCCCACTATTCAAAGTGAGACTTTTAAATCTATGACGTTGGAATCTGTTTGTAACCGCCCCTTGGAAATACATTTTAAACAAAAAAAAATCAGACTAATTGTATCTACACAGTGATAATAGTCTGGCCATGCCAGGCTATGATATGACAGTTGAGCGAAAACTGTGTTATATCAGTGTCGTGTGGTGTGCCATCACAAGGCCCTTAAATGGAAGTTGCTCAGTGGCATTTTGAAGCACCCGTAAGAATGACGAAGACTTCCGGGTAGTACCCCTCAAGCGTTGATATGATTGGTTGGCTCCTATCATAGTACCCCTAGCTGCTCTTGTGTTACATCTACGTCACGTCCTATTCATTCATGAATTTAACCTGGGCCCCACCCGCCTGCAGTACCTGGTTTTGACCAGTAGGGAGATGACTTCAACATTGCCCAGCCATCCTGGGGGCTTGATGCGACAACACACAGTAGTAGTAAATTTGTAACATCCGGTCGTGGGTTTTGTCTCTTCAAAATAGGAGTTGAACGGGGACAATCCTGGCAATACGAGGTGAATTCATTCATTAATCCTGGCGGGGATTAAGAACCACCAAACTTATTCTGTGCTTCTTAACATCTCTTAGGTATCACCCATGAGGAGATGGTGCAAGAGTCCAAGAGACACTGGCACAGGCTAGAGCAAAATGCACAGAAGCAGCAGCACCAACAGAAGGTAAGGCTGATGCTGGGATGGGGAGGGTTCCAGGTGGCTCGACCAGTTAGCGCTTTGTGTAACGAGTAGTGTAAGCTATTACTCTGCCATAACGTCAACGCCTGTGAAAGAATTAGTGTTTTATTTCCTGCGTGCATGTTTGTGTGCAAGCACAGTTGATATGTAATAATGTCATTGAAGATTGATTGCATCTTTTGAATCAATCTGTCGCAATGTTATCTTCCCCTGTTCCTAACCTCTCTTTCTCTCCGTCTGTCAGCCTATGCACATCTCGCACCATAGCAGCAGCATGGCTGGAGGAGGTGGTGTTGGGGGGATTGGAGGAGGAGACGGTATTGGTGGAGGAGGAGTGCACTCTGTTGGAGGAATGGGTGGAGGCATGGGAGCGGTGGGTTCAGGGAGGGGGCGGGGTCTGAACCTGAAGATGAAGTTTGTGTGCGGCCAGTGCTGGAGGGACGGCCAGGTCAACGAACCTGACAAGAATCTCAAGTACTGCACGGCTAAAGCACGACACAGGTGAGAGGCCCACTTTGACAAGCATAAGGTGAAGACATGAGGTGTCACCGAGTGTCAATGACAGGTTTGACTATGACAATGATGCCATGTGTATCATGCTATGGCCATTGCAGTCAGCAGATCCCAACCCTGTTGACCACCGGAAGGCTGTTGTGTTAGACAGGGTTCTCTAACACCATCGTCAAAACACCAAATGAGGGAATATCTTTTGTTATAATCCTGTTCCACAGGCTTATACAATCTGTGTCAATTTGCATTGAAGCTGTTCTGGCAGTTTGTCGTGGCCTGTCACGGGCTTACTAGGACAACTGTTTGTTTTTCCTTTTATTTTGTCACCTGTCTAATGTCTATATAGGGAGTTTCTGTTCAGGTCCTGTACTCTGGACATACTCTGACCCTCTAGTTATTATTCTAGTTATTAGCCTACACACTAGGTGTAGTAATGGCCTAAATCCACATGACTGAAATATTTTAACCACTGCTCTTGTGCATTATTGAACAGCTTACAGTCTTACACTCTTGTAACCTAATAAGTTTTACTGCAGTTTCATATTAACCTGTCATTTACTCTCTGTGCAGCTGGACTAAGGAGCGACGGGTCCTGCTGGTGAAATCCTTTGAGAAGAAGAAATGGGTTGTGGTTCGACCACTGCCTTTCTCTCGCACCTATCCTCAGCAATATGACGTTAGTCCCTCTATGCTGAGCTCCTTATAATCCACACAACCACTCACACACTTACTTCCCTCATCCTTGTTTTGAATTTAAAGTACTGTAATGAACCCTGATTGAAATTCTGATGAAGCATCGTGCTAGAGCACTCTTGGTGTCCATTTTTATTTTTATTCCTTTTTTGCTCTGAGCGCCAGCTGAAAATATTCAACTTTTGGAGAAGAGCTGCTCATCAATGTCACACTTTGTCCTTCAGGCGGTGTCGGAAACCCAGTTTTGATAGTCTGATATTTACCTTTGTTTCAGCTAGGCTACTTGTGCTAATAATGCAGATGATGACAATGTTTGTGCACAGCATCGGTTGATGATTGTAAACGTTGCAGGCATTAATAAGCCCTCCTCCTAGCATGGTGTACATGATATCCAAAGGGATTCTAAGCTTAAACTGCTTTCTGTGTACCTTAAAACCGTCTTGGGTATTACAAAAATATATTTCAGACAAGCACTTAAAGTGATGACAGTCACTTTAATTCACACTTAAACATTATGGGGGAATAATCTCGTTCCCCTGTAATCATCCTCTAGGAAAAGGATATTACACTTACTGCCATAACCATTAAGGATAAGTGCTTAGTCCAAATGTCTGAAAGGTGCATGCATGCATGCATATTGCATATATACAAGCTCCTAACGCATGTTTGTGTCCTGTCAACCCCCCACCCTGCTCCAGATGTGTGTCCATGTGATGAAACAGAAGAAGTGCCACTATATTGGTAACTGCTCATTCGCCCACAGCCTGGAGGAAAGAGATGTGTGGACATACATGAAGAACAACAGCTGTAAGAGATATATATATATACACACACACACACACACAGTTTATAATCAGAGGTGCACATTATTATTTTGGGCTAGTCCTAAAAGGAGCACATGGAGATTTAGCTTGGTGCGCATGGGGCAGGTTCCATGGGGCAGGTTCCACATGTTTAAGTAATTTCAAAGTGTGTGTAATCAAGTGACAGATGCATGGTTTTCATATTGTAAATATGGTCGCTATGGTGGTTTAGCGACTAGCACTTTGACAGCTCCATAATGGTAGCTTGTTTACAACTGAAACGGACTTCCTGTGCTCTAACTTTGTCTTCAAAATAAGAGCCACTTGTAATGATTAGTAGTCGACACTAGTTTTATTTCCAAGTCTACTTGCAGGACGTTAACATCTCTTTTGAGTGCCTGGCTGTACACAACAGAATGTCGTGTCAGGATTCTCTAAATTCCTGTCAGCTGTTGTGGCGCAAACCTGCCAGATCTGCTATTTTCACTATTTTTGCATGACACCGTTGTGAAATGAATCAAATATTGCCAATCAATTCGTTGAAATATAAAACGATTACAAAAATCACTGTTGTCCTGCAGAGTATTCAACCTCAAGGTCATAATCATGCCTTATCTCTTCTCTTTCACCCCACTCTTTTCTCTTTTCTCACTTTGCCATCATTCCCCTCCTCCCTTCTTTTCACTCCCCTCTGTCTTCCCCAGTGAGAGACATGCAGCAGATGTATGATATGTGGCTGCAACTGACCAATCAGACCAGGCGCGCAGAGGGCTCCCTCATGACCCCGCCCCCAGAGGAGAAGCAGGTTACCATGACGGTGGATTACTCTGAGGGCATGGTGAGTTGTCGCCGGCTGCGTTAATGGGATACGTTAAGGTTAAACTTGTTGATAGCTGCAAAGTGTCTGTGTGTTTATGACCACCTGGGGGTCTACCCACTACATTGAAAATGGTCCAGCATCACCTGTGTGTGCGTGTAACACATTTTCATAAACCTTGAGTAGTCATTAGGCATCTCCAAAGAGAGAGACTAGTTAGACTTTGAGTCAAAAACGTCAGTCACAATCAAGAGACATGTTGGTGCGTGCAGTTTCATTTTGAGACATGTTGGTGCGTGCAGTTTCATTTTGAGACATGTTGGTGCGTGCAGTTTCTTTTTTTTTTACATTTTGAGTAGCCAATAATTTGCATTAATTCCTCCCCACACACATTTCTGTGTTAACTGCTGTTGTATCCTACCGACTGGCCTGCCAGTGAGAAGCCCCCGCCGGTAGGACGTAGGGTAATGCAGATTACCGAATATCGGCCGATATTAGAGCATCTCTACTCTAGTTTCATTGAAAGTCTGTTGGCCTGTATGTTTTTCAGGGAGGACGCAGGTTGTCTGATGGAGATGAGCTCTGAGTGTCACCGTGCCTGGGAGAAGCCGAGTTCCCTGGCCCTGCAACCAGAAGACGAAGGAGATGGGCCACCCACACCTGCTACTGCTACAGTAGAGTATCTTTATGTCACACCAGTCTGAATGTGTCTAGCATCTCACCAGCATAATGAGATGCCCCTAGATATACTGTAGCTGGCTGGCTGACCACACACACAGACACACACACATACACACACAAATCACAGGCACCAATTCACACAGAGAAAGTTGTTGGTGAAAACGCAAACCTTTTTAATTATTTTTCTGCCATGCTACAGTTATAGATAGCAGCTTGAATTCCCCCTCGAGCAAATATAAACCCTTGAAATGCAACCAGGAATCTACTCTGACTTCCCAGAGTCCCTGCATTTAATCCCCCGCTGAGTCTGGGGACTGCTTTCTGTTATCGCCAAATCCGAACCCTGCTTCCCTCGTGGGAAGGTAGCGAAAAGGGTTGAAAGAAATATTTTGTTTTCGTTTCAGGGGAGATTGATGGTTAGGAATGCTGTTTGTGTTTCCATGGGAATTGTACTTCCCTTTTATATTGTCTGCCATATTGGTAGAGCTTTATGAATGTATGGCCTGCACAGGCCCTTTAAATCATGGACGTGGATCAGGAAAAGTGAAGAACAAATCAAGATTGTGGTTGTCGAATGTATTTAGGCATACACGCCCAAAAAATGAATTTCTGTCCATTTTACGTTTTCCTCCTTCCGTGCTCTCCTCCCGCCGTGCTTCTCATGTATAATGGGCAGACTAATGCCCCTAGCTGGTTATCTGGCCACGCCTTTCATGCCTTCCCTACACAGCACTGGCACAGATGTGTACTGTACACATTCACATCCATTGTTGGCCTCTTATTCACGGTCGGCCTGGATCCAGGTGAAGTGTTACATGCTTGTATTTCAGCCTCCTTGACTATTTGCACAACTGAATTATACTGGTTAGAATCACCTGTTGTGTATGTCAGGGGGACATTGAAACATTTCCAAACGCAAAATGGAGAAAGATTCGGTAGAAGTACTTATATAGTGATATGAGGCTAATTTATAACTTATCGATTGGCATTTTGGGTCATGGGTGACCACTTGGAAGTATTAACCACTTTTATGGCATCCCTATTTTGGGCATGTCAGAAGTGAACATTTTTAAAACAATAGTATGAAATAAGCCATAAGTGGTTAAGACATGAAGGCTGGAAAGCTGCAGAAGATGTAGTACATAGCCCAGCTCATCGCTGATGTCAGCATCCAATGAGATTAGACCGCAGATGCTCATACGAAAGTAATGACCCCATATTGAACTGAAGCACAGTTGACTAAGGAAATGAGTGATATTTGACTAACGATAAGATACAATTATTTTATTCTCCATTTAATTATGACATGAAGAGAAGAAAAGTCTCCATAGATAATAAGAATGACCCCATTTTGAACTGAAGCATAGTCTACTCGAGGTTTATAAAATCAGGTTAGGAAGCGAAGACCGTACGGTGGACTCCATGTTGCTCTCTGAACATGCACAATTGAGACCAGGAAGTTGTACATGCACAAATCATAGATATGGCACAAATGGCCCAGCAGATGGCTTGATGCCACTGAAAGGAGGGGTGCTTGTACATATCATGTCACATCAATGCATTTTACCTTTTATATTAAAGTTTTAACAGCAAGTGGATAAGTACGTTCCAGCATGGATCATCACACAGACAGTAATGCTGGTCGGACGTGACATATGTACAAGCATCCCTCCTTTCAGTGCTATCACGCCATCTGCGCTGCCATTTGTGCCATATCTATGATTTGTGCATGTACAACTTCCTGGTCTCAATTGTGCATGTTTCTTTCCTTCCAGGGAGCAACATGTCTTCGCTTCCTAACCTGATTTAATAAACCTTGAGTCGACTAAGGAAATTAGTTATATGCATGACTAACACAAAGGATAACATTATTTTATTCCCGGGTGAATCATGTTTTGTGAAAAGAAGAAATCTCCATGGACATAATTATCGAATAATAATGGAGTAATGACAATACGTCGTTTTTTTATTTATTTATAAACATTCCATTAATTATTGTTTAAATATTTGTTTAGATTAAGTAAGGGTCAGATATCATGTATTCAGTTCAAATAGGGCCATTATTTTATAGAAAGGGTATTTTTCTCTTGTGGTCCTTGTGCATCAAAATGACTATGTTCCTTTTATTTCCTCCTCTCCTTAATGGGAAGAAGCGATATCCTGGGTGAGAGGGGAAACGAAATGCAACAAATGATGTGCCTATAAAACACATTCACGTGTGTGCACAGACTACACACAAACACACACACACACACACACACACACACACACACACACACACACACACACACACGGCAGATATCTATTGCCATTTTATCCTAACTTGTAATGTGGACAGAGGACTTAAGGTGTTATGTCTATATTAAAATACATTTATACACGTTATATTATACATATTTACAGATACTGTATACTACTAATAATAATTGATAACTTAGCAGTTAAGCTTAATTAAATATATAACCTGAAAACCTTGTATTGATTACATAGAAGAAACTCGTTATTGAGCTATTGCTATATGACATGTATCGCTGAACTAGATGACAATAGTGACCTAAAAAAAAGATTATTTACTATTTTATTTTGTCGCTTCTGTGAGGGTCATTCCAGACAGGAATTTGTGGGACAGTATTGCAGGTAGGGCCTTATTTTGCTCCAAAGTTGACGCTTTAATTTCCACTTTGCAGGCTGAGCATGAGTATTGAATAAACTAGTAAAGCATGTAGAGAGGGTTAAGACTCTTACTGTGACATTTAACGTTTTGTCATACAGAGAGTTGTTTGGAACAACTTACTACTGGTAAGGTAGAGGAGGCTCGTAGCGGAAAATCCCAATTAATCTTGTCGGCCTGCAGCAGGTTGGGTAATATTTGTGATAGACTGGTCTCTTGTCTGGAATGGCCCATGTATCTGCTTTATTGAGGGATCGTATTACTACTACCGCTAGTATTATGATAAATATGATGATAATGATTGCTATCTATTGACCATTTCTAATTTCTCTTATATGCTATTGATATACGTATATGTTAATTGCTATGTATAACTCTCTTTATATATGTATTCATGTATGAATATGATACCACCACAGAGGTAGATAGGCATCTATGTATGCAAACCGTACACAGGACTGTCTGGGCAAGCCAAGTGCAGGATCGGGGTTCTCTCGTGATTTGGTGAAGAATATAGATCAGTGACTGCCTATACCGTTACTATATTATATAGGTGTTTATGTAACTTATCATCACCCACAGTCAGATTAATGTTATCTCTTCTTGGGACACAAGATTGTCCTAGCAGAGTGTGTGAAGGACCTGCTGCCATATATTTGAGTTACACCATCTAACTTACATTTACATTTTTTAGTGGCCTTCGTACTGCTCCAAATACTGGCCAAAGAATGAACGTTTATAGTTGGCTGTTAAAAATCTCAGTATAGAACTAGAAGGTGCTTTTATGTTTTAGAAGATGAGTTCGACATCATTCTTCAACCTTTTATTCTCACTATGGCCTAGGTTGCCTAATGGTTTGCCAATCAAAGACAGAACTGCAAACAAAAAGCATACATAGAGGCCTATGTACTTCAGTATAGCGCCTTATTCAATACTATACTTATAAGAATATACATACCCCTATTATCCTACTCTCTATATATTATACTTATACCTATGATATGATTATACTTAGACGTCCTTATAAGGTAATTTAGATAAGAGATGGTGGTGGAACTGTTTAGGTTTTTTTTTTTCTTTTTTTTTTTGGCTTATCTGGAAGAATTTGCTGTAGTCTGGACTAGATTAACATTTTTTATTTTATATGAACTCTCAAATGTTATCAATGGTAATTTTTACTGGTGATATTCATATGCAGCCAGGGTAGGCAGCTAATACCAACCACCGGAAAGATTTTGCAAAAATGCTTTGCTAAATTTGTCCAATATGCCAGCCCCTTTGGCATGTAATCGAGCAACATTTGGAGAAATATCAGTGGCTTGTAAAATAGGCAATGAGGAAAACATTTTGAGGTACCGGCCACTGTGACTGGTAGACAAAACGTTTGCTAACCCGTTCTGCATGTTGTGTGCCTGTAGTAACAGGGAGGTGAATCATGACATTGCTACAAGGGTAGGTAAGAAGACGTATAGTCTCTTCTTGCTTGTCTAATTTGTTGTCAAGCTACCGATTGTGTGCTCCCACAGATGAGACGGGTAACCTGTTCTTGGAAAATCGTATCCAAGTGGTGGGTTGTTAATGTATTGCCTGCAGTGGTGCGCTATGGTATTTCAGCTGACATTTTATTACAAATTCTGATTCTGAAGAGAAATTAGGACATAGTCAGACTCTACCAGACTCTGCCATTGTTGGAAAATGTTAACTACTTGCTTTGTCTACAAGCATGCAGAGTTAAAGGATTTTTTTTTAAAGTCCAATCAACGGCTATTATGCTAATATGTTCCAGGCAGAGGCTTCACCCTCACTTAAAAAGGTTTTGGTGAGAGGTTGACAGTTTTTGTTTTCTATTTCTTTTTCTTTTTCTTTTTTTACTCTGTCTATTCAGTTCCATTCATAGATTACTATTTAATAAAGAAACTTGCCAAGTAGTGCTGAAACCACTCGGTTTGATTAAGATGGTATTGTGTCACTTTGTGGCAATTTTAAATGAATTATTTTCTTTTCTTGACAAAAAGAAACATTGACATGAATTTTGGTTCCTCCACCATGGTTATGGCTTATTCAAAGGTTAGTGAAACAACAAGGTCCTACGCTTTAAAAAAACATTCACATCTGATAAAAAAAACCTGCAACACACTGATGTGTCACACTGCCTTCACTGTAAATCAGCTACAGACATGTCATTCGATATACAGAAAACCCACACCTACGCAACCACAAACACAGAAGTTGTATTTATGATACATTTTTGTTCATCGTTAGTGATTGATCAGTTGGCAGATGCCTGGATTATTTTCAAGAACTGGGATAATGAAGCCAGGGTTTTAAGAAGTGATGAAACCAGGCCACTTTTTGTACTGTATTTTTACATTTTGTTGTCTATTATTTTTCTTTGTTTTCTCCTTTCTCCTCCCTGGTTGGAAGTGAATCATAACACAAGTGGACCAAATCTCTTGCAAGCATTTAATAAACGGAGACGTTTTAGAAAATGTATGTGTTGGTTTATTTATTTCTATCAGCAGATCTCTGGTCTCGGCATATTATGCCTTTGAGATTAGCTGCAATTTGCAACTCTAGATTGTTTTATAATGATGAAAAAGGAAGCTCAATAACTTGTTTACAGCCAGGCCCTGCTCATAGAACATTTCATGGTAGAGGTTCAATGCCTTGTCCAAGGGCACTTCAGAGGTGGTAATTTTAATGTGCCGGTCCGGGGATACGAACTAGCGACCTTCCGATATCAAGACCGCTCCGCAAACCGTTCGGCCACCGCTGCCTCAAATGTTAAACTCGCCAACATTGCAGCTGTAGGGAAAACTACAAAAGAGTTGCACATTGCGGCTACTTTGAGATTAGCCATTTACACCTGAAGGCTATTTTAGCAATGTAGTTACAGATGAATTTAAAAAGATAGCTGATCTACAAGCTCATATGATGTTTTGAGTTTGTAGATCATATATTTTTGTCATGCGACTCATCTGTGAAATGCGGTTGACCGGTAAGTAGTGAATACCTTGATCTTAAACCTGTTTCTAGCCATTCATTTATTATGAAGCAGCAGTCAAACTTGTATTATACAGGAAGGTCATCTGTCCAAACACACAATGTTCAGTACATTACTGAACATTGCAAACTGGGTGAATACAATATCCACTTTGAGTTCTAATCTGCATTGAATTGAGATGTCAACACTGCATCGCCCATAACCAGACACCCCCTTTGACACTTGGGTTTGAACTGTACCTCAAGATTAACCTGTGAACAACCTCTAATATAGGGTACAGAAATACAGGACCATCTAAAGACCATACTGTAGTCTGTAGTGTACAACTGAGTTCCATACTTGAATGCGTTCTGTAGAGACGAACTGATTGTGATTGGCATTGTCAACTAGGAGCAACAGGTAGCCATTCTCTAGTCTACATCAGTGGTTCTCAAAGTGGGGTCTGGGGACCCACAGGGGTCTTTGGGGGGGTTCTACGGGGTCCCCAGCGGCCTGCAAAATGGGTAATGCATCAAAATCAGTTTATACCACTTTAACTCTACATTGCATATTTAAAAATGGCTGTGAGCTTGCCAATTATTATGTAAGTTTTTTCAGATGGGGTAGTGCAGGCAAACTACCTCTCCCTGGCCAGCTGGGGCACCTGATGGAGGCAAAAGGAACTGGTCAGAATAACGTGTTCCTTCCACGCGCTACGTCCAGCCGGGGAAACTCCCCCCTGTCAGGTGAAAAGAAGCAGCTTGGACTCCTCATGCATGGAGGAAGCATGAGGTCAGTACATTGCCCCCCCAGGTTGGCAGAGGAGTGTAGTGCCCAGGATTACATTAGATAATTGACACTGGGTGCAAAAATCGTGGCATAAGAAATGTCCCTTAAATTAAAGGCCATGTTTTAGTTTTTGCTTTTATTTATTCGCACAATAAAAACAGTACAAAAGCATTAAGAGAAAATAAGTGCAGGTGAGAAAGGAAACCCTAAAGGGCTTATACATGGTTCTCACTTAAAATAATAAACAAATAGTAAGTTAAACAAAGTAATCAAACATAACATATAACAACATATTTGAATCAAAGATTCAGATGGCGGGGTTTGCAGAGAGAATTCCAGACCACAATTATACCCTCTGTCCTCTGACAATGGCACTGCATCGTACATGCTTTATGAGTTAATAAAAAGCACATATGTACATCTTTTTGCCATAGCATGGGCAGGTTCTACAAATGACAAAATGACCATTAGCATGGTGGTGTTAGGAATGTTTTGAGTAGTGGGGTGACTTCATAAGGGCACTGTGTGTTGCATTTGCAGATAATCAATCAATTCAATTTAAACTAAATATTGCTTGATGATGATAAAGTAACAACTTCTAACAAGCATAGTATAGAACATTATGTGCTAGTTGTTTATTGTGGAAACAAATGGTTCCCGAGCTATGTGGCCCATAGGTCAGGACTCAGGAGCCTGTCTCCTGTTTCTTTAGCGTGATGTGTAGTTGTGTACAATGTGAGTATGTCGTAGGGTCTTTCCCCCAAACCTTGATCCTGTGTCCCAAGGATGGAGCCATTCTTGGGTAACTGTACATTTTCTTTTATAGTCTTTGGTATGACTCGTCCAGAGATTGAGCCCTGACCTCCCAATCTCAGGACGGACAACCAGACTTTTCCCCCAAACCTTTTAGCTCGAGACCCAAAAGAGAGAGCAAGCGCCATGGGTGACCCCTACTGGTTGGTGGGGGGCATCTGATCTGTTCAATGGAGAGGGGAACTGAGTAAGATATGGTAGTGTGAACCTCTGTGTGTGTTATACTCTCCCCTTCTCACTATCAGGTAACTCAATGTGCATCAGGGGATGCACATGTGCATGTGGTTGTCAACACTCCTCAGGCCAAAAGAGTTGGCAACGACGGGGACTGCAGTACACAGGGGGAACTGTCTGATGACAAAACTGGTGAGAAAATAAAAATAATAACCCAACTAATGGTTCAAAAAGAAAGTTATTTCAAGTTTAAATGTGTGAAAGTGTGCAGGTGGTTGAATGTGGACAAAATGTATGTTATTTACACATTAGTAACTAACGTTCCACGCTTTTGCAAGTGCTAATGGGGATCCATAATAAAGTAAAGTAAAGTTCTATAGTTCCAAGAGGAAATCTGTACCACAGTGTTTATGTAAACTCAACTGTTCTCAAATGTCTTTACCAATACATCTTTCTTTGACCTAATGGCACAATTCCCATGAGTTTGACTACTAACCAACATACAGAGTTTTTAAAGATAGATTCTAAACTCACATCCTAAATCCCCCCCCCCCCCCCCCCCCCCCCACACACACACAAGCACAAATATACACCCCCACCAAACCCTGTGTGAACCCACTGACTAGTGTTGTAGTCGAGCAATGGGACATACACACACACGTGACTGAAAACTGCTGTGTCATGCTGACAGTGGTCCTGTCCTCAGACGTGCAACCATATTTGTATTGCCAGAGAAGTGGCATGCTAGTTGTGACGCAGGCGATCCCATTTAGGTTTCACTTGTATTCATGCCATCCAAATATGTGGGTGACTCTGAGACTGATTAACTTTGCTTTGTGGGACTATTAAATCGCTTTATCCTGATACACAAAATTACATAATAATACACAATACAATCATCAGTGTTAATATTACTGTGATAGACCCAAATGGACATTAAGGGTTTTACTGTGTAATAATACTGTCATGTAACAGTTACATTGTAACTAATAGTAATACAATATACTATTAGAATATAGCAACAATTAAGTTGCTACACTCTGTCAATATCCTGCAATAAGTACTGGATCCAGTTGAAACAATTTGAGTGGATGTTCCATTCAATGAACTTTTTCTCAACCAGCAGGTTAGGACCCAGACATAGAGCATAACATGTTCTGAACTTCTGAAGGTATAACAATGACTGATTTTACTGTGATATTTAATACCCCGGGCCCCAACATCATAGTGAATGCAGAATTCAATGTGCTAGAGAGAAAATGCAAGGTCCAAGCGTCAATCTCTTTCTTACACTTGACCTCATGAAAGCTATCGGGGGACTGGGGTGGGGTGTAAGTTACAAGCCAGCTACATTGTTTGAGAGGCTGTCTTTTTCACCAACTATACATAGGTTATGCATCTGATCTCAAGGGCAAAGTAGTGTTTTGTTTTGTTTTGTAAATGGCCTGTGCTGACTTGTCTGTGCCATGCCTGTATGGAGTGAATGCTGCCCTTATGATATAGGCCCAGTGCTTCGGTATTGACAGTATAGAATCAATAATTCTCAGAACATGTGACTAATTCATAGGATATGCATATCTCCACCAACCACACTGTCTGTCTGTCTGTCTGTCTTTGGGTATGTCTTTAATAATAACTCTAAAGAGACACATTATTAATGGGTTCTTGTTGTCTGTTTACTGGAGCAATGTGATGGCACGTGTTCCAATGACGTGCTTTCTTTAGTAGCAGACTAGTTACTAACTTACTACTAATACTTACTTACTACTACTTACTAGTTGACCTTGAAGACAGGAGACGCTGAGTGCCTGTTCAGGCTACACTGTTATGGTGAAAACAGATAATCACGAGACGTATGTATTTTGGTCCTCACTGGTGAGAACATACACCCACCGCTATACAAAGCTCTTGCCATCACGGCTGTATAGGGTTAGGATTGAGTGATGCACATACTATGTGTCACATAGTATATGATGAGACACAAGCCTCATCATATAGAAGATTAGTTGGCCTCCTTTCAGATTTACTTTTGTTTAAAAAGCCATTATGTTCTAATGACTTGTCCTTAATGCATAAACAATGAATAAGAGCTCCCTCTGGATGTCTTCCTCACTAAAATGTACATAGCCTACATATAATAATATTAGTATTACATTGTATTAGTAATGTATACCACTTAACAATATTGTACAAAGTGCTTTACATAACAATAAAATCAGACATAACATATATAGTCACTCATTGGATGGCAGCCAAAAAGGTAGCTCTGGTCCATAAAGGTATTGTATTGTAGGCTACTGCTTTATTGTGGACCCATTTTCATTCACGGTATACGGATCGGATGACCTAAAACGAAATAACATCATAAAACAGTACGTGCATCATTATGAAAAGAATGCGAGTATATGGGTGAGATGTCTCATGTCATGATGAAACGTCATATATGAATATGTGGAATGTCTCAGTCATATCTGACGTTTCTCCTCTGTGCAGCAGCACCCACGTTTCCAACACATGTTTACATGGAGCCTGGCTGTTCTATTGGCTGGACACTGCTGGCGACATGTAACATATGACAGCTGCAGACGGCACATGTTTTTCAACGTGATAGCAATTTTGTGCTGGAGACCCTAGTTGTCAGTTGGTCGGAGATGCGACAGCGAACGTACAAGAACAACATTTAGGTCGACTCTGGTCGAGTACAACTGTTAATGGCGCCAAAGTATCCATTGCTACTATTATTGCCCGTTGTTTTGTTTTCTTTCAATCGCTGGAACAGGTTCAGTCTTCTTTGTCATTCTTTGAGAAAACGACAGAATCCGAAACGGATAAAGGAAGGCTGCACAACTTTGATAGGGACTACTTCCCTTACTTAGTTCTACGTAGTTTTGAAAAATTAACGTCGTTCCTCTGCCACATTTCTAAATTATTCATTTCAGAACATGTTATTTCAACCAATGGTCTCGACTTGTTGAAACGATGCCCATTGGTTTGTCTCCGCGCCTGCCCGCCTCTTTTACGTGCAGAACGTTAATATTCATGAATCATGTTGGGTTTCATTGTTTGACCCCAAACCAATCAGTAGCAGTCTGATTAATTTACAACGCTAATATTCATTACGCTTGACCCAAAACTTGCCTATCAACAGCAGGCTGTTTCATATTTAGAATGTTAATATACCGGTATGTTCTTTTCTTTTTTGTTACGGTCTGTGGTTTAATATTCATGATGTTTGACGCAAAGCTCACCTATCAACAGCAGGAGGCGCGGCTTCGATTGACCATCGAATTGTTGTAGAATTGGGCCATGCACAGCACACACTGCACTCACTGACTCTTCTGTCATGTCTTGAACAGTGTTCTTACCTCTCAGCACCTATGAACGAATTGCGCTTATTACAAATCCAAGGACAGCTTAAGAGTGGGAGAATATATTTGGTAACCGGCTACTGTAACTCCACTTGTTGTTATTGTCGAGATAACAGAATAATTTGAGGGATATTTAGTTTGTTAATAATTCCGTAAAACAAAGGAGCAGGGATGTCTAAGGATCCATTAACCATCACACTGGAAACGACCACGGGTTTGCATGGGTCACTACCTGTGGTTATAAAGAAAATAATGGAAACACCACCACCGAATTTACTCGAGGGCGACGACGGTAAGTCCAGCAGGTTCGTGTGTGGAGCAAGAAAGAGTTCGTATTTGAACGAGTTTAGCCGAAACATCCCGAAACTGCTTGCGCGCACGTCCACACAACCGAGAAATAGTGGTCAATTATAACTGGGATATTTGACATTGAGACAACACGGGAGATAAATAAAAGAGTAGGCCTATAAGCTTAAATAATTCTAAAAAAATATATATAAAAAAAGAACACCATCGGTTTATTTGTGTTAATTGTTGTTTTGCCTTGTCATAAAAATAACTTGATGGTTGATATGAAATATTATGTAAATATATGAAAAAGAAGACAAATCGTGAGGAAATGTAGCCTACCCTACTACACACATGATGCGAGATACAAGTAGGAGCTATAAGCATACAGTTTACAAGGATCTACAAGAATTTAGGCCATATGAACAATGCAGATATTTTCATACAGGATTACAGGTGGACATGCATGATATAATAATTAAGCAATTAACATCCTATCTGTGGCATAGCCTATATAAAAATGCTGAGTGGGTCAGTGGGTCTAGCTGTGACTTCATTGAAAGACTTGAGTTTCATTATTGTGGCAGCTAGGGATGGCAGGATCTTCACAAAGATGTGTTTGTGTTCCAATAGGAACTGCATTAATTAATGGGAAAGATACTAATAAATATGGATATTATAGGTTTGGGAATTACTGTTGAAATGTCCATTTTCAAACTGTGATGGCTATCGGCATCGGAACAACTCTATCCTTAATCATATTCTGCACAATTGGGCCTGAATGTTTTATCCCTAGAGTGAGGGGGTCCAGTGGCTCTGTTATAGTGTGGGGACTCATGCATTAGTGCAATGTGTAAAGAAAAGTGAGGGGTGCTCTACTAGTTATCATCGTACATCATCATGACGTAAAATAGACACTATGTCTATTTGCTCATGACGTAAAATTGTCCATTCATTGTCAATGGGAATTTAATGTTTGTGTAGGACAAAGTTTGTGAACATAAACTAAAAGCATAGGAGGGGCTAGCCCCTCAAAAACAAGAGCATCTCTTAGACGAGAGCATCAGGTGACTGAGAATGTCAATGCAGGAAGCCAGGATTAGACTGTCAGCAAGATCAGTACATCCACAGCTACATAGAAGGGGATTTATTAGTAAATTAGGGAGGAAAAGGGTAAACACAAAAGAGAAAGGGATGTATCCTAGGGTTGCTGTGTAAAGCACTCCTTACAAAAACAAATGCACATTTGAGAGTGAAGTGCTTCAAAAGCCATATGTACTGTACTGATCTTTTTTTTAAGTTCTGTTTATTCATTTTTTGTTTTTTACAAATAGAAGTAAATTCAGAAATAAAAACAGTGACAAATACAAAAATAAACTAAAACACACACAATAACAAAACACAAACTCCAAATCAAGACAACCAAAGAACATTCAAAGCACAACAAAACAACAAAAACAATATATAAAAAATAAAATAAAAACTCCAATATAGTCAATATACATAGATCATGGTCACAAACATCATCCAGACAAGACAGGTTGGGCTGTCAGGCGACAGTTATACATGTTCAATCGGGGGCACAAGTGTAAGGCGGTTAACATGAGATAGAAAAGGCACTCCTGTACTGTACTGATCTACCGAGATGTGAAAAATCTGTACCGAGTAAAGATGCGGAACCATTGTGTAATTTAAATATCACACGTGTGAAGTGAGGGGCCAATCATCTCAATTTGCGTTCTCACCTTTATCTTCAATGTTTGTGTTACGCAATGTTTGTGTTTACACGAACACTCAAAATTGTCCATTCATTGTCAATATTTGTGTAGGATTGATTGTCAATGTTTGGTGTATGTTAGCACATACACCAACATTTCCGTGGTACACACAGTCAGACACACAAAGCTGGGCACGGTTTGTGTGTATTAGGCGGGCCACTTAGAGGGAAGAGTCACTGTAAATCAATAGAAAGAGTGATCATTTTTATCCCATGATGAAACACTTCTATTCTGTTTGCAGTGGTCTCTCCCAGGATGTCAATGACCCCATGAAACTAGGGGTCACTGAATGGTTTTATGAGTATCATGAACATGATACTCATTTGTAATCACCAGATCATAACCAAATTGGCAAATGTAGTTCGGTTGACTTGAACGAGGACACCGATATACAGTATATTTTCTACAGACAGCACTATCCACTATCGTCATTAAAAAATAAAACACCAAATGGGCCCGGACGGTTAGCTCAACCGATCCCGATCCCGACAGCCTTTGCCCCATGACTTCCCCCCATCTCTCTCCTTCCTGTCAGTATACTTTCAACCTATCAATAAAGGCAGAAAAAGCCAAAAAATATATATTTAAACTATTTAAAGGTGCATATTGGAGCTGTTCTGGTAGCTAGGCCTAACGTCTTAACACATTTTATCTTGGATTTTCCTTGTCTGTATTTGGGGCATTTTCAGTAGACGTTCTGATAAATTGTCCCATTGACCTCCATAGTTAGATTAGACTGCCTTCTGCTCCTTACTCATCATGTCACATTACTCTTTTCATGGAAATAAAAAGTCATTCTTTCACCAAGTTGCTCACTCCTCCGGAAGCATCGAATCAACTCTTGAGTGTGTGCCTTGTCTGCGTGTATACATTTAGCTGAAGTGTGAAAATGTCTGTTTCATGCTTGTGTGCATATATATTTATGTACCACTCTGCTGTGCTGACATACACTGTTGTGTGTACTGTTGTCTTCCAGAGACAGACAAAGTGAAGCTTGGCCTTGGTGACAATGTTGACCTTGATGGAGGAGGGAGTGGGATTGGGCCTTCAGCCGCCCTGACCCCAGCCATCTGGGACAAGACTATCCCTTATGATGGTGAGAACTTCCACCTGGAGTACATGGACCTGGAGGAGTTCCTGATGGAGAATGGAATCGCCCCCTCCATGGATGAAGACTCGCCAAAGAGTAGTCAGGAAAGAGCGAAGGAGAAGACAAAGGCCACAGTGGTTGCTCGTGCTGCCCAGGCAACGAAGGCCCCTGTGACCGCCAAGGCCCCTGTGGTTGCCAAGACCCCTGCCGCCCAAGTGGGCCTGCTGCCCATACTGGAGCTGGACGATTGTGAAGAGGAAGTTATCATCAGTGCAGGTGAGTGAGGACAGCAGGGAAAGATGGAAGGAAGTGAGGAAAGTGTGGAGTGAGGATTTTGTCCCTTCTTAAAGTTGACAGTGTAGGCTTATTATTGGGATCATGGGCCCAGTTTGAGAATCTTATTAAACAAGCAATCTGTGTATGTCCAGTCATCAACGCAACTGTTTAGTGTTTTTTCATTCATTATTGACACGGAACAGTTTGAGTTATTCATGCAGTTCAGTCAGTGGCAATAATGAAAAATTGAGGTTCCTCCGGAAAAGTTATTTACTGAAGTATTCTGTACATTACATAGCACTTTATAGACTAGGGGCTCTATTTTTGAACTATTAAACATTATTTTCTAAATAGTAAAAAAAAAAGCTTTTAATAAGCTGCTTTTTTATAAGCTGCTCCACTTTTATTAAGTGCTGTTAGAAATGTACAGAATACTTCAACTAACATGTTTGCATAGAATGAAAGAAGCAGCAGCAGCATATTTATGTTTATGTTTTTGACCTGTTGAGCACCCTTTCTCCACCTGTTGGAGTCGCTCTAAACGTGGGCCTAGGCTATACATGCTTGTAAGTGTGTTAAAAGTCACGCAACACTAGAATGTTCTATGTGTGGAGTTGGTGAGTGGGAGGGAAAAAATAGAAACTGGTCTAACTGGGTAGATAATGGCAGGAGTACAGTGTTTTGCATGTATCTACTACTTGTTATATTAAGTTCCGCAGGCAGCTTGATGTACAAGTACACAACCCTGAACATGATACTACTGCAGGGATTTCCCCCCAATCTAACCCTTAATGCTGAGTGTAGAGCAGGGAAGCATTCACCTTAAATTATATTTCTCACCATCTTTCACACAGAGATGACCACAGACGAGAACAGGATGACCCCAGAGCCTATCAAGCCTGAGGAGGTCGAGGTGGACGTCAACTTTGAGCCAGATCCCACTGACCTGGTGCTGTCCAGTGTGCCTGGAGGTGAACTGTTCAATCCACGCAAGCACAAGTTCACAGATGAGGAGCTCAAGCCTCAACCAATGATCAAGAAAGCAAGGAAGGTGTTAGTTCCCGAGGAACAGAAGGTAAGCTTAGGGAATTTCTCAAAATTCTCAATACTGACACTGCATAAGGTGCAACGTCAGTCTTAAATATTCATAGTTTTTACTTTTATAAAAAAAATATATACACTTTTCTCGTCTCAGGATGATAAGTACTGGCAGCGGAGGAAGAAGAACAACGTTGCGGCAAAGCGTTCTCGTGATGCTCGCCGGTTAAAGGAAAACCAGATTACTGTCCGCGCCGCGTTCCTTGAGCGTGAAAACGTGGCACTGCGAACAGAAGTGGCTGAGCTCCGGAAGGAATGTGGCCGCTTCAAGAATGTTGTATCCAGCTATGAATCCAAGTTCGGAAGACTGTAAGAGACTGCATTAACAATTATATGTGCACATACACACATAACTGGCCTGCCGCTATTGGGTCTAAATTAGTCGTTGAGTAGATGGCTAGAATAAAAACTAGCAGTACACTGGGTGCCTAGAATTATTGCCCTTTTGCACATAAGATTGCATCAGTCATAAAAAAAAGAAAGAAAGACAATCAGGCCAGGGATTTGCTGTGTCATTGTTGTCTTAACCCAATTTATAGTGGTCAAAGTAGTGCCTCACAGATTACATTTTCTCCTGTTCCACTGAAAAGATATCATTCAACTCAATGGTATGCAAGGAATTGGACAAAGGAGAGCTGAGAAAGAGACGAGGGGTAAGAAAGTGGAAGGAGAAATTGTTAAACTGTCAACCATTTATACGTGAAGAAAGAATACAATCCGTCTCTCTGGAATCATGTATTCTTAGTAGTAAGTAGTAATATTTCACAAACAAATATTACATTAATTCATTACATTCAGGCTCACACAGCCGCAAGGCATCAACGTTTGTTAACGTTGTATGAAATTAAATATGGCATTAACCTCTCTTCCCTTAACCTCATGTTGAACTTCCTTCCCGTTTCCTGTGTGATTCACCTCCCTGTTTCTCTTTTCTTTCAAGTGCGCTGCAAGAGGAAGACTATCACTGATTTATTCATTTATTTTTTTCTGTTGGTGGAAATGGGGGAAGTGAATAAATGAATCATGCAGCTGGACTGGTGCATGACCAGATGGAGATGAGGATGAAGAGGAAGATATACATGACAATTCCATGTATAAACAGTATGGCATGCTATAGGATTTTGTCTTTTTGAAAAGAGTTCTATTTTTATTTCACTGGTTTTGTTTTTAAAAAACCATACATTTGTGTTAATGGACTGCTAAGAGCTTCTTCAGTACACCACATCTATAGTGTGCTCAGCTCAGTTTTGTACAACATTTTGCCGAATTAGATAATCGAGAGGATTTGGGATGAGACTTGGTGTGGAGGCATGGATAACCCAACCCGTTTGTCTGGGGTGGGGGTTGAGGGGTGACTTTATTCTTCAGGTAAAAAATTCAGTATCCAAGAAAACATAATAGCTTGGAAAAAAACAATATGCTGATTTAAACTTAAATTTGCAATAAGTAAGTGTCTCAGGGGGTAGAGTGGCCATCTCCCGGTTCTATCCCCAGCTCCTCCTGGCTTTGTGTTCAAGTGTCCTTGAGCAACCCATAACTGTTCCCGATGAGCAGTTGTGCCTTGCATGGCTGCCTCTGCCATCAGTGTGTGAATGGGTGAATGTAATGCAGCTTTTAACGCGCTTTGGATAACGGGCATTATAGCAATGCAGACCATTTAAGTTTGCTTCAACTCCTTTCCACTATTTTAAATACCGGTAAGCTTTGAAAAACACGCTCTTATATTTTTCACATTGTATATTGTTACATGGCAAATTAACTTCTTATGTCCAGTAATATTTGGATGACTGTGATGATTTTGGTCATTTCAGCTTCATAGGATTGCAATGACAAAAAAAAGAGAAACTGTAGTGTGTACTCTACTGCACCAGTTGCACATATTTGTACTTTATGGTTTGTCATATTTCTTTGAGTCTTCATCCTACGATTGTTAAGCCTAATATTAGGCTTTATCCTATAGCATTTCATTCTTGTTTGTGGAGATAAGTCAGATTCTCTTGTGATTTGTCTTATTGACCTGTTATTTTAATGCCAAAAAATGCTTCGGAAATGTCATACTGTGTAGAGTACATTGACACATGTAAATATAACTATATTTTCTATACTTGTTTCATTATTTTACAAAAAATATATAAAAATATAAAAAAAAATATATGCACATACATATTACATTAGAATGTTTTTAGAACTCGATATCTAGGAAATCTAATATAACCCAACTTCTCTTTGCTCACCCTGCTTCTCAGGAAATTTGTGTGATCTGCCATCATGGATTAACTGTACCGCTAACAATTTGAGGGGCAAATATGAACCTTCTGGCTCAAATTGAAGTGCCCTCACAGGCTCACACAGCTGTGGGAAATGTGAGTTGCAGGGTTTTGTTTTATTTTGACTAAACAAACCATGAAGTCTCTTGGACAAGTCTTGGACCTGTCATGAACAAGAATCCCTTTAATAGTTTTGTGTCTTAATTACGCTTCGGCCACATGAATGCAGACTAGGGGGCAACAAACAATTTTGGAACATATCACGAGCTAAAGTCAAGCTTTTGTCCTAGGTTTTCTGGGATTTGCACTTTTTTTTTTAACAATGCACTGTGTTTTTATATGTTTTTATATCGGAGTGAAAGCTAATGAGAAAAGGGCATGTTGCTGTGGTGCTTTCATCCCCTTGTATTGTAATTTTTGTTTATATTAACCCATTAAAACCGGAAAGCATTTGTGTCATTCTAGATTTGAGCTATATATATATATATAGCAAAATACGTTTTTCAGAAAACTCTTTAGAAATAGAACTGGTTCTCAAAAATAACAGATATACAAGCTCACAGCGTGTTATTTCATGCTTGTAAACCTATTTTTGAAAAATCATGAAAGTGAATCTTTTTCAGATGGGGTCCTTGAGGCACATTTTCTTTTTGAGAACTACTGATTTTGAAGGCATTTGTAGAATAGCCTCAGATTTGGTTTAAAAATATATTCATGTAAAAGTAAAGGAATATTTCAACCAAAGCTCTAATCATTTTTCAGGGAAAGGTATTTACTTGTGAAATCATGCAAATACTTATTTTCGTTGAGCACATTCCTGTAGTTGCTCAAATTAAGGTATTCAGGCAGTTAAATAATACTTTCGGGCAGTTAAATTTGCTTTCAGGTTGCCGTACGGTCTTTTGGTCTGTGGAATGTACAATAGGTTGTGAATGCACAATAGGTTACCTATAATGTGCTCTTTTCACTGTTGCTACACTTACAAATATAAAAACAAGTGTGAACCCAGTCATTCATAGTATGTATGTAGTACTTTTTGGGCAAGTGGGCATGACCTGTACTTGCCCGTTGCCAGGCAAGTACCTCATCAACATCTTAGTGTCAACCCCTATGTAGGCGCCAATGTAATAATCATACTGAATGATGTCTACACAGGCAAAGCTGCCTTGAGTGACTCCCTTGACAAATGAGCTTCCCGACTTGTCATTATGAATTTGCTTTTTATATGCTCAAGTTGTTTAACTGGTACAGTAACATGTTGAGGGACCCGTTTTTCCCCGACTTGTCATTATGAATTTGCTTTTTATATGCTCAAGTTATTTAACTGGTACAGTAACATGTTGAGGGACCCGTTTTTATTCTTTTGTAAACAATGACTTGTTAGCATTTTAAGTGTGACTACTTTGCGTCCCAACTTTTATAATTATATTAGTAAAGAAAGCTTTGTTGGAAAAACGAAATCATATTTGTGGCAATTTGGCAGCACATCTACTGTATATTGTGTGTCACCAAGTCAACCAAACAGCATATAATAAGGCTTCAATTATCCCCAGTCAGGTACATTTCCAATATACAAAAATGACAGCTGGCAGAATATTGAAACTTCAATTCATAATTCAGTGTATCTGTGTGGGATAAAACAATGTTGGCATCATTGGCAACGTTTAAATCCTAAAAGTTCAAAACTTCCAGGGCCAAATTCCAAACTGTGTGTATATATATATATATCATTACCCTTGCTAACCACCTCTGATATGGTGTAGTGACTAGCTATATCAGAACACAACACAGTAATGTTCATATTGGCGTACAATTAATGTCCAATACAGCCATCTAGTGGACAAAAAATATGCAGGAGAAATATAGTAATAACAAGTGATGCTACAAACTAGTTGTCTCCACCAGGCCGAAGGCATGGGGGGGAGAGTATGTTTTGCACTCCGTCCGTCCGTGTGTGTGTCCGTGAGCAGCTAATCTCCGGCACCGTTAACCCGGTCGATGTCAAATTTTGCACACACACTCCCTGGATGCCAACGATGAACCTCTGCCCCAAAATTTCCAGAACGGCCCGTTATAGCGCCACCAGGAGGCCGCTTTGTGCAAAACAAGTTTTTGCACAGTACACCTACAGATTTTGTCCAAACATCACGCAAATTGGTACACAGTCTCTCTAGAGCCATTCAACGAAACGGGTCTTTCAGATTTCTCAGACTCCATCCTGATTGGTTAAGATTGGCTTCCAAAGTTCACAGGAGTGCTCAGTTTCAAACAAAATGCTGCAAATCATGAACACATCGCGTGATTTCGCATAATTAACTTAAGGTCCATGTTGACATTGGTTCCATTTGACTGAAGCATAGGCTGATGAAAAAGACTAGAAAAATATATTTACAATAATGGTTCATTGGACCAAGTTCATTTCTTGTTTAAATGATTCTATTTATTTCAGATGCATGATTTGTGTAATAATGAAAGCACTAGTATTTAAGAAACCAGAGGGCAAAACAGAAGCAATATAAAAAGATCTTTACTGACAAATCAAAAGTTAATAAAAAATGTTTCACAGAAAATCTGTAGGAAAGGCGCTGGTAATTGGTCTAGTGTCTTCACCTCTTCTTGAATCCATATTTCTTCCTTTCATAAAACAGATCTGTTTTGGAGCTGCCCAAGTTCACAATCTTAGGGCAGCCATCACGCTGTATGGACAAATAGGGAAAGGGCAGGGAAACAGGTTATTAATAAAAGTTAGACTAGGAATGTGCTATGATTAAACTGATTTTCGGTTGGTTTAAATTATGCATTCATCTATTGGTTAATATTCTAAAAGGCCATTGAAGTGACCAACAGTTTTTGAATCAACCTACATCTTTTTCCTGGATGGTGCATTCTTTACAGTAGTAGGCATCAGACACACCAGGTCCTCCACAGATCACACAGCGGCCTTGATAGGAGCCATAGTTGCACTCATCACAGATACGCACCAGTGTGCATGGTCTCACATAGGAATCACATATCACACATTTACCATCACCTGGGAAAAGTAATTACATAATGCAAGGATTAGGGATTGAGTCACAGTAACAAAGAAGGAGGCAAAAAGAGGTGCAAAATATACAAGGTATAACAGAGGTACGTACAGTAGTAAGTGTAACGTAACATATTTAGCAGCATGCTTGGTGGTAGTGCAGAGTAATACATACAAATGTAAATATGAAGCTGTAGAATGAATGGTAATACATCACGGTTGCGTGAATTCGCTTTTTTTTCACGAGTCTTCTACAGACTGGTCCCAACCGCTGGGTGGGCGTTTTGTTTATTTACCCAACAAACACTGACTCAAGTCAAACTTGGCTTCAATTAAAATTAGGGCCGGGACTTTAACGCGTTAATCGAGATTAATTAACTACAGAAAAATTAATCGCGATTAACTACAGAAAAATTAATCGCGATTAACTACAGATAAATTAATCGCACCGCGGAACGTTTCTCACTGGGCGCTTTTCTATAGTACTGACTTGGCTGCGTCACGCCTACTCTACACTGCTCCATGCAGGCAGCAGTACACTCTACACTAGGCTACAGCTCCGTCAGAAGCCCAAACCCAAATTAATCGAATGAAGAAGCCGCTTATATCGCTTTTGCTCCATGGATGGGACATTTAGATGTAAAAGCTATCGGATGGACACGTGGATACTGGATAGCGGCATGGCTGTGTGCAATGAGAGGGAAATATATGACCAACGTTAGCTTCCATGCTAGCTGCTTCAGTTTAACATGTCTCACAGGACACCAGAGACGCGCAGTGATTTCACCACAGCACGAAGCTGTCAAGCTTCTCGATGCGAAACATACTGAAGTAGCAAGCGTGGGAATTCCGTGGTCAGACAATGGTCTGCCCCAACCTCATGTCATGTGAAATGTTTCCCCCATAATAAAGTTGTTTTTATTTGTTTTCTCATGCCCAGCCATGTAAAGCACATTTGAGTATAGCCGCAATTTGCAACTCTAGATTTTTTTACAATGGGTTGAATCTAGAGTTGCAACAAGCTCCATCCACTTCCTATTCATCATTTTTGGTTTGTGATCTGCTTGTCTTAAACGACGTTAAACTCACCAACATTGCAGCTGTAGTCCAAGCTTAAATTATCCTCTTTCAATCTGCCGAGCTTGTTTTTCATAAAAATCCACCGTAGACATGTTATGAGCTACTTTCTGTCAAGACATCCTCTGCAAGTGATTATTTTTCTAAGTGCTGGAGTTCGGAAGCACTCGTCGTACGTCACTGAACGGCCCTGCATTCCACCTGTATCGAATTTGCACATAATGCAGGAGGCAGCAGCGCGACCCGTTAACAAAAACGAGTGCTTCCAAACTGCAACACTTAGAAAAAGAATCACTTGCAGAAGATGTCTTGACAGAAAGTAGCTCATAACATCTCTACGGTGGATTTTTATGAAAAACAAGCTCGGCAGATTGAAAGAGGATAATTCAGGTTTGGACTACAGCTGCAATGTTGGTGAGTTTAACGTTGTTTAAGACAAGCAGATCACAAACCAAAAATGATGAATAGGAAGTGGATGGAGCTTGTTGCAACTCTAGATTCATCCCATTATAAAAAAATCTAGAGTTGCAAATTGCGGCTAATTTGAGTATTCATATACAAACTGAAGACACTTTATATAGGCACTTGCTGCCTATATATATATATATATCACCTGCCTATATATCACTGTTGGGATAAAAACGCATTTTTCTATGGAGTTGTGTGCACTGGAAATAATAAAAAGTCCCCCCATTCTGTGTTGCCTATAGAACTGGAGGTCTGAAAAAAACAGTAACATTATGAAGTATATTTTTGTGATGTCACTGAGATGTACTTCATAATGTTACTGATCTTTTGTCAGACCTCCAGTTCTAGGCAACACAGAATGGGGGGGACTTTCTTATTATATCCACACAACAACTCTAAGGTATATTAATGACAGTAAAATGTTGAAAATGAGTGGAATCCCGTAGTCACTAGTATTCACTGGGATACCAAAAACATTTGAAAAAAAAAAAGGTTTCTCACTGTTCTCGGGTTAAATATTGATATGCGATTAAAATGCGATTAATCGAGATGAATTAACTACAAAGCCTCTGATTAATTAGATTTTTTTTTTTAAATCGAGTCCCAGCTCTTGATTTAGATGATCACAGCTGAGTCAAGAAGTTTAGGGATAAGGGGTTTAGCGGTGACGAAAATGGAGCCCTAGTGTTGCAAATTGCGCCTACTCTAAGTGTAAACAAGAAACAAAGTAAGAATCAGAAAGCAAGCAAAGTGAGTTTGTAGCCAATTTAGTTGCGCAAATGTGCATACTAGTACTCACATTTCTCGCAGAGTCTTCCAATAGCTGAGAAAGAAAAACAAAATATCAGAACACGACACTTGATCCTCCTCATAATGTAGCCAACAGCCAAAGTAGCATAAATAACGTCACCTTGCAAGTTGTAAACAGAAATAATTCACCACACGAATCGTCACATTTAAAAGCATGGAGTGCATTGACAACTTTCCAATCTAATGCACATTTTGCATTGTTATTATCAACTTCGTGAGGTGCCTAGCTGAATGAATGAACTGCACGTCGTAATCTGGTCGTAACGTTAGCATTGTAGCTAACGGAGAGTTGTTGTGAATATTATCTCAAAGCATAAACCATTAATTTAAAATACATATTGTAACATTCTCGAGACGAAACAGTCAACCAGCATAATGTAGAAGTGAAATAAAACATACCGACACCAGCTTGTTTACGACAAAATATCAAATCAGGATGATGCTTCGCCATGTTGCTAACAGAAGGTGGTTCAACTTTCACCTTTGAGTCTTCTTCTTCTGCGTGTGTTGTGTTTCCGGCTAGGCGGCTACTAGAAAGAAGCCCGTTGGCGTATTTCTGCCTCCTGCTGTTGGTGTTAGATACTGCCAGTGATTCTCACATTTACTTACTTACTTACTTACTTACTTACTTACTTACTTACTTACTTACTTACTTACTTACTTACTTACAGAACATTTTCTTTCTCTCAGTTGTACAAATCAATCAATCAATCAATCAATCAATAACTCAACCTGTCTGTTGTAGCCAATTTGATCATTTTATTCTGTGGTTAATTTGTTGTGAAGTTGCTAAGACAACCTGGGAATAGGCGGGTTCAGTCAATCACAGGCACAGCCTACTTGTATGTGTCACAGGTGCACGGCAGCAGGGATTTTGGGAAAAACCACACAGTTTTTCAACCGTGCGTGTTTTGTTTTGTTTTCAGTTGTTTTGAGTTATCCTTTGTTTATTTTGCATCACGAGGTATTGTTTAAGTTAAAGTTTAAGTACCCGGTTTATGTTATGCCTTATCCACCCTGCAAGCAAAATAAAACCTTTTAAATGCACTCAACGAGACGACCTGATTTACTGTCATCATCACCACGCGTTGGAAAGAGCTTCACACCATATCCCTCACTGGCATCCTTTCTTTGAAAAGTTGCCTTTACACTGTCTGTCTGTCTGTCAACCAGCCCAGGTAAGCCATGAAATGGCTGGAAGAAACTTCAAACTTGAACTTTTACCTAGCTTTTTTTATCCTATAATAATTTATATTTTATTTAAATTGTCTTATTAATTTAAGTTTAATAATAATATTGGAGATTGTAGAGAGAACTCGACACAAACTAATATAAACGACCGCGTATATCCTTTCAGCTTTATAAAACTCTTATATATTTCAAATGGCTTTTAGGTGAACACTCTTTCGAAATAACTGGTTTCATATAACACATTTAAACAATCCAGGTACAAAACCAGTTCTATCTATGTTCTGGGCAGGAGAAATAAAGTTTGAAAAAAATTCGAAACTGGCCTCTGTAAAATCTGAATCCCCCACCCCCCCCCCCCCCCACCCCCATTTCCCCTCACTGTATATTGTCTTTTCCCTTTTTTGCTTCCTATATGATGAATTCCTGTTCTGTTCTTTAGCTACATAGAAATGTCTATTTGTATGTCTCTAAATGTTTTGATGAATTGAACAATGTGGACCCTGTTGTAAACAAGTGTAATGCTTAATTGGGTCGTCCACTCACAGTTAACAGTCTTTGTATTGAGTTTGTGCTTAAAATGTACTGTAAATTCTACAAACTGTTAATAAATATTTCAATCAATCAATGACTTTCTCCTTCGAGGACCAGGCGGCAGGCAGGCAATACGTCAACACTAAGCGACACATCATTGCAATATAAGCGTGACGTCAACACCGGTCGACACATCTTTGTCAGTGAACAAAATGGCAACCTACTGTCTGACTGTCGCCCGGCTTCAGGTAAGAGAGACAATTTGAGCGCCGTGGCGTTGAGCCCCGTTTTCTTACTGAGCGGTGGTTGTCATCCACGCACCGACATGACTGGAGGTGGGTCGGATGGGAACCGGGCGCGGAGGACCGCTACCCGGTGCCAGTACGACTGACAAGCGCTTCACTAGCAGGTCCGCTCAGGTCACCGTGTCCCTGTGGCTCCGCTAGGGAGGAGATCAGGTTTAACGTCCACAACCACCTTGAAGCTCTCGTTGTATTAACCTTACACATATAATGGGTCACTGTGACACTGAGCTTTTATGTGGATCCTAACTGGATGCGATTTGAACCGATGGGTGGATGTTTTGTTAGCAAGGTTAACACAAGGTTAGTGCGCAGAGCAAGTGACCGGCGACGCAGGGACCATATCAGAGAGACGGATCGAATATAGAGTATGACTCCTACACCATACAATGTCTATTGTCTAATGCTGTTGATGTTGAAAGGAAATCAAGGTCATATTGCAATTATATGGCTATACACAATACAAACATTCCTAAACAATGGCACCTTCATTTTAGTGGCACTGTAATTAATGATAATAATAATATAGTGATAATTATGTTAATTTGATATAATAATCTTAATTTGACTTAACTTAACTATGAGAATACAAATGTAACTGGTCCACTTGTCTACATGTGGATAAATTAACACTGAGAATTTGACTGTGTGTGGACTGATTAATATATGTTATAACCAGCTACCACAGTGCTATCCTCATCTTTTTAACCCATTCTGACCTGAGATCAGATTCATACGAGGTTTCCGCCGGACAAACACTGGGTCTGATGAACCCATTCTGACCTGAGATCAGATTCTAAAAATGTCAGTCGCTCTTCGATTTTTCAAAAATAGCAGATCTACAAGCTCGTATCGCGCCACTCGGTGGCGCGATATGAGCTTGTAGATCTGCTATTTTTAAATAGCTAAAGCATAACATGATGCTGACACCAAAATGGGTGCCCGGTCAGAATGGGTATGGTATCTGTGCTTTCTAATTGCCAATGAAAGGACAATAATTCCAGGCAGGTACAGCTGTCTTTAGCTGCCCTTTAACTAAACAGTTCATTACATACAGTATTAAGGTTACTGATAAACTTATGCTAATAGGACAGCTGGCTCTGTTGGGCTTTCAAAAGCATATACACAATTTCAGATACAAAAACCAACCAATATAATAAGCAACAACTAGACTAGTCTCTGAAAATGAGTCATAGAATACTTATGAGCATGCATACCATGGCCTGACGCCAGCGGTTGCCCGACTGCCCGTGGTGGATAAACAAAACTGTTGGGCAGGTGGAGATTGCTTTCACGTTGCCCCTGAAAGCAGTGAAAGCAATTATGTTTGAACTTTGAATAGGGATTGTATTTGCAAGCAATCAACTGTCTTTAATTAGCTATAAACACTTTAACATACCCAGAGCGCACTCACACACACAGCATGGATACAGTGGCAAGGAACAATTTTGTCTATCATGCAGCCCCAGAATCGCAAGTAGAAATCGGTAATTAAAATGTTACCTATAATTTTATAATGGCAATTTAGTTACAGGCAAGTGGGCGTGAGCTTTGGCCAAGTAGAATATGACCAGTACTTGGCCGACGGCAAGTGCCTCTGACTGTGACCTTACTGTCAACCCCTGCATACTGTAACAGTTTGCATGCCAAGATCTCCACCTGTTCTGTGACTGTCCTCCCTTCCACTCGTGTTTATTTACCCAACAAACACTGACTCAAGTCAAACTTGGCTTCAATTAAAATTTGATTTAGATGATCACAGTTGAGTCAAGAAATGTTTTGCTGCATAATATAGGATTAGTATTGTGGACCCCACTCAGAGACTAGCCATGGCATCAGATAATGGGGATCAAATAAACAGGATTGGAATATTACAGTAGCTCTGCAACATACATGGATGGGTAATTGGGTATTAACTCCTTAAATCCTCCATAGCAAACTAGTACTGAGTTGAGCGCGGTCCCCCAATCCCCATTGATGCTTTTTTCCACTCCAAATATCTTACAAGCTTGTGGATGTGCTGTTTTTGGCAAATGTTCCCGCCACTGAATAGGGATTCTAGGGTTCAAGTGGTTAACATTAGGCTATATTATCAGACAATAAGATCATATTAAAATTTAAAATGATTTCTTTTCTTTCTAACATTACAGCTGGCCTTGGGCCAAGGTGCGAGGCGGCTTCATGTAACGGCAGCATTCAATGCCAAGGCCAAGGTTTCTATGAGCCGCTTTGAACCCACATCCTACGTAAACTATGGGAAGCTAAGGTCAAACATTGAAATTGTAAAAAAAAGGTAATCTATAATTTTTATACTATGTGGTTCTGTACAACACTTTCTTATCATTGTATTATTTGATTTACTTATCTACTGTTTTTACCACAGGTTTTTGGCATCATTCATTTGTAGCATGTGTCAACCCCAGTATTTGAATTGACTCCCAGTGTTTGTTTGAACTACCAGGATTTTGTTTGTTTTCCCCTGAATTTGTTGTATTTAGTTGGTATATCTTTATTTTTGCGGTGGATGGGAGTGGGGTTGTGTGTTGAGTGAGATGTGGTAATGGGTGTTCACTGCACATCTAGGCATTGCTTTTGCATCTCTATAATTTTAGGCCAGCAGTCTGTAGGGGGATAATTACAGTTGGAAGGTTGGGGAGAGGTGGGGCAGACAAATCTTTATGTATTTCCCTCATGTGGTCTTGCATGACCATGGTGTTTAAGTCTACGAAACAGTATAAATCATTGTGAAATAGTAAGCAATAGCATTTCCTCAATAGGCTATATTATAACAACCATGATTTATCTTTCATCCGCACTACTGTAAGCAATAAAGCATCACTCAAATGACTGAATCTAGGCAATTATTTTGAAAGCTAAAGTCTTGAATTGATCTAACTGTTGCAGTTGGCAACTGTAGCCTAATAATAATGAGATACCTCTCATCGTTCTTGCCCAAGCAGAGTAGGGAGACTACCTCCAACCACTGTAGTAGTGTTTATTTTATATAAATACGATATACAGATTGGTCAAAACCTGTTTATCAAAAAGAATTAGGATTGCAAACTTGTATATTCTCAAGATGTGCTTTGTACGAAACCCACAACCACACTATGTCTACCCCTAAGGTTGAACCGGCCCCTCACCCTGTCAGAGAAGAATGTGTATGGCCACCTGGATGACCCCCACAACCAAGAGATCGACCGCGGCCGCACCTACCTGCGCCTGCACCCTGACCGTGTGGCCATGCAGGATGCTACAGCCCAGATGGCCATGCTTCAGTTTATTAGCAGCGGTCTGCCCAAAGTGGCTGTGCCCTCCACCATCCACTGTGACCACTTGATCGAAGCCCAAATTGGAGGGGCTAAGGACCTAGCCAGGGCAAAGGTGAGGTGACATTGGAAGCAGGGTCTACTCTGGATGTTTGCTCGGACATCCAGTGTTGAGGATGGTCTTCTCTTAGTGATTTTCAAAACTTTCTTTCAGGTTGTCCGTTGTTTAGAATTTGACAGTAATTACTTTACATCAACTTCAATGTCCCAAGGAGGTATATGGGAACAGGCTATATTATAAAAATATTTTTGTAATCGTTTTGTTTTGTTTAAATTTGTTTTATTTATCCTTTTATTTTCATTTTCTGTCCTTAATCACTGTTATTTTTTTTTATTTTTTTGCCTCCCCTAGGACCCGTGGGAGGGAGAACGGGAGGGTAGGCTGGGCAACTGATCCAGGAGTGATTACTCCTGTTAATCTTGCCCAGCTTAATGGGAAGGGTTGCCCATTTTGGGTTTGATGTGAAAAAATGTTTTTGGGTAAGACTGACGTTATGGATCTTTCACTTCTTCCTTCTTTCTTTTTGAATGTTGCCACTACTGTTGGAGCAGCCATAAACTACACAGGTTCATCCTGATGTTCTGGACATCTTTGTAATGTTAGTGTTAGTAAAAAGCAGGCAAAAGAGTAACGTTTGGGTTTACCCCACAGCCGTGTCGGCTCCGACGACAGGAAATACGTAAGCTGCGACCATGAGACCCGTTTCTGAATTAGTCTATAGGTAAAATGGTAAAGCTGCCTCATGGTGGCGCTATAACAGACCGTTCTGGAAAATGTGGGGCAGAGGTTCATCGTTGGCAGCCAGGAAGTGTGTGTCCAAAGTTTGGCATCGCCTGGGTTAACTGTGCCAGAGATTAGCTGTACACGGGCGGATGGACACAACACAAGGACGGACTGACGAGTGCAAAACATACTCTCCCCATGCCTTTGGCTGGTGGAGACAATTAGCCCTTCGCTAAATCCCACCCCAAAAAGCGTTTTTCCAATGCCAATCCAAATAGTTTAGCAACTGTTGCTTTCCAGGTCAAGCTTTTTCCACCTCATAGCTGTCAGTGTTATTTCGCATGGCTGTGTTGTTGAACATATACATGGCTTGACGTCGGGGAAAGTTAAATGACCCACCCAGGTGATGGCAATAATGCTAATGACCGTAGTCTTATTGTGCAACATAAACTCTCTTCGCTGCTAACGTGCCTATTGGACAAGGACGGGTTAGGGAGGGACTTAGCAAAGGGCTAATTAGGAGTGCCACTGACAATAATTATGTAAACCTGTATAATTCTGTGCTTATCCTTGAATAAAGAAATTAGAAAAAAAGAATTACAGTGAAATCACTTCAAGAAATGCCATGAATACTGCCATTACTACTACTGCTTGTATGTGATATTTGTCTTGTGTCCTAATATATATTCTATATGTACTCCAGTGTAGGTTTACTGTTAATACACCAGAAGCTTAAAACCTGGTTTTAACCAAGTGGACATCATGTTGCAGGATATCAACCAGGAGGTGTACAACTTCCTTTCCAGCGCTGGAGCCAAATATGGAGTAGGATTCTGGAAACCAGGGTCTGGAATCATCCACCAGGTAAAACTGGATTTATTTAGAATTAAAGGACGACTTTAGCTTTTTTTCAACCAAGGTTCAGGTTAGGTTGTTATTAGACGATTTTAGCTATTTTTGACAGGGGGGCGGGGGCATTTGATCATGGGGCTAAATACGTCCGTTTTTACACGATTTCTTTATTAATATTTACTATAGTCCTACTAGACCCCAGGAAATTACATCTGGCCACAAAGGATCACAGGATCTACTGAATGTGAAGGTAGAGGTGGTAGGGAGATGCTATACTGTGTCGTAGGCTCCAAGACAACGTTGGGGAAGAACAGGAACAATATTGTTGGCAGTATTTGAGTGTTTAAACTCTGAATACTGCCAATACTACTAAAAACGGACAATGTCAAGACGGCTGTCTTCCTGTGTATTCTGTCTGTCTTCTATTTATATGGATGCCATCAGTGATGTCACATTCTATGCTAATGTTATATTTCAGATTATCTTGGAGAACTACGCATTTCCAGGAGTAATGCTGATTGGCACGGACTCCCACACACCCAACGGCGGCGGATTGGGATCTATCTGCATCGGCGTTGGTGGAGCCGACGCTGTTGATGTCATGGCCGGGATCCCGTGGGAGCTTAAGTGTCCCAATGTCAGTAGTTTAGAATTCACAGTTTTAGCTGTTGCGACTGGTTATTACAATGTGGTGATCAAGTATTGTTCGGCATTGTGCTCAAGGAGACATGGCCGATGTGCAGATCATACTCCTGAGTCGTGACTTCTCCAACGTAGTGATTCTAAGCACAAGGTCATCCTGTTGAAATGTTGTGGGGTTTTGCTTTCCTTACTCTCTTGTTTGCTTCTTCCTTTCGGAAACGTGTCCCATTCCCACAGGTTTAAATTGACATTACATGCATATATTTGTAATTAATGCAGACCTTGCACACATGGATTCTTGACTCCTTGTTTACCATGGAATGTACACACACGCACGAATCTGAGTACAACAATTAGTTTTTGAAGTTAACCTGACTCTTCTTTGGTAATTTGGTAAAACAGGTGATAGGAGTGCATCTGACAGGCCGACTGTCAGGCTGGACCTCGCCTAAGGATGTCATCCTGAAGGTGGCCGGCATCCTGACCGTGAAGGGAGGCACTGGAGCCATCGTGGAGTACTACGGCCCTGGAGTTGACTCCATCTCCTGCACCGGTCAGTAGGGAGAGGTTACCAGGCGTATGTTCTGTTGAATATAAACGACAAGGACGTGACTAATGCATTATCTGATAATGTGTCATGAATGTTTTGCATCAAACTATTCATGATGCCTCATTCATACAGGCGGAAGCTTCTATTTTCTGCAGAAGATCAACCTTGTTTCATAAACTAATTGTGTTGCTAAATGTGTATATATATATATATTACATGGCGATATAGCAACACTATATATAATTTAAGATATTTGTTTTTATTGATAGATCACAGTAGGAAACGTGGAGAGAGATGCTCTCTCTCTCTCTCTCTCTCTCTCTCTGAAGACTCACAGTAAAGTTTGTCAGGATCGGGACTCAAACCCGCGACACTGTCATGCTGGATTACTATACAAGGTGCCTGGACCGCTACGCCGGCCCAGGCCTATCGCCATGTAATATCTGCAGTCTATATCTGTCCTAGTGTCTCATGGATGAAGATTGCTATCATCATAGTCATCATCTTAAATACAGTTTTAGCTTTTAACTTTAAATGCCTCCAGGAAACCTGGACATGCTTTCATTTGGTATGTCCACATGTAAGCTATCTTGGTCTGTTTTACACATCTTTATTTCATGTTGAAGTGCTGCTTTCCTGCTTTTTTTTGTGGTTCAGGGATGGCCACTATTTGCAACATGGGAGCAGAAATTGGAGCCACAACCTCAATATTTCCCTACAATCACCGCATGAAGACCTATCTGGAGAAGACGGGACGTGGAGGTATGTCATTCCTCTGGATTTAATGTTTCATGTAGATGGATCACCTGCAGGGGACAATACTAGTGGTCTGGCATGTTTTGCCCTTGACTCGGGAGTGTATATGTTTTGTTTGATTTTAGAGGAAGCCAAAGCCATTGGATTACATTAATTAAACTGTAGTATGAACATTTTGAGACTTAAAACATTCTTTCTAAATGTGTATGGAACATGTTTTCATACAGGCAAATACATTTGTTACAAAACTGTATATAAACGAAGAGAAAATAAATGCAGAAATTCTGAAAGACGATACCCTCTATCACAATTTCGGCATAACCAGTACCACTCATTCATTAGATGAAGTTACACAGTGTCTGATACATTGGCAAGCTTTGTGGTCTTCAAAGGGTGAGAATGCAGAATGTTTGTTTCATGTCCTTTATCCTAATGTCTCTTGTCAGATATCGCTGCACTGTCTGATGAGAATGCAGACCTGCTGGTTCCTGATGAGGGCTGTGAATATGATCAAATCATACACATCAACTTGGACGAGGTCAGTCCTTCAAAATTATGACCTCACCACATCCGTATTCTTTCTAAAGCTGTCAACGAATATTGTAGTTTGCTCAGTACAATATTTTCGGGGCATATTTAGACTGTGCTGGGTTGAGTATGTTGAATCTAGTTTGCATCAATGAGGATTTAGTTGACACGAAATAAAAACACACACATGAAATAAAATGGCGATAGTATTCAGTGTGGAGCAGACGGCCTGTCATAGCCAGATTTGGGAGACCAGTAGCTTTGTTGTTGCAAGGAAAGCAGTAAAATGAGACTTTAGTGGTTGTTTTCGTCTCAGATTTAGTCAGACGGAGGGACACGGTATAACTATATGGGGACACAAAAGTGCGACCCGGAAGTATCTCTGGAGGGGCCGCTCACGTCACGGCTAAAATACTGAATAGGCTCGGCAGTCTGCCGTTGGCTCTGCGTCCAGCAGGTGGCAGCATATGGTTAAAAATCACACCCGTGTGAACTAAGTGAGGGGCACTCTTTTCATGTACATCATCCATCCTTTGTGTAGGACAAAAATAGCCGTTTTCTCATCTACATATGACGTAAATTCTCCATTCATTATCAATGGTAATGTTTGTAAGACGAAAATCTACACTATAGCTGCATATAGTAGGGCCTCAAAAATCACACTTGTATGATAAGAGCACCCCTCACTTCACACATCAGCCAATCACATTCCGTGCTACAAACACACAAAGGTGTGCATAGAAGAGGCTAGCGCCCCTCAAAAATAAAATGTTTGACCTTGAATTCTGCCCATAGAAACTGGGCGGGAAGTCGGTAAAGGTGAATCGATATAGTCTGTCTCAAGAATGAAGAATGAAGAAGGACTGTACCTTGTAACAGTTGCTAGCCACTCAAAGTATTTATAAAGAAGCAATCTACTATCTCCAGCTGATGCAAAATTCACCCGCTAGACTATTAAATGATTCTAAGAAAGAAACAATTTTGATGATGCTGTAATTTCTTTCTTTGTATTCTAAGAAAAAAACAATTTTGATGATGCTGTAATTTCTTCTTTGTAAAGCAGTTTGTACATTGTTTCGTAAAGTGCTATACAAATGAAATGTATTTTAGTTGCTCATCATTCTGTTTAAAGGGCAAGCAGAGAGGGATGGTTTGTGTATGTTATGTGGTCTGTGCACTGATTGAGGAAAAGTTGTTGTTTTGCTGCGCCCTGCTGGTTCCTCGGAGTGAGTAACATTCAGACTTTTTCTGTTCCATCCCCTCAGCTGAAGCCCCACATCAACGGACCCTTCACCCCTGACCTCTGTAACCCAGTCTCTGAAATCGGTGCGGAGGCTAAGAAACATGGCTGGCCCCTGGAGGTCAAAGTCGGTAAGCATTGTCTCAAAATGTCACCATATTCAGACATGTTGGTTATGTGCGGAAACATTTGAACTGAACAAGATTCATCATCATCTCAGCGTTCTATGGCATGCCTCTTACCCCTTTTGGTGTTAAACATTATGTTATAATTTAGCTATTGAAAAATAGCAGATCTACAAGCTCATAACGTGCCACCAAGTGGCGCGGTACGAGCTTGTAGGTCTGCTATTTTAGAAAAATCGTTAAAATGTGCCTCAAATCTTTCAGAAAATTGTCATGATTTAGAAGATGTATATTATTTTTTTTCGACGTCGGGCCTAAATGGGTTATATTACTTCAAAGAGCTCTTCCTCTTACTACTATAGGCTTGATTGGCAGCTGCACCAACTCCAGTTACGAGGACATGGGCAGGGCAGCCTCCCTGGCCAAGCAGGCACTGGACAAGGGGATGAAATGCAAGTCCTTCTTCAACATCTCCCCCGGCTCGGAGCAGATCCGTGCCACCATTGAGCGTGATGGATACGTGAGTACTCAGTAACACACTGAGAAGAGAGTCAAACTCCCCCCAATCTTTATTTGTCTCACTCTCTCAGCGATCCATTCCCCTTTTTTGTATTCTTTACTCTGTTCAGGCCACTTCGCGGCCCTCACATCTACGTCACTTGAATATAGTTTTGTTACAGACAGTGGGGTCTTTGAGTGACAGAGTTTTGGGCCAATTTTAATATATAGACTAGTAGTAGGATAGTAGTAGTGGAAAGGTTGAGGTGGAATTCAGTACTTGGCCAGAAAGAGTTGCATTACTACATGTCATTACATGTGAATACGACCTTAATCACTCCTTTTAATTTTTTTCGCCCAGGGCTTTTTGCTTTTACTCCTACATTCCTCCTCGCATCTCTCTTGAAATGAAGTGCTTAGGATAATAAAAACTCTTATTCTTGAGCTGACGAGAGGTTTCGGTCTTCCCACAGTCAAAGATCCTGAATGACGTAGGAGGCGTGGTGATGGCCAACGCATGTGGTCCATGTATCGGACAGTGGGACAGGTGGGTGGCCGAACAATGTGTTGCATGCTCATAATGTGTTGCCCTGAGGGCTTAATGTGGGCTTACCTGAGAATGTCAGCTATCCTACCAGCTGTTAGCTTTTCATAATAATAGTCTCCTCATCTCTCTGTTAATAAAACTGGCTGAGTGAGACCGAATGCATCCCAGATTTACTTCTGATGGTTTTAAACGGCTTTCAATATTTCTGTCTGCTCTGAAAGTGGTCAAAAAGATATAGTTTATGACTATTCGTTGTTATAGTTGTGGTGTGGATTCTGTTATTCACTTAAGTTGGAAGAATTTATATATATATATATTACACACACATATAGTTATTTGTAAATTATGCTTTGCATTCAGGCAAGACATCAAGAAGGGAGACAAGAACACCATCGTGACTTCCTTCAACAGGAACTTCACGGCCAGGAACGATGCTAACCCACAAACGCATGCCTTCGTCACCTCCCCCGAGGTACATACAGGACACGTCTTTAGGTGATCTTTTGTGTGTGTATATTTCCCACTTTATAGTTTCATTTATCCTGAACTTGCTTGGCTATGTTATCCCTCCTCCCAGATCGTTACAGCGATGGCCATCGCCGGCACCCTCGACTTCGATCCGGAGAAAGACTTCCTGACAGCCCCAAATGGTGAGAAGTGGATGCTGGAACCGCCCTATGGAGACGAGCTCCCTACCAAGGACTTTGACCCAGGCCAGGACACCTACCAGCACCCCCCACCCGACGGCGCTGGCCTGAGAGTGGATGTAAGCCCCACGAGTAACCGGTTGCAGCTGCTGGAGCCCTTTGACAAGTGGAGCGGGAAAGACCTGGAGGACCTACAGGTTCTCATCAAGGTCAGTGGGAGAGCGGGAGGGTAAATAATAAGGTTGTTTAAGTTTTTTATTTGCTTGCCTATAAGTAAATCTGGCATCCGTCGAGTTCTACATTTAGATTCGATCTCTTGAGGGTCGCCAGCCACTCCAATGCATGGCTTTTGAAATTATGCCATATATTGTTTGTTTAGAGCACTTTTAACAAAGTCTATGGACTTTTAATTGTTTGTTTAGGGCATAATATGATTACGTGAGACATCATCATATGGCCTATATATATATATATATACACACACACACACACACACACACACACACACACACTGCATTCATGTAACGTGTATAGTGGCAGTGAATCTGCAATTAATTAATGACCCACGTCATGTGGCAGCCACAGTGCGTGCCCCTCACTTCACAGTATCTATTTTCCTAGGTGAAGGGAAAATGCACCACAGACCACATCAGTGCAGCTGGGCCCTGGCTGAAGTTCCGTGGCCACCTGGATAACATCTCCAACAACATGCTGATCGGAGCTGTCAACATTGAGAATGATGGCATTAACAAGCTCAAGAACCTGCTTACTGGAGAGTACGGAGGTGTGCCTGATGTAGCCCGTCACTACAAGGTACAGGAGCGTTGGTCCACTCCCAGTATTCTTCAAAACCTGACCTGACTATCTAAAACAAACATACCCCCTTTGTGTGCAGTGCACTTTGAATTCTCACCCAGCTGTGTATGCGTGTTGGTGCCTTTAGGCCAATGGTCTTTCATGGGTGGTGGTTGGAGATGATAACTATGGTGAGGGCTCTAGCAGAGAGCATGCTGCCCTGGAGCCTAGGCACCTTGGAGGCAGAGTCATCATCGTCAAGAGCTTTGCCAGAATCCACGGTATGGTCCTGTTCCCAACTTTTGTCAGCCATCTGTAGGATTGTGATGATTTACACATAAGCAAATAAAGAAATGTTTTACAACTGCAGCACTACACAGTTGCTATTCATCTTGGCTTGGAGCCCTGCTTTTACGAGATTCAAAACATTCTATTTTTGTCAATTAAAAAACTATTTGGACACAAATGTTTTCTTTATGTCCTGCTTTCAGAGACCAACCTTAAGAAACAAGGTCTTATCCCTCTGACCTTCAACACCCCCTCAGACTACGACAAGATCCGCCCCGATGACAAGATCTCCATCAGAGGACTCAAATCGTTCATTCCAGGAATGGTGAGCTGGTCGCAGGACATTCACTGCAATTTGCTTTAATCGTGTGCTGCTGAATTGAGCACCCCAAGGGCTTTACCTGCTAAAAGGCCAAGCATTTGCTAATATTAGGAGGCAGTTTTTTATATTTGCTCCTCCTCCTCAGCCTCTGACAGGGGTGGTGAAGCACAGCGATGGCAGCGAGGAAACCTTGCAGCTCAACCACACCTTCAACGAGACACAGATCGAATGGTTCCAGGCAGGCTCGGCCCTCAACAGGATGAAGGCGCTGCAGCAGCACTGAGGAAGAGGACTGAGTTATACAAAAGTACGGGCAGGCGAGGGAGGAAGTTGAGGATCGTCCTGGGGGGAAAGCGGGGCATCATAGTAAATACGGTGTATTAAAGAGTAATAATTTATACTTAGTTGTGCTCCGGTGCTGTGCATTGAAAATGGCTGATCTACAAGCTTACAATACTTGGCAATGTGACGTGTTGTGAGATTGTAGATCTGCTGTTTTTGGTGCACGACACTGTGCAACAGAGTATATAAATCACTCACTCGAGCAGTCCATGGTTGATGGTTGGTTCTGTTCTATACATTGGCTAACGACTTGGAACAGAGCAAGTGTTCTCTATACACGCCCACATACTGGGTGTTGAACAGTGCTTTTACTCGAGTGTTATGCACATGTTGATGATGGAGCACACATCAGTTCTCTTTAGCCAGTTGTCTGCAGTGTAGATTATTTCCCATACCCTCCAATGTTAACCTTGGTTTTGGCGAGGGCAAGAACCTGACACCAAGCACTGTGGCTAATGATACGTTATCAAAGAGTTGGGTGACATGAGTCATGACAGGAAGAAGCTAGGCAATGGGGTGCAATCAAAGCTGCAACTAATGACAATTGACAATATTCACACGATGGCCATTTTGATCTTAATTGATACTCTTACCCTGTCGGGTTCGAGTCCCCTTCCCAAGTATGAAGTAAGGGCGAAATGACTTGAGTGAATATGGTCAATGACACTACATAAACACTTTACCACTTGAACCCCAGCATGCCTATTCTGGGGGAACATTTGCCAAAAATAGTAGATCTATAAGTTTGTAGGCCCGTTGTGATCTTGTAGATTGGCTATTTTTGGCGACGGATTTGGTGTAGAATAGATGGAAGTGGTCCGAATTCATTTGTAACTCAGGTTGGTGTTACTAAGACAGATGCTACACAGTAAGGGAATGTATGACTAGAATCATTACAATGAAAAGGGGTGGTATAAAAGATGAATAGGTTGCTGTTCGAGCATTTTAATAATGAGCGCGATGTCAGTCAACAACGAGAGTCTGACTTCTGATGTTGGACATGGACACAATATACACACTCAACTTTATCAATGACAGAACATGCTGCCAACTGCTGTGCTGTCTTTGTTTTCACAGCTGTTTAAATGGACTGGTGGTAATAGAAGCCAGTCTCATCTCTGCCGTAGCACGCTTAGCTTAGCCAATAACCTTGTTGCTGTAGTGTGTACAGTATTTGCAGGCTGCGTGGCAATGATTTACTATAATTTGACCTGCTTCAGTTTGTTCTGACGATCCATCCAGCCATACCCAATGACATGGTATCTTGTATGTAGCGGTGTACATTGTTAATGTTGTAAAAGAAAAAAGTTTTAATGAGACCGGTTGTAGATTTTCAAAGGTAAACTATGGACTTGTATGCTAAACCACTGTAATATAAGAGTACCTGACCCTTATCTGCACGCACACTCTAACCATCACTCACTAACCACATCACTGTACATTGGATCATCTTTATAAGGTCAAAAGCTTCCATGCAGTGGCTTTCAGAATTTGTATTTATTTATTTTTGTCTTGCAAAAGCTGCAAATCATATACATGTGCATTTAAAAAAAGGAAAAAAAAGCATGTCTTTTTATCACAATGTTCTCTTGACATGTCTCGAGAGCCTGCAGTTAAACTTCATGGACTTGTGTGCTTTTGTTCTTGTGTGTTTTGAATAGGGTCATATTGATTCTCGGATTTTGTTTTTTTTGCTGTGTGAAAGGGAAAGGCACTCTTAAGACTGGAGTTGCACAACAGAACAATGGGATCCTGGTTCCTGCCACAAGGCAAAAATCACTCCTGTCTGGAAGAAATGTACCAACATTGGCTGTGATTAATAGCTCACCAGTATTTAACTAATTTCAGATATAATCAATGCTCTTTAAGTGAGGTTATGTAGCTGGCGTAAAGGTCCCCTGATCGCCTTACATAATCTCCAGATACAAAATAAATTTTCCAATTGGCAATGAATCACTAACTGAAGTTATATTAAATGCCAAATCACACTCTTGCTCGATGTGTCTTGTTTCCATGAAATTGTTTTTATTTTCTCCATTTTCTGTATTACAGCAATGGCGGCTGCTCAGTCACAAATGGGTTGTACAATAAAATTCACTGATCTTATTTCTTTACACTGGTTATGCTTATGTTATTATTTTTGCTTGATTTATTATAATTCAGCTAACTATATTTGGGGCTTTAATAATAGTCTCCAGTCCCAGGCCAAGACTTTGCAAATGCTTAGCTTAGGTGTCAAACATGGAGAAGATGATCATTCGGCATTGCCATTTGCCAGTCACATGTAGGGATGAGAATGCTGATTATACTTTCGCTCTTACAGTACGTAGAGGTACAGTAGTATCATTGAACACCATATTATTGAATTTTGTATAAATCCTTACAAATGTATTTTATATTGTTTAAAAAAAAAGTTCTATGATCCAGTAGTAATAAGTTTGAGTAACAGTCAGTGCGCTCCCCATCACTGGTATAGTGCCTTTCTACAAAGCACTTTACAATGTATTTCAAATTCTCCCATTCACAGACAAACCATATGGAAGGCACCAACCTCCATCAGGAACAATTAGTGCTTCAGCAGGGTTTTGCTCAAGGATACTTCAACACCCTGGGGAAGCCAGGGATCGAACCAGGAACCTTCTCATTCCACTCTACTGCGCCCCTCTCCAGCTATTTTAGTAAACAGAAAATACTTTTCCAGAACCGGATCCTAATTTTATTTTTTGTTTCATCACTTTCACTTTCACTTAATTATCCTGTAGCCTATGAGTTCTCTCTACTGACTGGATACAATTTGTATCCCAAACCTGAAAATGTATTTTCTGTTTACATCTTAAATATATATCCAGGCCCAGTTTTGGATTATGATAGTAATGATATCATACAGTTAATTTCCTGCTCCTCTCTACCTTGATGACATTTGAAAATAAAAAATGCTTACATTTTACAGAACTCAGATGTGATGATGTCCTGCAGAGCATATTTGGCTCAGAGTTGCACCTGCTGCTGCCTGGCTGGTGATTTCATTGTGTCGGTAAGGCTAAGGGTAAAGCATGCACGATGGTGACGATGCACCCCACCCCCTCCATCTCTCTCTCTCTCCTTTTCAGTTGATGCTTTCATCCAGCCCAGTGTAGACACTAGACAGATCCGCTTGCGCTACATCCATACCAAGAGAGTTACTACACCACATGTCCATGCTGCTTTTTATCGGATTGCATTATAGGCCTAACAATAACATTAAGTAACATCAAAAGTCAAGCTACCGCACGGATAGCGTGACAAAGGCTGGGCGTTTTACGGTAAGAGATCGATATTAGCGTTTATGGACATTTTAAGCTTTAGATACCGAGATTTGTTTTTTATCGGCCTGCCCTGTCCGCTTTGTTTTATATCAGTATTTACTATTTTGGATACAATTATGATAATAATGATGATTATTATTGTTATTATAGTTATGTTATTAGCCTATATTTTATATATCAAAAACATTTTATGCCAGACATTGCCAGCCCAGGTCGAGGACGCATTTTGTTTTGACGGCCAGTTGGACTAGAGCATCCATTCTTCTCCTTGTCTCTATATGTGAGAATGTTCTGGAATCAAGACGCCTGTGAGGCGGCTGCATGCTTTTATGGGTGAATAATTTAGTATATTTCATTACACCCCCCAGGCTACTCGTCCCTAAACAGCCACTTTTATCTCCAAAAGTTGTTTATTTAAAGTTTGAAGGCGCGCGCGCATGTGTGTGTTTTGTGTGTGTGTGTGTGTGTGTGTGTGTGTGTGTGTGTGTGTGTGTGTGTGTGTGTGTGTGTGTGTGTGCGTGTGCGTGTGCGTGTGCGTGTGTGTGTGTGTGTGTGTGTGTGTGTGTGTGTGTGTGTGTGTGTGTGCGCGCGCGTACACGCAGAGGAACTATACACGTGTCTCCCATGCTGATTTCTACAGCCACCGGCGTGGCCTGGTTTTTGGGGAGGTACAACTTGCAAGGCTTGCTCCAGCTGGCCCTTTGTCTCAGTTTCTCTGTCTCTTTCTTTAACTCTCTAGTCTAGTATCATCTAGGTTACAGCCCGACCAGCATGAGTAGGCTAATTTGCCAACTTTCAGAAAGAGGCTGCCCACATGTAGCTTTATAGTTACCTTATTACATGAAGTGTTGTAGAGGTGTGTGTGTGTGTGTGTGTGAGAGAGAGAGAGAGAGAGAGAGAGATACAACAGTGTTAGTGAATCTGTGCAGTCACCATCATTCCATCAACACCCTCACTCCCCATTGTGATGTCAGGAGGATAAAAGTCTGCCCGTGTTCCTCTTCAACAGACAGTGACCACTTTGCAACCTCTCAAATGCGATAGGGAACGAGAGATGATAACGTTTATCCTGGCATGCTTTATGATGAATACTACCTTTGAACAGCGTGTTACTTAATGCTCAGGTCATTTTTTTGTTTTGTTTTTTGTTATTGAAGTATTGACTCTGTCAGGGAGCACATCTGATATCGCACAACCTCACTCAATGTGGATTATTTGTTTTCTTAACAGTTATGAAGCAATAATAAAGCCCATTCTAGCATGATCGCATTATGAAGTTGAAATGAGCCTTAACTGTGTCCAACATTGCGATAAGCTATATTGTGACGTTGACATGCCAACCCCAACCAGGTTCAAGTTATCTGAACCGTTTTCCTGTATCTTTCTCTATTCTTTCCCCCTTTCTTGAAACTGCAAATCATGGGAGATTGTACGACAAAGAATTTCACCCACCTTTTCCACACAAGTCATGTAAACCTGTGATATTTGATAATGTGACAAAAAAGTTTAAGTTGTTTGCAGGGCATCTCCCATGCAGTCAGGCAGTCTCCACCCTGACCCTGATGGCAGAGAAGGACAAGCGTCCTCCCTCTATGCACCCTACTATATTTAGCTCATGACACTCCTTCCCAGTTCCCACACACATACACGGTCAGGGAAAGACAGAGAAAGAGAGACAGAGAGAGAGATGGATAGAGATGGGTCCTGCATGCCACACATTAAACTCATCAATCTTTAAATTGTCACGCTCTGCAGACGTGCACTAGATGAAGAGCGTGGTTAAACTGAAGATCGTTGCCATCAAGGATCCATACATTTTGATTTATCTTCCTTTTCATATCACTTTTGGTATTATTCTAGTCTTGTCTTGTCTATCGTTTAAGATTAGTTTTTCCCTTTTCTTTTTTTTGGGGGGGGGGGGGGGGGGGGGGGGGTTAGGCCTTTATTCATAGGACGGTACTCAAAGGAAATGGGTTGAGAGATGGGGAGTGACACACAGCAAAGGTCATCAGGATCGCGATTCGAACCTCTGACACGCTGTCAGGCTGGCATTGCCCGGACCACCACATCGGCAGCCCAGGCCTTGTCTTACATTATTGTTTTCATTTTATTGTTAGTCATGCTAACAGTAACACAGGCATCATAATGTTCGCAATGAGAGAGTTACATACCTTTACAGGTACAGGTACAAAATAAAACTAGAAAAAGTGCCCCTCGGGACACAGGTCTCCACCAGGATAAAAGCAATTTACAATTTAGGCATTTAGCAGATGCTCTTAATCCCGAGCGATTTACAGTAAGTGTTTAAGTTCAGCAGAAATTGGCCTCAAAGTTTAGTCTTGGCCTCTAGGGAGTGAGCATGCAAAGTTGTACACAGATCGGTGCAATTATAAGAACATAAATTGGCCTGTTATAGCGCCACCATGAGTCCGATTTGTTTTATGTGGCATTTCTTCCTCTGCATAGTGTGGTAATGTATGTGCATAATTTCACAGAAAGCGCACACTGTGTTCAGCATTTGAGGCATTTTGTTCAAAACGGACAAATCTGCAGAACTTTGGAAGGCAATCTTAGCCAATGGGGATGGAATATGGAGACGCGGAATGGTCCGTGTTGATCACATGACTATAGAGATGGTGTATACGAGTTGCGTGATGTATGGATAAAATGTGTACGAGACGAGTAATATAAAGAAATGTGTTATGCAAAAGTCTGCCTTATGGTGGCGCTATAACAGGCCGTTGTGGAATAATTGGGGCAGAGTTTTGGGCCGTGCCAACCTTAGCCGGAGATTAGCTGTACACACACGGACGGACGGATGGAGTGCAAAACATACCTTCGGCCTGGTGGAGACAATTATTAGATGGTGTTAATCCACAGAAGCCAGAGAATGCCATGGACGGCATTGCCTGTTCTTAAATTCCTTAAGTGTTCATTTCTGTTTTCTATTTTTGGAACATTGTTTTGGCCAGTATTATTTATTTTTGTATTGTCGCTGGCTTTCACCGTTTGTTAATTGGAGGTAAATAAAATACCCCAAAATCTACCTTGTCTACTTTGTGGAGCCTCGTGTCATCGGCCAGCCTTTTCACACCCATGTTGAGGTTTCTGCTCAATTGTTCCTTTTTCAAGAAAGAAAATTAGAAGTTAAATATTTCTAATGAACAGAACTGGAATGTAATTTTGTTAACCAGGAACTCTGACCCCAGATAAAATGCTGTGTTATTTTTGCATAATTTACTGACTGCAAACTCTGGCTACCATTTCGTGCCTAATTGAGAACGAATACTTTTAAAATAACCAATTTGGCTTACAGTCAGGCAAGACCAATACAACGATGGATGTTGGTGAAGTGTGATGAACCACACTGCAGTCCAAGAGAAGCAGGATAATTATTGGGATTGTCTTGGGACATTTACAAAGCCATAATTATGATATACTGTATATCACACCCTAATGCTGTGTTAATCACATTGCTTTCATGCTTTGTTGTTGTTTTTCACTCACATTGCCTTTGTGTGTGCATATGTGTGTGTAGTTATTATTTTCTGTGACCCAAAAGGACCTAATCGCCATGTACCCTTCTCATTCCGTCTGCACGTTGATTTGAATCCCTTATCTTTCCATTCCTCTCTCGCTTCCTCTCACATAATTCAATTTAAGAAGCTCTCTTGGCACAAATAAGATTGTATTGGTAGAAAACACAAACACATCTCATATCTCTCTCACCCCTCTAACCTCCCACCCAGCCTCTCTCTATCTCCCTGAGCCCCGGGTCCCTCCACAACCTTTTCTCATTCTCTACTCTCTGATTCCCTCTCATCTATTCACAGCCGTTCTCTCTCTTTATCATCAGGAAACGATTTCTCCTGTCCACCTGTGTGATGTCATCACTTTCTCTTCCAATTCACAAAGTGTACCCTCACCCATTTGTCTTTCCTCTCTGCTTGTTTGATTAACCTTAAAATAACTTTACTTACTTCTCTCTCTCCCTGTCACCCCTCGACCCCTCTCTCTCTGTCTCTTTCTTTCTTTCTTAGGCCGTTCTCATATCCGAGACGTTTCAAAAGTTTCCATCTGTGTCTCTCTCCCTTTTATCTTTACTGATTCTCTTTCTTCTTGGTTCCAGAGATGGACCAAAACCACTGAGCTACTGTTCTGTACCCAAAATAAATCTCCATCCTTCTCTCTCCTAACCCTTCCAACAGCAGGAGATGGCTGACCCGGACCCCCCTTCGCCGGCCGCCGCCCCACTGCCCTCACCCCAGATCCCCCTCCAGCTCTCTTTCCCCTTCCTGAGGGAAGGCAGCCGCGTGTGGGAGAGGGACAGAAAACCACCCCAGCCAGGGGACCTGCCCAGCCCACTGCCCACCAAACGCACACGGACGTACTCAGCGTGAGTAGCAACAATGGGTGTGTGTCTGTGTGTTGCCAGGATATGCAATAGTTTTAGATTTCTATTCTTCTTTCTGCAAGATGTGTTTCTTTTCATCTTCGCTTCGATCTCCCTGATGCCGCCTCTCTCTCTCTCCACCAAATGGACCCAGTAATGGCCATTTGGGTCAATATTTAGTGTTAAACTAGTAATAATAAATAATAATAATGAATTTTATTTATATTGCACTTTTCATTCACAAGGAATCTCAGAGTGCTACAAGGTTAAAAACATATGATCTATCATAAAAGGTTAAAAACAGGGTTAACAAAAACAGTGCAAAACAGTGCAAAGCGACAGTTCAGCACAAAAAGGCCTTCCGAAACAGGAAGGTTTTCAGGCCTGTTTTAAAACATTCAAACATTCAACAGTGTTGATTTGAATCCCTTATCTTTCCATTCCTCTCTCGCTTCCTCTCACAATTCAATTTAAGAAGCTCTCTTGGCACAAATAACATTGCCAAGTATTGGTAGAAAACACAAACACATCTCATATCTCTCTCACCCCTCTAACTTACCCCTCTAATCTTAAAATGCCATAAAATAACAATAATAAAATAAAACTCCACAAAACATTTTATCTGTGTATGTCATCAGGTTGGACCAATACCGGCTGACAGGAGGTATTAAAGCGTAATTTTAGTTTATTCAACTAAAGTCCGGTGCAAAGAGCTTCATGAGCGTGATATACAGAATATACTGTATTATTTAGTATTAGTGCATGTTGCATTAAAATACAAAAAACTGACAAATTAAATTAAACTTCTGTGTGTGTGTGTGTGTGTGTGTGTGTGTGTGTGTGTGTGTGTGTGTGTGTGTGCGTGCGTGCGTGCGTGCGTGCGTGCGTGCGTGCATGCGTGCGTGGACAGTACGGTGCGGGCCAGATCTGGCCCAGTGTTTAAAGGAGTGTGTAAGAACTTTTCCAGGTCACAGGGTCATGGCTTCATACAACCTTCCAATGGTGGAGAGGACATCTTCGTCCACATCTCTGAGTGAGTGGCAGAACTCAGCACAATCACAATCACTTCATTTTCACATCATAGATTTGCAGGAGGTGTAAAGCACTGTTTCCCAAACAGGGACCCATCTTTCAGTTGCGGACCAATTTTTATGGGTCGCGAGTAAATATTTTAAAACGTTTATAGGAGAAAATCAGGATTAAAAACAAAATCAATTTTCCATAAAAAGTAGTGAAAGTTTAGATCTACAAGCTCACAATGTGGCATGAAGTGACGTGTTGTGAGCTTGTAGATCTGCTATTACAAATTTGGGTCTCGGGCAAACGTCAACATTTGCTTTTGGGTCTTGAGCTACCACTGGTGTAAAGAAGTGGGTGATTTCTTTTCCCTCTGCAAGCTCCATCATTTTTCTATGTTCTGGTCCCCACATATGTAAAGCGTCTTTGAGTACTTATGAAAAGCTCTATATAGATCCCAGATATTATTATTTAGTTATACGGCAGTTATAGCGCTCAGTGTGAATGGCCCTATAATGAGGTCAGCTTACAGCATAAAGCATATTTTAAGCATTATTCAAGGTATGTGGGCCACAGTAACATAAAGCAGATCTTCCTACTTCAACTCTGTGGAGATTTGGTACCTGCAGGGTGAACCATGTCTGTAAACGTGTACAGTGGCTACCAACATTCCAAGCAAGCAGGGCTGAGAGATGCCTTTTGTAAAATACCTTATGAATAAATAAAAACAAAAGCTGATCCCTCCTCACCGATAGAGCAGGCACGCCAGTGTTTTTGGTATACTGTTTTTGGTGTAATTAATGTTTAATGCAGAGTTATAGCCTACTGCATCTAAGGTTTTGAGAGTTGAACAGGCCGTCTTCCCATAAATAACATCCCTGTATCAGAATATATAGAGAGGGAAAATTATTGAAGGAAAATTGAGATAGATAGGTTTGAGATTTGAGAATCACCCATTGATTCTTGTGCATCAATAATACATTAGACATAAGCTACCACCATATTGGAGACAGTATAGATATTATGCTATGCTATCTCCAACCCCATTCAACTGTAAAAAACAAAAAAACCCAGTCCTATTGAGAAATCACAAGAAGTATTAAGGACAGCTTTGTGTGTAGGTCGCCCCCCACTCACCTAAAAGTGATGTATGATCACTTCATCATACATCATCGCCACCATACATCATCATCATGATTCAAGGCACCGCTCATTTGTGCCTTTTGCGTTTTCCTCTTTTTCACATTTCTATTGCAAACATTCAGACAATGGTTAGTAACAATGTCAGAAACACCACAGGCAGGATATGTCTCTGGTCTGTTTCAGATTTTGCTTCCTGGCAACGTCTCCAGCTTGGCCAGGCACTGCAATGAACACATTTGGTAGCTTTCATGAATGAGAGGAGACGTGGTTGTCTGCATCCTCCCCAGACCCATGTCTCCTGCCGTCAATGTGATGACTAAAGCTGGGGTGGAATTAAAGATTCTATAAAAAAGAATGCTCAAATCAAAAATATCTAACAGAAATGCTATAACATATGCTTAAGAGCTTCGTCAAAACGAATTCATGTCATCATCCAAACCCTCATCCCCCCCACCCTTCTCGTCCGATCTCTACCCTGTGTTTCCCCAACAGCATCGATGGAGAATACGTGCCAATGGAAGGAGACGAGGTCACATACAAGGTGACTCACATCCCACCCAAGAACCAGAAGTTCCAGGCAGTGGATGTGGTGATTACCCACTTGAACCCAGTCACCAAACACGAGACCTGGTCAGGCCAGATCTTCAGCTCCTAGACCAGGGCTGGGTGGAGGGGGTTTGGGTGGTCATTGTCTTCGTTCTGGTGGTTTCCGCTGTTACTTCTGGGGAGTGAGAGAACAGGCTTTCGGGGGGAAACCATTGAGTCAGAGGTCAGAGGTCATGTTGTGATGGGATGAACTGGCTTTGGGGAATTGTCTCTGGCTTCTGGGAAAAGAAAAGGAGGTTATGTGAAGAGGGTCTAGGTTTAAGTTATATCTTTCACTGTGGTGGAAGGAATAGGTTGTGGTTTATTGGGTGATGGTGAAAGGTGGTCTATAAGAATGTTTTGGGACAGGTCTGCTGGTGTGTACTGTATGTATGCGTGTAGTATGTGTAGTGTACTGTATGTATGCCACACGTCACATGTGACGTTTGCATGAGCATTTGGGAAGATTGACTGGTTTTTTATGGCTACAGATAGACATTTCAGAGGTGGAATGGTTTTTCGTGGTTTTAGTTCCAAAATAAGAGACATTGTGTTGTAGCCAACCCCTATGACGGCCATCCGTTACAGTGGTAGAGAGGGGGCTGGAGATAGATGAGGGAAAATTAAGGAATGGGAGGAAAGCATAGAGGGAAGGGGCATAGGAAACCGACGGATGATGGAGTAATCGTGTGAAGATGTATTTCGGCAGAGATGCAGCTATTATGCTTAACATGATATAAAGTATTTTTAAGGGAATACAGTTGTTGAAGTCAGCGTTGGCAAGTTTTCACAGGGGTGATTTGCTACTACTGTACATTTGGGTGTTTCAAAGGTCAGTCCAGTAAAACTGTGTGACAATGGAAAATCAAATCCAGAGTGCGTAGACACGGCAGTAAAGGCCAGGCCAGGTTTGGTTTAACAACATGAACCCATAGCATCCCTATTCTGGGATGGACATCCTGTGGCAATAGCCGAACTACAAGCTCCTGACATAAACGTATCGCAACGTGACAGTAGGTTTCATGCGACATGGCAAACTGTGAACAAAACAACATATGAACAAAAATCAACAACATGTGTCCTAAATTATGAGTTTATAATTATAATTATTTATTTATTGACTTATTTATTTTCATTTTTAGCTAATTTAAGCTAAAAGTCAAAATTGGCACAAGCGGTGTGTTATATTTGTGCTAATCTAGGCTTGTTTATGTATGTACACTATTCACTCTAATGATGCTGTCTTGTTGAAGCCCATTTCAGCTATGCTATATCACATGTAGAAGGACAAAATCTTGGAATCCTTGTTTCCCTTTTTTAATATAATGAATTGATGTAGACGACAAAAACAAGAAAAGAAAAAAGAAAGAAAAAACGTTACTTTTGGAAATTCACACATTCTGTACCAATTGTTGTGTTTCATTATCTTAGAATGTGACCATTCTTTTTCCTCATGCAGCAACACATACAGAATGTAACTGGAGCCTTCTTGAAATGTGTCCATGTCAGGTTTCTATGCATCTCTAATCACACCTTTAAGTCATCACCATGATTGTGATTCAATCAGTGGTGGACAAAGTACTCAACTCCAGTACTTCAAAGCGTATATACTCCTGGTCAAATATTACTCAATTACTCAAGTGAAAGTTCTGTCAAAGTTGTACTTCAGTTAAAGTAGTGGAGTACTTGCTGTTAAATCATCACAGTGATTTAAAAACGTAAATACTGTAAGTTGTCAATATCAATGCAGATTTTACAGAAATTATCAAAAATAGTCAAATTTGCAGATCTACAAGCTCACAACGCGTGCCGTCGCATTGAGTCAAATCATGATATTTGTTTTTGGAAATGTAGTCGAGTGAAAGTACGGTATCTAAAAATATGAATACTCAAGTAGGAAATACAAATAATTTAACTAACTACAGTACTCAATTAAATATACTTCCTTACTGTCCACCACTGGATTACATCATACATTAATGTACTGTAGCTTGATTTCTTTGCCGCAGATGCATTCATTTTGAGATTTGATTGTGATCGCAAGCACTTTTATTTACCGGTATTTGTTTTTGGTCAAATCACTGTGACACTGTATTTTGTCATTAAAATCTAATTTAAATAAAAACGTACTACTGTATACGTGCTGTGTTTTTCTCTCCCCTATTCTATTCCTTTTTATTCTGCTCTGTTTAGCTTTTTTAAATCACCATATGTTTTATAGATTCACCAGTCGGTCCAAAAAGTAAAAGTACGAATCTCGCTTATTTTCTGAAATACATTTCAAATGTATACTATTGATACAGTATATAGGACAACATGCATTTTACATACATAATAATATACATACAATAGATATAGAACTGTGGTTCTCAACCAGGGGTGCGGGGACCACCAGTGGTCCTTGAAAGCTCCACACGTCCCAAACTCTTCTCCCTTCTGTCTCCAAAACTATGGAATGCACTTCCCATTGCAATCAGAACTACTGATTCACTCCCTCCCAGTCTTCCGCCGCAGTCTGAAAACGCACCTCTTCAGACTCCATTAGCCCATAGCACTTAGTAGTACTTGCACTAGCCTTGACCTCCTACAGGCGTATGCAAAGGCTCAACTTATGTAACTTAGACAGCATTTTATGTAGACTTATAGCATTGGGGTTTTCCAAATCACTGAATGCTCCTTTAACTCTTGAGAATGTAAAATGAAACCAAATGGACCTGCACTCTCATGAGTTAAATTATTGTTAAACATTCTGCCTTACTTAAGTTAATTTTTCCTGTTATTTCTCCTATGGCACCAACATCAATAGGCCTACAGCATTTTGGGTCTGCAAGGCAAAATCTCATCAAATGCAGAATACATAATGGGCCTTGATATGAAAAGGGTTAAAAACCAAAGATGTAGATTGTAGAAGACCTATTTAACAGTTGCAGAATCATAATTGCCTCCCTGGTGATCGTTGACGAGTGTCAACGAACACCACCTGGACACAGACATGTGGCCTATATTGGGGAACCCACCATGGGCTACATACATTCAGATAGATTGCTTGTGAAGGTACTGTAGTGTAGGCTATATTTAATGTAGTATACTACCAGTAAGACGCCTGAGGGCGAGAAGCGACCTCACCCTAAAGGGCGGGGTCGTGTGCATGCATCCGCCTAGGTGACAGCAGACGAGCGCTATCTATCTATCTATCTATCTACATGGGGGGTCAGATCAACATATGGAATGAATTCTGTACTGGCCATATATGGAGCGTGTCTTGAGTGTACTGTACGGGGTTTGATGAGGTCAGATCAACATATGGAATGTCAGAACAGGTTGCTCCAGATCCAAGGGTGGCAGCGGGGGCAGTGTCAGGCCTGGGGTGACGGACCAACCAACCAACCAACTGACGGGAAATGCACGTTTTCGACCTGCAGTCGCAAATAATATACTATGAGTATTCAGTGTTATGTTAAATTAAATATAATGAGTATTGTCACGGGGCAACCCGTGCCCCATATACAAAGACACATGACACTGCGTTCTATAACATGCAAGGACTATTTTAAAATTGTGTGTTGGAGTTTAAATGATCACTGATTGCCAATTGTCTCTCCTGCACTGCTGTTGGCATTTCCCTTGAGTAGGAAGGGGCCAAAAGTGCTATGCAGGAGAGGGGTGTTTCTTATGCTGTCTTATTGTCATTGAGTTTACAGGCTGATTTATACTTGTTTAATTGTAACGCATAATTGAGAATGTTTAGGTTACTTTTCAAGGTGTTATTTATGGCAGTATTTATTTGAAAGTATTTATTGAGAAGAAATGTTGCTAATTGATTCTGTGTCCTGTGGTAGGATCCACTCCTATTTAAGGGAGGCTGCAGGCACAGACAAGTTAGTTGGATGTGGGCTTTGACACATAACATCCCTGAGGGAGAGCTACAGGCCTTGTGGGATCAAGGTACAGCCTGAAGAGAGCGCTCATCCTGTTTGGGTTTTGTTAAGGAGTGTTGCCCAAGTATTTATTTATCTTTTTGTCCTTTCTTTATATTTGTTGCCTGTAATACAGTGTGCTATTGAGAATTATTGCACTGAACTATATTGTCTGGACTTTTGGTGGATGAGTTTGTGGAAAATAAAAGCCCTTAACTACAATTAACGATTAAAAATCACACCCGTGTGAAGTGAGGGGCGCTAATGTATTAAAGTCTAACTCATGTTGATTAGGTGATGTAATGGTGATGTAAAACAAACGGTGACAAAACAAACATTAAATTATCTTTATTGTTGATGACATTTAATGTTTGTTAGGTAAAGGTATATTTTCCCTTTATTGTCAATGCCGTTTTTAAAACAAACATTGAACTAAAAACAAACATTAAACCTGTATATAGGAGGGGCTCCTCAAAAAAAGAATGCATAACGTTATACCATTTTTTGCACAATTCTTTTAGTTATAATTAGGATCTAATAGATCTATTACCAGCCATGTTTCCTCCTATTATTCTAGATATACAGTAATAGCTTGAGATGGTGCCTCTGCTGTACCATTATGCTGTGAGTGACCTGACCTGCCTGTAAAAGCAGTGAGCTCCATAGAGGGCATCTGCAAACTGCTGTTGAAGTTCCATCCATTGGTTGCTGAAGCATTAATAAATGACTTCATAGGAACTGGGTCAACGAGAAATTAATGTGAAAGCCCTATTGCCAGTCTGACTGGGGTTACATTCATACCTCTTGTGTAACTGTGAGTTTCAGCTCTTGTGCTGATTTCCTGGAAACAAATCCTGGAAAGTAAAACCAGACAAATGTGCTGTTATTGCTAATGTGGAACACCAGTTGAATGCAAATTAACTCTTGTTTATACTACATGATTCTGAAGCAACCCAACATAAGTCTGCATCCAGTGTAGATAATGAGAACCAATGGAAAGGGGAACTGTTGGTAGATTTTTCATTTGGATAAAAAAAAAAAAGGTACCTTCTATTGTATAGTCTTAATACAAGCTCACAAACCCTCTGAATACGGGGATTCATATGGTTAAGCAAACAAGATGTTTTTTGTATTGACAGTTTATATGAAGCAGAACAGCTGGTGAGACAGTGAAATGTTATTATAAAGCCATATGGAACTCTGAGCTTCACAAGCACAAATATGTTTAGATCTAGGATGGCAGAGTGCAATACAGACCTCATATCTGACAATCTAATAGTCCACTATTCAGGGCGTTCCACAAGTTTGGAGAGGTCATTGCATTATTTTAAAGACCCTTTAAGATGTATAATTAGGTAAATAGGCATGTACCTTTTTAGAACATTGAAGTATTTTGCTGGGTGTTTAAATTGTGGTGTATTTATGACATTGTATTGTCTTGTCTTGTTTTGAATGTAGCCTATAGCATTACGCAGACGCGGGTATTGAACCCGGGGCTCCCTCTCGCCAGACCAACGCTTGGGCCCGATTGGCAGGGCTGTTGCGGGCTGGGTCTTGGCTGCATTGACCAGAGCACAACGATTTCCCCTTGTGGATAATAAAGGACATCTAATCTAATCTATACGTAATCAAATTCAGTCAAAGCAAGTTCACAGCACACGCATGCACGTGCACGTGCGCTTGCACGCACGCACACACACACACACACACACACACACACACACGCACACACCTGCCTTTGAGCTTTATTCCCTTTGCATGTCATTGTGATGAATGAGTTGTATTATATCAGTGTTTCACAGAAGGGTGTGGGAAATTTTAAATCAGTCTGACAATTTATGCCGTGTCTCTCTCTGTGTGTGTGTGTGTGTGTGTGTGTGTGTGTGTGTGTGTGTGTGTGTGTGTGTGTGTGTGTGTGTGTGTGTGTGTGTGTGTGTGTGTGTGTGTGTGCGCGCGCGCGAATATTCTATGCCAATATAATCTCTGACATGTGTGTTTGTGTTAAACTTTAGAGCCACCAAGTAAAAGTCAATGCATCTGTAAACATTCTGGGCCAGTACGATTTCTGTTCTGTTTCTAATCTGGACATTCAGTGGTGTATGCTGATGGACACACATTATGTGAAGGTAATATCAGAGGAATAGAATATTCACACTCATGATCTAGTTCTAATATACTTTATTAACAATGTTTCAAGCAAAAGCTTCATAGGGTCGAAACTTAATATCAGAGAAAGGAAATTAATTGGTTTGCGGCTTTCGTTTGACTCAATTTGTCATCCTCAATATCATTCTATGAGGTCACAGACAAACATCACAAAGGATTTTATTGGCGGATATATGTTACACCAATCTGCGGTTTTATAGCAGGTGCATGCAGTTTATCTCTGATGTCTTTAATGAGCACCGCCCTGTTTAACCTTTGTTCTTTCCATAAGTCTTTGTTACTGTCTCTTCTCCCCCGTCTTTCAAAATGACTGTCTAACAATTTTCATTAATGATTCTAGCTGAATAATCATATCCTTAATAGCAAGTGCAGCAACTGAATGAGCTTTAACACTACAAGCAAACAGCGGTAAACAGCAGTATAAGGAGGGCGATGATCCTGTGATCCTAGAAGATCAACATGTAATCTTGAGGAGGTGCACAAGATGTTCTTTATTCATGTGTACACACACACACACACACACACACACACACACACACACACACACACACACCTGCTATATCACAGGACAGGGAGGAGATTGAGTCACTTCAATAGAAATTCAAAGTAAACCTCTCCACATTTATTCCACCATAAGGCCTACCGTAAATCATATCTATTCTGTTCTGTGTCCACTTAACTATGTCATCTTCAACAAACATTTCCCTGTTAGGCTTATCTGCATTCAGCCATCTCTTCAATACACTGTGCTGGATAACACTGGATAAAGCCCTCTATAGTCTACACAGAGCTTTAATGATAGCAGCAATATGCTTTCCATTCTCTTAAGCAAACACGTGTGTGTGTGTGTGTGTGTGTGTGTGTGTGTGTGTGTGTGTGTGTGTGTGTGTGTGTGTGTGTGTGTGTGTGTGTGTGTGTGTGTGTGTGTGTGTGTGTGTGTGTGTGTGTGTGTGTGTGTGTGTGTGTGTGTGTGTGTGTGTGTGTGTGTGTGTGTGCGTGCGCGTGCGTGCGTGTGCAGCATGCAGGTTAGTGGACATGTCATTAAAATTCTACTGACAGAGTGTAGAAATCAAATGGATCCAAATGTACCCATAAGGGACGGTTCAATTTAGATACCGTAGTAAGATTTACACTGAGGATTTTAGTGCATGGGCAGGGCCCAACGCCTCGAGCTTCTGTGTCAATGTCGGTTGTACATTAACAACAACCTGGCGTGGATTGGACAGCTAGTCTAATGGCATGGGGGAAGTAGGGCAGGTGACTCACAGGGTTAAGAGGACACAGAACGAATCGACCGAACACCTGGGTTATTGGAAAACCAAACAAGAAAAACAAAACAAAACTGGAACTACAGTATCTGTGGAATACATTTAGAAACTTTTGAGTAAAGATGGAGCCACAAACAAAATGTAGCTAATACAGTAGTCTTTGAAAGTGCACGCTCTAACCTTGTTTCACTGTATGAAGGCTCACTCATCGATGGGACTTGACAACAACAACAACAACAGTAACAACAACAACTACAAAACCTAACTGGACGCTGCAGCTATATGCGGAAACGTGGTTGTTCTGTAGCTTTATTCAAAAGAAGAGCTGGACATGGACCCCAACAGGGCTTGGTGTTTTCTGTGCGCTGTGGGGCTGGTGGCTGGTCAGTGTCAAGCTGTCCGAGTGGCCCAGTGTCTCCGAGGTGTCATGATCAATGTGATGCTGCTGAGCGACAACGAGGCTCCCTGGAGCATAGAGTATGTGAAGGGTGCCGTGGATAGGGCCCTTCAAACTGATGCTTTAAATGGTAACGGTAAGATTCGATATATAATATAAACACACACACACACACACACACACACACACACACACACACACACACACACACACACACAGAGAGAACAGGCTTATATGTTCAAGGTTCAAGGTTGTATTGTTACATCTTGTGTACGTACAGGTACATAAGAGTACAACTTATCTTAGTGTGGCTTCCTTCAGACCCCCAGGGGTCCTTGAGGGAGTTCAAGGGGGTCCCCAGCTAAATTATAGTTTGGAACCAAATGGACCCTTATGGGCAGGTAACTCTGAGAGTGGACAAATTAACATTGATTTTACAATATAAATTGGGGGTCCCAGAGATAGAAATGCCATTAAATGGGGGTAAACTGGAGGTCCTTGAAATTAAACGGGTTGAGAATCACTGCTAGAGCTGTAAAAATCTTCTCTTATGACATATCTTTTCAAATGAGGGTCCGCGGGCTAATAAATGTCAATTTGGGGGTCCTTGACATGAAAAAGTTTGGGAACCACTGTGTGACGGCCCTGCCCCCTCTGCCTCACTGTAGGCTAGCCGGCAGCCTCTGTGATGGCAGAGTGGAGCAGGCCCTCAGCCCAATTGTTCTCACCTGAGGTGGGTGGAGCTTAGGGCAGAATATAGGGAGCTCTCCTGGCTGCAGCTCACTCTCTCTTTGTCCTACCTGCAAGCAAGATCTGCTTGGGTTGTTTGTCTTAAGTTATAGTTTGCACTATTTAATACAACACGCACACAGCACTCTCCAAACATCCATACACTGCAGACAGATAACTGATATCCTCACATCCCACTGCACTTTTAATTACTTTAATATAATAAATAAAATAAATATTTATACTCATGTGTTTTTGCCATGCATCCCCTAGGCATGACAACTGCTTCAGACAATGCAGCAGCATAGACAAAATAGCATGCAAAACAACAAAAACACAGCAAGCACAGCAAACAAAGGGATAGAATAAAGAGTGCAACAAAGAGTAAAAGAATAGTAGCCTACATGTACATGTTTTCCCTGTAGTAGCAAAGTTAGTTAAACCTTTTGTGAACAGCTTCACAGTAGGTTATGTTCCATATACACAACAAAATGTTGTTTAAAAAGGTGCAATTCAATGCTATGTTCCATTGTACAAATTTGTGACAAATGTGTTTTATTTATGTATTTATTTCCTCCCTCCCATGTTTATGAAGGTATACATAATCTCACCGCTAGTTACAGGGGATTTGAAACCAACCTCTACAAACACAAAGGGTGCTATAGTAGTACATGCGAGGGGGTTGATGCCATTAAAAACCTGAATGTGAGTATGGTGCATGCACACACACATTTTTTTAATCCCACGATTTTTGTGAATTTTTTCACCCGGTCCCAAATAATTACACATACACTGAATATTGTTTTGGTGTCTTTCTTGCTTTGCAGCAATCAGGGGAGATGGGATGTGCTCTGCTGGGACCCAGCTGTAACTATGCTACCTACACACTGGTGGAGTAAGACTTGCCTTGTGTTTCCCTACTTTGCATGCTTGTAGAGGTGTGTGTGTGGCTGCGTGCGTGCGCGTGTGTCTGTGTCTCAGTATATGTGATAGTATTTGACATTGCTTGCAATATGGCAGTGAGAACTTTTGTCTCTCTCCCAACTCCTTCCTTCTCTCTTCTTTCCCCCATCTATGCATCACACCCTCACATTCTGCCTTCTCTTTCTTTTTCTCTTTCCTCCTGTCTTTTGTACACTCTCCTCTCATCCCGTCTCTCTCCTATCATCCTGTCTCTCTCCTCTCATCCCGTCTCTCTCCTATCATCCTGTCTCTCTCCTCTCATCCCATCTCTCTCCTCTCATTCCATCTCTCTCCTCTCATCCCATCTCTCTCCTCTCATCCTGTCTCTCTCCTCTCATCCCATCTCTCTCCTATCATCCTGTCTCTCTCCTCTCATCCTGTCTCTCTCCTCTCATCCCATCTCTCTCCTCTCATCCCATCTCTCTCCTCTCATCCCATCTCTCTCCTATCATCCTGTCTCTCTCCTCTCATCCCATCTCTCTCCTCTCATCCCATCTCTCTCCTCTCATCCCATCTCTCTCCTCTCATCCCATCTCTCTCCTATCATCCTGTCTCTCTCCTCTCATCCCATCTCTCTCATCCCATCTCTCTCCTCTCATCCCATCTCTCCTCTCATCCCATCTCTCTCCTATCATCCTGTCTCTCTCCTCTCATCCCATCTCTCTCCTCTCATCCCATCTCTCTCCTCTCATCCTGTCTCTCTCCTCTCATCCCATCTCTCTCCTATCATCCCATCTCTCTCCTCTCATCCCATCTCTCTCCTATCATCCTGTCTCTCTACTCTCAACCCATCTCTCTCCTCTCATCCCATCTCTCTCCTCTCATCCCATCTCTCCTCTCATCCCATCTCTCTCCTATCATCCTGTCTCTCTCCTCTCATCCCATCTCTCTCCTCTCATCCCATCTCTCTCCTCTCATCCTGTCTCTCTCCTCTCATCCCATCTCTCTCCTCTCATCCCATCTCTCTCCTCTCATCCTGTCTCTCTCCTCTCATCCCATCTCTCTCCTATCATCCCATCACTCTCCTATCATCCCATCTCTCTCCTATCATCCCATCTCTCTCCTCTCATCCCATCTCTCTCCTATCATCCCATCTCTCTCCTATCATCCCATCTCTCTCCTATCATCCTGTCTCTCTCCTCTCATCCCATCTCTCTCCTATCATCCCATCTCTCTCCTATCATCCCATCTCTCTCCTCTCATCCCATCTCTCTCCTATCATCCCATCTCTCTCCTATCATCCCATCTCTCTCCTATCATCCCATCTCTCTCCTATCATCCTGTCTCTCTCCTCTCATCCCATCTCTCTCCTCTCATCCCATCTCTCTCCTATCATCCTGTCTCTCTCCTCTCATCCCATCTCTCTCCTATCATCCTGTCTCTCTCCTCTCATCCCATCTCTCTCCTATCATCCCATCTCTCTCCTATCATCCTGTCTCTCTCCTCTCATCCCATCTCTCTCCTCTCATCCCATCTCTCTCCTCTCATCCCATCTCTCTCCTCTCATCCCATCTCTCTCCTCTCATCCTATCTCTCTCCTCTCATCCCATCTCTCTCCTCTCATCCCATCTCTCTCCTCTCATCCTGTCTCTCTCGGTCCTCTCTTTATATCTCCCAGCGTGGATATCGGCCTACAGTTGAGCATGCCCATCATCTCGGCGGGCAGCTTCGGCCTGTCATGTGACAACAAGACCAACCTGATACGCGTCCTGCCGCCGGCGCGCAAGATCTCTGTCTTCTTCACGTGGTTCTGGCCATACCAAGATCACAACGACAAGCCCATTAAGCCCGAGTGGGAATCAGCCACCATCTACAAGAAAGAGCCAATGACAGAAGACTGCCAGTGGTGAGTCACAAAGGCTGGTGGCTGACACCAGACATCAAAGTAAACATCAAAGTAAAAACCTCAACAATGTGAGGTTACTGTGTAATGGTATTGGTGACTGTGTTGGCCCTGTTTCTCTACAACCCCAGCTGGCGGCTGGTCTTGGATCAAACTTAGGCCCTACTGGGCACTGGGTGAGCTAACACAAGGCTGTTGATAGACTAGTTGACTGTTACGGGAATCGAGCCCATTTCCTTATAGTTACGATAGTTAGTGTAGTTATGATAATCTGACCAGTAGAGCATCTTGCCATGTCAAACATCAATTTTCATCCAATTTAAAACACGACATCCCTGTCATTAACCAGTGGTAGAGGCGAGAAAAATAAACCTCCATGTCTAGTGCTGTGGAGTTTATCGGCTGGAGCTCTCCATGCATGGAGGTGGGGTTTATCGGCTGTAGCTCCATGCATGGAGGTGGGGTTTATCGGCTGTAGCTCCATGCATGGAGGTGGGGTTTATCGGCTGTAGCTCCATGCATGGAGGTGGGGTTTATCGTCTGTAGCTCCATGCATGGAGGTGGGGTTTATCGGCTGGAGCTCCATGCATGGAGGTGGAGTTTATCGTCTGTAGCTCCATGCATGGAGGTGGGGTTTATCGGCTGGAGCTCCATGCATGGAGGTGGGGTTTATCGGCTGTAGCTCCATGCATGGAGGTGGGGTTTATCGGCTGTAGCTCCATGCATGGAGGTGGAGTTTATCGGCTGTAGCTCCATGCATGGAGGTGGAGTTTATCGGCTGTAGCTCCATGCATGGAGGTGGAGTTTATCGGCTGTAGCTCCATGCATGGAGGTGGGGTTTATCGGCTGTAGCTCCATGCATGGAGGTGGGGTTTATCGGCTGTAGCTCCATGCATGGAGGTGGGGTTTATCGGCTGTAGCTCCATGCATGGAGGTGGGGTTTATCGGCTGTAGCTCCATGCATGGAGGTGGAGTTTATCGTCTGTAGCTCCATGCATGGAGGTGGGGTTTATCGGCTGTAGCTCCATGCATGGAGGTGGGGTTTATCGGCTGTAGCTCCATGCATGGAGGTGGAGTTTATCGGCTGTAGCTCCATGCATGGAGGTGGAGTTTATCGTCTGTAGCTCCATGCATGGAGGTGGGGTTTATCGGCTGTAGCTCCATGCATGGAGGTGGGGTTTATCGGCTGTAGCTCCATGCATGGAGGTGGGGTTTATCGGCCGCTCGCCATTAATGGCAACCCATTCACTCTGTATTCCGAGTCCGACGTTATGAACTATGTATACAAAAATAAATAATTGTTGAGTGATAAAAAATAAGCGATTAAGCGATAAACCCCCGTGCACTGTTGAAGCTGTGATGCGCTCGTGAAGTTGTTTTGTAATTTTTCCACATGTACCACTTGTTGATGCATAATATAATAACATCAGATTAATTTAAGAAAACTGTTAATTAAGTTAGAATAAACATCACCACATACATACTTGCATAATTGTTCAACTAATTTCACTCAGGTACATAAATGCGCTAGATACTGCCACCAGCGAGTTCGCAAAGAAATTCCAAAAGACAGCTATAGTCGAACCAGATGAACTAAAGGACCATCTGCGCTCCTCCAAAAACAGGACAAGTAATGGTAAGTTGCTATACCCTTTTCACAATGTTATAATTCCACCAGGAGGCCGATTTCTGCAAAACACCTTTTTTTATATTACTCCTGCTGATTTTGTCCAAACAAATCGGTAGTCATTAATATATCTCTATACTCATGTGGTTAAGATGGATCTGTCCCATTTGTCACGTTCTATTCTAATTGGCGAATTTCGAACATTGCTGGCCCACAATAACCTACCTGACCTGATGGAGAGAGACCTGTGCTCCAAGGAGCACACCACCCTTTCTAGTTGTTGTTGTTGTTGTTAGGATGGAAATGGAAGCATGAATGTGTGTGACTCCATCATGGGTAAAGTGCAGTGTTGTTGTGTTTGCAGTATTCATTTTGTGTGGAGGACCAGAAGACATAGTGGAACTGAAGAAAGACACTAAGGTTGCAGACAATGAAGTTGTCTTCATCCTCATTGACCTTTACAAGTAAACGCACTCATCATATCACTCTCTTATTCTCCTGCACCTCCATCAGTGCTTCTCCATTTCATCCCCCTTCCTTCTCTGAGTGGCACACACACACACACACAAACATACGCACGCACGTACACACACACACACACACACACACACACACACACACACACTGGGCTATATTTTCGTCCATGCTAAACCCCTTATCCCTAAACTACTTTGCCTTTTTTCTTTTTACTATTTTGAAAAACATTTTTGAAAATAAACAAACTACAAGCTCACAACGTGTCGATGTAGCTATTTTAAATATAAAAAAAAAAATTTCAAAACAGTAAAAAAGTTTAGGGATAAGGGGTTTAGCTGAGCATGGATGAAAATAGAGCCCACACTTTTTACCTCCAGTGATGAATACTACACCAACAAGACGTCCATCGAAGACATGAGGAACGTGTTGGTGCTGACTATGCCAAACAGTAGAAACTACACTGCTCTGGCAGCAGACAACATCACGGTGGGTCCTGCCGTCAAGTCATGTTGTGCTGGGAATACTGGGAGAGAAAAATGTGTCAGTCTGGGGTGCAGATATGTGTGATATGTACGGTAGGTATGAAAGCAATAGAATACACCCGCACACTGTGTATATGCTCGGTACATAAGTATTTTCTTATTTTAGATTACCATGAATTAGATTGAACATTTTAATGAAACGTTGTCCATTCAACTGTCACCAAGCTGAGAGATTCTGAGAGATCTGAGATCTGTAGGCCTAAAGCTTCAAAATAACCCACTTCCAGGTTTGTCGTATGTTTGTTTGGAGTTTGATAACTATTGTGTTGTCTGCTGATAATTGCCTGGCGAGATACGTAGGTCTGAGCTTTGGCAGGACACGATTAATTCTGAAATCAATAAAAATAAGGAAGTGTTGAACTCATAAAAGGTTTGTATTGATTGTTAGAAACTTACAATCAATGGGCACAGCAGTGAATCATGACAATAATGAGGCTATCTCACATGCAAAAATGCAGTCTCATTGATCTTTTGCACTTAAGTGGTAGTAGTAGCCCCCTCTCTCTCCCTCTCCCAAATATGTATTTACATTTTGTATTTGAGGCATTTATCACATAAATCCATAGCTATACTTAATACTTAGCTCAGTTAACCAGCTACGTCTTTAATAGCTGGTGCAGATTTTTGCTCAAGGGCACATCAAAAGGGGACACACGGTCTGTTGTGTGAGCATTGATCCTGTGACCTTGTTGGTTCCAAGACACTCATAATTCAATCTTCTGTTGCCCCCCCCCCCCCACACACACACACACACACACACACATTAACACACTGTATAGGCCTACTGTCTATCTGTCTCTCTCTGTCTCACTTTGTCGTGGTCTAGATGAACGACTACACGGCAGCGTACCATGACGTGGCCCTGCTGCTGGGTGAGGTGATGAGGAAGATCCAGGACCAGAACAGTGACGCTGAACTGGAACACATGGACGCCATAGACATCAACTACTTTAGGAACATAACCTTCAACGGTAAACGATCAAATCCTCAGTGTTAATTTAACTCTGAAGTCGCGTGTACAAATGTAACCAAATGGACACGTACTGGTCCATTTGGTTACATACACACCCAGAGTTACAAATGGGGATTTGATAACATCAGCAAACAAACACCAAAATTAACAGTAAAGTTGTATAGCAACAGAGAGAGAGAATGGAAATGGAATAAAGAGACCGGGAGGGAAGAGTTTTGTGCGACATACACGCACAAACAAACACGCAAAAACTCACACAAACACACAAAAACATATACACGCACGCACGCACGAGCACACACACACACACACACACACACACACACACACACACACACACACACACACACACACACACACACACACAGTCAAAGGGAGAATAATATCACACACATTCTGTGGATAAACATCCTGAACTCTGACTCTGGTATAGGTCCAGGGTTAGGGTTAAGTCCCTCAGGGTTAATTTAACTTAGAAAACACCATTTCTGCATGATGAGGCTTTGCTGTAATTGTGCTCAGGTACTGCTGGCACCTACAAATTGGACCAGCATGGAGACCGGGACGTGACCTTCTCAGTCATTTACACCACAAACGACAACGAGGTGAGCTCATTTATGATGCTGAATGATCCAAACAGTGAGCATCAGCTGACTTTCTGAGAATGCTTGAGGATGAGGATTATTATGTTAATTTAATTATTATTGGAGAGTCAGTCAGTCAACCTTCAACCAGTATGTGGTTCCAATGGTGTTGAGGGCCAGGTGTATGCTGGTTTTCATTCCAACTAAACTCTGCAACTACACCATTCATTCTAGCTCTGATCCATAGCTCTACTGCGTTTCATTTAGATTTTAGAGCTATGTTACTCTCAACTTCCGCCGCTCGCATGAATGCAGACCAGCCTATCCTCTTTAGCGTAAATAAAAAGAACGTTTTAGCTACTCATCAAAACAAAGGCGGGTTATGTCATTAGAAAGCCTACTTTCCTTAGTGGACGCACTCTGAGCCCCCCACCACACGTATAAACTGTACTTTTTGGCCAAAAGGGGATTTTGTTTCCACCGGGAAAAAAATACTTGTAGTTACTCCACTGCGCCTTCTACCGATATTGCCCAGAGAATTGCCTCATAGAGAATATTTTCCCTCCGGTGAAAAAAAATCCCTTTCTGGCCAAAAAGTACAGTTTATAAGTGTGGTGGGGGACTCAGAGTGTGTCCACTAAGGAAAGTAGGCTTTCTAATGACACAACCCGCCTTTGTTTTGGTGAGTAGCAAAAACATTCTTTTTATTTACGCTAAAGAGGAGAGGCTGCAGGTCTGCATTCATGCGAGCGGTGGAAGTTGAGAGTAACATAGCTCTAAATGAAACGCATTAGAGCTATGTACAAGAGCTACGTTCATTCCAACAATTAGCAGTGCAGTGGAAAGTACATTTACTTAAAGGGCTGGCCACTTCACCCCTTTTGCAACCAGATCTTATTTTAATGAGGTATGTTTGGGAGACAAGAAACACTTTCTTTCACTTTCAATTTTTCTGGTCAAATTTCTAATTTCAAATAGGGCTACTGTTATCTACTACAAATACTATTAACATTGAGAGACTGCAGTTTATTACAGCAGTGAAATGTCCCTTTAATTTTTAATTTCACTTTTGCGGTATTTGTACTTTAAGTATTTCCAATTTCCAATACTTTTACTGTACTACACTACATCCCAGATCCAAATATTACTTTTATGCCGCTACATTTATTTGACAGCTATAGTTACTAATTATTAAAAAATCATATACTGTTTCATCCTGCTTTATTTTGATACATACTTCTCATATTTTGTTCTTCAGTATAAAAGACTATTTACTTTCAACACAGAGGACTACGTTACGACTCTGGATACTAACAACCCTTCCTTCATCTGGGGGCCTGGACTTCCCAATGACAAACCATACAAGGGTACAGGTTACACACGCACACACGCAGACACACGTGTATGCACGACAGTGAGCCACTCCTCTCGTGAAGCTGCCATCATTAACTAATGCCCTCATTAACAGAAGATAAGAAAGATATCTGCGACCACTGACTACACAGTAAAGTGTTTTGAGACCAGACTCCAGAAGATTACAAAACATATTTAGTAATCTCTAGATTGAACTGGGAAATGTTTCCATTTCTGGACAGATAATTGTTTTGGAATGTTGGGAGAGTTTTAGGGACACACATTGCCATGTCGACAACCAAAGGATAGACTGCAATATTTTATCACCGCTTCTGCTAGGATCCTTCAATTCTTAGAGTATTATTTTAACACTTACCACCACTAGTACTACAGTTGATGTAAATCAGTATCAGTCTCTCTTTTCAAAAGTGAACTTGGGTCAAATGTACTAGATGGACAGTCCCGAACGCACAGATTGAGACAGGGCTGCTCTTTGACAGGCTGGGGAGATGCTGCAGACGTAGCTGTCTTGTTGCTTCCTATCTACAGTACAAGCTCTCAATGCTCCCCCATCGCCACTCATTGTGAGCTTGTAGATCGGCTATTTTCATATGGCAAAAATGTATATAGGGCTGAATTGGCAAATGTATGTTTTGTAATAATAATCAAAATCTACAAAGTAACTAACTAGTTACTTGTCCTATACATTTACCACTATATTTATTTGAAAACTTCAGTTACTAGTAACTAAAGTTTTCAAATATATGTAGTGGAGTAAAAGTACACTATTTGGATCCGAGATGTAGTAGGCCTATAGTAGACGTAAAAGTATTGGAAATTGGAATTGCACAAGTAAAGTACAAATACCTCAAAAAAGTAAAAAGTACTTAATTACTTTCCACCACTGCTTATCTGGACTGGGGTCTGACTTTCTGCATGCTGAGGCTTTGTCTTTTATCTTAACACGAGTGTGTTGTCTGTGGCTACACCATCAGGCCTGGAACAGCATGACATCATCGTCCTTGTGTTGGCTATCACCGTGGTAGTGGTGGCCACCATCGCCTTCATCTTCTACAGGTCAGAAACTATACCCATTATTATCATGTCTGCGAGTGAAGGTGATGCAGCTATGACCACCATTCATACACCTTAATTAACTCTTTCTTAGTTGGTATACTATATTGATATCATTGATCTCCATATATGGGGCATAAATAAAAGGGACGTGGACTGACAGATACAGAGATCTCCATATATGGGCATATTGGTCTGCTCAACGGTGAGATGTAAATTTGAGGGCCGCATATCGACCCAAACCTCTAGTACAGTAAATTGTTCATCTAGGTCCATATACACCCAGATTTAAAATAAACACTTCTGAGTAGGTCAGGCAAAGGACAAGAATCTGGTGGGCTTTGATCTCAGGCAAGGAAGAAGCACATGTGCGGTGTGCATCATCCATACATTAAGCAGTCAGTTTCTGTCTTTGAATGAAGCCTGAAAGTGATGTTGTTGTTGTTTTTTTGCAGACAGAACCGGAGAGAGCGTTTGAATAGGAAGCGGTGGTCTCACATCCCTGCTGATAGCATCACGCTGCTGGAGCACAATGAACGCAGCGTCATCAATCTCAAGGTATAAAAGTATCAGAATAGCTTTCCTTTTGCTGGTAAAATAACGTTGCACATTTCAACAGAATGTTAGCAGGAGAGCTAGTGCAAAAAAGACCCAAGAACCATATTTATAATGAGAGCTGGGAGGAACTTGGGTGTTTGGGCTTATAGGAAAAGGATGAGAATGAAAACTAGTTTATGCATGCACCCAATATTCTCTATGGGTTCCCATTCTTTAACGCACACTATGAAAAAAAATCACACTTGTGTGAAGTGAGGGACGCTCTTTTCATCATACATCATCATACATCACATTCCGTGCTCAGCCAATCATCTGAGCACATTCCGTGCAGAAATACACACAAAGCAGTGCATAGGAATTCTCAAAAACAGATCATTTGAAAAGATTTTATCTTTTAAATGAAGTGTTACGTCCTCCCCAACTAGATTGACGATGAAAGGAAAAACAAGAGCTACAAGATCCGACGTGCACTCTACGATAAAAAGGTAAATGATAACAACACACCTCCTAATATTTTCAACAGGTACAGTAAGTGATAATGTGTCTTTATATTGCCTAACAACTTGCAACACACATTTATAGTAGTTAACTATGCTAATTATTGAAATCACCTGAGGTAATTCTCCACTAGCCTAGTGACCACAGAGAATATAATACTATATTGTATTATATTCTCTGTGGTCACTAGGCTAGTGGAGAATTACCTCAGGTGATTTCAATAATTGCTTGTTCATTTTAAATGATGGGTTTATGCGATACTGTCTGTTACCATAGATTGTGATTCTGAAGGAGCTGAAGCACTCGGATGGAGGTTTCAATGTGAGCCAGACGATAGAGCTAAACGCAGTAAGATGACACACACGCACACAAAGTGTTACATTTAGCCTCTAAAATATGTATTGTTTTCCCTCCTATGCCCAGCTTTGTGTGTGTGTGTGTGTGTGTGTGTGTGTGTGTGTGTGTGTGTGTGTGTGTGTGTGTGTGTGTGTGTGTGTGTGTGTGTGTGTGTGTGTGTGTGTGTGTGTGTGTGTGTGTGTGTGTGTGTGTGTGTGTGTGTGTGTGTGCCACGCAATGTGATGATTTGATTGGCTGAGCACGGAATGTGATGATGTATACTGTATGATGATAAGAGTGCCCCTCACTTTTTATCACTCTCTGCAGCTCCTGGCCATTGACTATTATAACGTGACTAAGTTTTACGGCACTGTCAAGTTTGACGAAGGGGTGTTTGGAGTGTTTGAGTATGGAGAGAGAGGGTCCCTTAAGGTATGTAGTACTATATGTGTCTCTGTGTGTGCGTGTGTGTGCGCGTATACGTGCGTGTGTGCGTGATCTAGTCTTCCAGTCTGCTCAAATAAAGAGATAATTGTGAGCATCATTCATTCATCACCGTCCATTGAGTTCAAGGGACAGGTGGCGCCATCTTGCACTCAGCAGTGTAATTTCGGTCTCTCAACTGCGGAAGACCAGTGCTTCAATCCTGGGTAGAGAACATAAAGGTTATGTATTGCAAGGTCAGAGAAAACAGCATGGTAGTGAGTAGTGACTAAGTAAATTGAAAGAAAACTAAATAGTTCTACAAAGTAACTAGGATAGCAGGTAGACATCAAACCTAGCATCTATATAAATATACTGTATACTATACTGTACTATGTGAATAACATACTTAGTAAACTAACTATCAGAGCCTCAGTCCAACCTCCAGGCTGGCCTGCACATCCTGGAGCTGCAGCAAACTCTAGTCCAGTGCAGTCCTCTAGTCCACCAAGGCTATATCAACTTGCTACCGGCAAACACCCACATCTGAGAGATCCCAAACTAACTAAATATGGTCAGCCAAAGGATCAGATTCTATATTGGGTCTTCATCTCAACCATTAGTTCTCTCTCCTCCCACAGTATGTGCTGAATGATAAAGTCTCATATCCAGAAGGGACCTTCATGGACTGGGAGTTTAAGATCTCTGTTATGTATGACCTTGCCAAGGTAATTAAGACACTGACTCTTTTTCTTTTGTTCATTTAAGATTCATTAGTTATCTGAGCCCAGAATGTGTGTAGCTATTAGGGTAGCTATGTAGTATTTAGGATCTCTAGAGCACATGTACCGTACCTCTGCAAATCAAATATGTATGGTAGACTCCCTGTGTATCTCAATAAAGGCAATGTAGTTGTGTAAATCTCCTATGCAGGGTATGTCCTATCTCCATGCCAGTGACATTCAGGTCCACGGACGCCTTAAATCCACAAACTGTGTCGTGGACAACCGCATGGTAGTGAAAATCACAGACTTCGGCTGTAACACTATTCTCAACCCTGCCAGAGGTAAACACATATTGTACCCTACAAACCACAATACCAGATACTTAACAGTACACAAGTGTGGTCACAACACTTTGGACATGAACTACTCATCCGACTATCCAGTACATCCAGTCTCCAATTCCCTTGTCTCCCTCTGAAATAGCATGCATGCTAAACCAAAAATTACCATTTAATCATATCAACCCTAGCGTCCCTATTCCATGTCATAATAAGCAAACAGCAGCAAAAACAGCAGCAGATTGGGGGATCATAGCTCCATTCTGGTCATGGAACACCTTGGGAACACCCAGGATGAAGTGGCTAATGTTGCCCGGAAAAGGGAAGTCTGGACGGACAAAAGACAGGGACCTAGACAACTGGGGGGGACTGGGGTCAAAGTACTGTATATACGAAGTGGTTAAACCACCTTTTAGCCCTTGTCCCCTAATTCCTTAATTCTCCTTTCATTCATCCCTCAATTCCGGCCCTCTCCTCCTAGACCTGTGGACGGCCCCAGAGCATCTGAGGAGACAGGGAATCTCCCAGAAAGGAGATGTCTACAGCTTTGCCATCATTGCTCAGGAGATCATGCTCAGGAAAAACACCTTCTACTCTGAGTTCTGTTCAGACCGTGCCGGTACACACACACACACACGCGCACGCACGCACGCACGCACGCACGCACGCACGCACGCACGCACGCACGCACGCACACACATTATATTAATATTATATTAATATTAGGTTATAGTGTAGTGGTGTAATATGATAGCAGTCCATGGTCATGCACTGTGAGGGGGCCGGGTCCACGGTCACACTTTGGTGGGCTCCATGAAGAGGCCTGGTCCACGGTCATACTCAGCAGTCAGTTGGGGGTTCATATTAGAGGTCCACGGAACTGCGAAATGGAAGACAAAAAGAGACTCCGGGAAGTGGAAGAATGTTGAGTTAGTGGCAGGCCTTGCTGGAGCCTATACAGTGGAGTTTATGGGCGTGTGCGACATGGAACGTGCGGCATAAACGGCCACAGCATGGAAAGACTGTTAGGGGAGCGAGCATGGTCATCTAAGGTCATCGCCACACGCTAGCGGGTAGCGTGCGGCTTGGATGGCCAGGGGCGGGGGAAGCCATTAGAGGTGCCGGCATGAACATCTAAGGTCATCGTGTAGCGTGCGGCTTAGATATTCAGGGGCACGAATGACATGCGGGGTGCCGGCGAGATCATCTAAGGTCATCACTGCGAGAACGTCTAAGGGCAACACTACGTGCGAGCGTGTAGCATGCAGCTTAGATGGTCTGGTCTGGTCTGTGGGAGGATGCCGTTAGAGGTGCCGGCATGAACATCTAACCGACAGGTAGTTACCCCCCCCCCCCCCAGGAAGGATGATATAGGGCCATGAGTGTTGACTGGGGGTTCATATTTTGAGGAATTGCCTGTCATAATTTGTATTAGGATGTATTAGGATGTTGATATTCATTCATCATCAGCCAACACTCCCCACTGAGGCCTTAGTCCTACTCCTCCTCCCAGCCAACACTCCCCACTGTCATTTACATCAAAAAGGCATGTGAACTCAAACCCACAATTCAACATTTTGGTTTTAAGATGTTGATATTCATTTTGTATTCATCCTTAGGACCCCAAATCACACCTTGGAAAGCACGAGTGTCTATTTCAAACAAAGTGTTTTTTGACCGGGGGGTCATATTTTGACAGGAATTGCCTGTCATAATTTGACCCCCCTGTATTAGGATGTATTAGGATGTTGATATTCATTCATCAGCCAACACTCCCCACTGACAGGTAGTTAGAAGATAGAAGTAAAAGAGAAGGGGAGGGAGGGTTACTGTCGCACGCCGCCATTCTTTTAACTTTAAATACCCCGTTTAAATACCCCCGGTGATTGGTGAGGTAGGAGTGGTCGGCCTGGTTGGAGGTGGGCGAGTGGTTGGCACGGGTGGCACAGGGTGGAGATGACAGTGGCCGGTGAGTTGTGCTTGGTTGTCTTCTGCTTGGTCAAACCTCCCGAACCTCAGTTGTTCCAACTCCATTTGCCAGTTCTGTACAGAAATCCATAGTAGTTAGTTAGTTAGTTCATTTAGGCACAGAAGGCAGTGTACAGTACATTGCTAGCTCACTCTCACCCATTCATTCATACATACTCCCAGTGCAGTCTGTCTCTTCACGTCTATTCTCATTCGCTACAAGCTAACTTACATAATATGCCCTCATAGGTACCGTGCATCTCAGGTGGTTCATTTAAGCAGTCCTCTAGTCTATTCGTGTAGTTTTTTCATGTCAATGGGTGATTATGTGGATTGTACTGTGTTTCTATGGATTGTATGTGTATGTGTGGTATATCTTAACTCATGCAATTGAAGGTTCAATGTTATATGTTCATGTAATAGCTATTATGCGCTGCTCCGTGGGTTTGTGATCTCAGATTCTGTGTCATGCTTGCGCAGGTAATCTGTAGTATCACTAGGAGCTCAATCACACCGCCAAAAAGAATGCAATAGCATTGCAAAAATGGTAAATGGTTAATCCTGAGCTGGAGTGTCTAACTGAAATATGTTATCCACTGTGCTTTGTCTTGTAACAGAAAAGTTGTCCATGGTGCAGTATCCAGGCCTCTCATCCTATTACTTCAGGCCTGACTTCAATTTGGAGACTGCATCAGAGAAAGAATTAGAGGTGAGCTCACATTTTCCATGCATATTATGTGTGTGTCTGAATGTTCTTGTCCACATGTCTTATATCGTAAAAGCACTATCTGCAAATGTCTTCTGTCTGTTTTCTAGGTGTTCATGTTAATAAAACAGTGCTGGGATGAGGACCCAGACAAAAGGCCTGACTTCAAGAAGGTGGAAAATTGTCTTGGGAAAATATTCAGGTGTTTCTTTTATGACTCATCTGAATTGTACTATTAGAAAAGTTGCAAACATTCTCAATCTGTGTGTCTGTGAACATCTCCGGCTTCCTTATTGACATCCCATTGTACCGCCTCCCGCACGTTCCTGCCTCTGATCTGCTCTGTCGCAGCTATAGCCACTGTCGGTGCTGGAGGCGGTACAATGGGATGTCAATGGGAAGTCAAGGCAGAAGGAAAAGAGAATTTCAGATATATGCTTCGTTTGAAACATATCACAATCACTCAAAAGCCGCATGGGTTGACGTTTCCGACGGTATGTACAGCTGCGTTCTATTGTGGGCTAACGAACTGAAGAGGGACCGTAAATATCCAAATGTCAGAAACCTTTACGGGGGTTCCGAGAGGGGCTAGATGGCGCTATAACGAGCCGCTTCTGGTTTTCCCTATAACTCTTGAACCAGGCCATACAATTGCATCATCATGAAAATTTGTTTTCCTTGGCTCATGACACAACTCCCCACATAGGCCACGCCCATTTCCACAATTTAGCATTTCCACAATTTTGCTATTACTCTTATCTCTGGGGTCATGTGATCATGATGTATCAGACAGATCTTCCACATTTTGCAGGCACCAGGTCGGTTAACCCGGCCTGGCGGAGAAGACCTGTGCTCAGAGGAGCACTTTTTTAGTTGAAAACTCAGTCCAATCAGGTGATATAAAACGTCCATTTGTCTTTATACTGTTCTCTCCTTGCGTCTTCTTTCTACTCTCCTGTCCTCTCCAGTACCCTTCATAACCAGGCCAATGAGAGTTACATGGACAACCTAATCAGACGTCTGCAGATGTACTCTAAGAATTTGGAGCGCCTGGTTGGAGAGAGAACGGCTCTGTACAAAGCCGAGAGGGACAGAGCTGACGAACTTAACTTCATGCTACTGCCTGGGTCAGTTTAAAGTAAAGGAAAAATGCATGTCTATTCTTTTGAGGAGGTTATCTAACAACTAAACAACTAAATCGGCATTACGACTAAATTGGGGGGAAAAGGAACGAAAAAAGTTGTGTACAGAATACAGATACAGATAAAATAACCTGTCTTTCTGTCTCCCTAGCCCGGTAGTCAAATCTCTGAAGGAGACAGGCATAGTGGAGCCGGAGTTATATGACGAGGTGACGGTGTATTTAAGTGACATCGTGGGTTTTACCACTCTGTGCCAGTACAGCACGCCCATGGAGGTGGTGGATATGCTCAATGACATCTACAAAGGCTTTGACGGAATCCTGGACCACCATGATGTCTATAAGGTAAGTCTGGAGCTCTAAAGAAAGGAATCACGGGTTGGTAGGTAGATGGTGTTATACCCCTATACCACCCCACATAACCTCCTAGCTACCACCCCATACGCACCACTCCCATCTTCACGTAAGCACTTCAGTGTCTTCATCTTGTGCTCACTAGACAGGCCTGTCAATTCTGTCCAGAATCATTCCACTGACCCAGTGTCTCACTGTCCAAACAAGTAACCCCATAGTTTTCTTTTAAATCTTCAGTTTCTCCTTGCTGTTTCTATTTGAATCCCTCAGGTGGAAACGATAGGTGATGCCTACATGGTGGCCTCTGGGCTACCGAAGCGGAACGGGAACAGACATGCAGTGGATATCTGCCGCATGGCACTGGACATCCTGGCCTTTATGGGCACCTTCCAACTCAGACACCTGCCTGGCATACCTGTTTGGATACGTATCGGTGTGCACTCAGGTGAACAGAAGACTTACTCCTGCATACATGCAGACAACTCTGTCCTATAGACAGCAAAGGGTTTTTAATCAGTGACGGAAGGAGTATTTTAAGTAAATTTAGCAATACCTGTATTAAAAATGTTAAATTAATAAGTTCAAAAGTATTGTCATCAAAATATACATACCAAAGTAAAAGTAAAACAAATAAATAAATGTTTTGATTTGATTGTGGCACTTGAAGATATGAATTTAATAAACTGAAAATGGATTTTGGAGGTTTTATCCATACAGTAAAAAATATTTTCCGCACCCTTGTTATGTGATTGTATCCTATATCTCACACTCACCTGCCCTGGTCGTCATTCGTCTGGCAAGCAACTGTGGTCATTGGAAAGCTTTTTGTTTATGAGACGAGAAAGATAAACCAACAAATAATGTTTGAGCGAGTGTTTTGGTAACTGAGAACAACCTGTTGACAACGTGCGTGCGTGAACAACGTGCGTGCGTGCGCCCATAGACTCCAATGCATTCTGTAAACTTCCGGTTGGCCCCATGAAGTGAACGGAGTTGTCGTAACTCTATCTTATTCTGTGACTCTGGTGTATGTAGGTCCCTGTGCAGCAGGTGTGGTGGGTATTAAGATGCCTAGATATTGTCTGTTTGGAGACACAATCAACACAACATCTCGTATGGAGTCGACAGGACACCGTAAGGATCCCGCAACTCATAAAAAGGGTCTCACGATACAAACTGATTGTTTTAACCAAAAAATATTACCCATCTTAATACAATGTATTGTTTTATTCCATCCTATATCCCCCAGCCCTGAGGATCCATGTCAGTAAGCCTACTATTAACATCCTACAAAGGACTGACTGCAAGTTTGAATACGAGATGAGAGGAGAGGTCTTTCTGAAGGTAGAGCTCAACCCTGTACCCAAGTCACCTGATTTTTAACCACTTATACCGCTAGTGTGTGTAACTCTGAGTGTACAAATGGAGCCAAATGGGCCCATCGAGGGTCCATTTGGTTCCTTTTGTACACAAATTGTTAGATTGAATTACAGTAACTGGACCTGAGTTTTTTTCAGTCTGCACCAAATAATTCTTCCTAAAGTTTCCCCGCAAATAAGCTGTGGTTCAAGTGATGAATGTATGTACATGAATTAATGCGTGCCAATCAATATAAAATGTGTCAATCAATACTAAAGAAAACAAGGAAATAAGTTATCGTGTGCAATTGTGCTTGTGTGTCACCACAGGGCAAAGGCACAGAGACCACTTACTGGTTGACAGGTAAAACGGGTGAGGATTACGACCTCCCAACGCCACCAACAACGTAAGTTACCTCTTATGTCCAATGTAAGCCTAATTTAAAGCTACAATATAACTTCTGCAGTGGTCGGAGGTGGTGTATCCCTACTCTTCCATTGAGACATGTAGACTCTGGTAACGGGTATGACACCTATTGGTTGACAATGTATGTAAATTATTATATGAAGTAGATGGCGCACTAATTACTATAAACTATACTAGACTAGAACTCACCAAGTACCAACAAAGTCAGTTGTGTGTGTGTGTGTGTGTGTGTGTGTGTGTGTGTGTGTGTGTGTGTGTGTGTGTGTGTGTGTGTGTGTGTGTGTGTGTGTGTGTGTGTGTGTGCGCACGTATACTGTATATGGCGTGATTCGTGAACTAAAGTCATTCATATCCTCCCAACACACACACACACGCACACGTGCACACACACACGCACACACACACACACACACACACACACACACACACACACACACACACACACACACACACACACACACACACACACACACACACACACACGTACGCCACGCACCCAGGGAGAACTTCCAGCGGCTGCAGCAGGACCTGGCTCAGATGATTCTAGAATGCTTGGAGGAGCGCCCCCATGGAGAGTCCATGGAGATGAGGAAGACTCTGTCCCTGAGTAACCTGGCGTCACCAGTAACTCGGAGGCAGACCAAAGTGGAGGCCAAGGAGCAGGAACCAGCGGAGGACGACGACCCACCAGAGTATCTCCATTTGGCCTCTGTGGAGAACACACTGAGTACTTTCCTGTAGACTCTAGAGTGTACTTGTAGAGCCTAGTTTGGAGCTGGGTCACATGCGGTGGTGGAAAACAAATAAAGTAAAAAAAAGTAAAAGTATCAATACTGCATTGTAGAAATACTCTGTTAGAAGTAAAAGTCAGGAATTAAAAATGTACTTGAGTAAAAGTACAAAAGTATTGGCACCATTTTTGTGAGTCCGGTACCGATTCCGGTTCTTCTTATCGATTCCGGTTCCTAAATGCTATAAAATAACTTACCTGTAAATAAGAGGTGTTTATATTTAACAAAAAGAGTAAGATCCTCTCCTTGAGTTGAGCCATTTGTGGATAATAGAGTAAGCTTTAAAACTAAGTAAGTTTTCCTATTTTTAATATATCTACTCTTATTTACCCAGGTTAATATCCATATATGACTCAGGTTTCTACACTTCTGATGTCAGCGCTGGATATCGCTGTTGTCTCCATACTGTACATGGAGCTATAGGTTGTCTCCATATATGGAACTCTAGGTGAAATAACGAAGGCTTTCACCTTGAGCTCCATATAATATGGAGACAACCTATAGCTATAGCTGATGCCCCCCATGCCAAAGCGCCAGCGCTCGCCCTGCAGTCTGCCGTCAACCAAAGCTCCACCCACGCAGCAGAATGCCGCTGGGGCAAGCTTTTCCCGGAATCTGGCCGAATCTGCCGCGTGGGTGGAGTTTCATTTCCATCCACCAGCTGTCTAAAAACCCGGAAATTACGCAAAAGACAGCTTCTTTTGTCCACGCATTGAATCTTATTCTTAGGTGTAGTTACAGGGAGAGTGGGAGTGGAGCCAGCTTTGCAGAGGATCATACCAACAGACTATCTACTGAGGATATCCAAGAAAAAGTATTTTTCTAACAAATTCAGAGAATCATCAGACATCAAGTCCACTTGGAGAACTATTAACGAACTTCTCAACAAAAAAATGTCTACTGTACCCCTCCCATCTCAGTTCAAGGATGGTGATAATATGCTAAATGATCCTGTTGTAATAGCTAATGAATTCAATATGTTTTTTGCAAAGGTAGGTTCTTCTCTGTCCAAGGATATGGGAAAACCAAATAGTAATCATTTAGACTACATTAAGGGTAACTTCCCTACTCTCTTGAAATTTGAAGACACGAACGAAACAGAAGTTTTGGAATTAATTTGCCAACTTGAAGATATCAGCAGCTGGTCATGATGATATAAGCGCATCATTGATTAAACCAGTATCTTCTTTTATTTGTAAACCAATTACCCACATTCTCACCTATCACTGCAATCGGGGGAGGTTCCAAATGATTTAAAAATAGCCAAAGTTATTCCTTTACATAAATCTGGAGACCCAAGACTTTTTAATAATTATCGACCAATATCAGTGTTACCATGTTTTACAAAAATTTTGGAGAAACTCGTCTACAATAGAATGTTTAACCATTTAAATGAACACACTATCTTATATGAGCATCAGTATGGTTTTAGGAAACGTCATTCCACCGATATGGCCCTTTTACAGCTGGTTGACAAAATCTACTCATTAATAACAATGAATTTGCTCTCGGCATATTCCTAGATTATGTTGATTATACTATATTACTTGATAAACTACATAAATATGGATTTCATGATACTGATACTAGACACTACAATGGCTGAATAGTTATGTTTCCAACCGTGAACAATATGTATGCCAATGGTTGTTCTTCATCCAAAGTCAAGTTGTCTTGTGGGGTCCCTCAGGGGTCTATTCTTGGACCTTTATTATTTATTGTTTACATAAATGACCTGGCTGCTGTATCCTCATCTTTTACCCCAATTCTGTTTGCTGATGATACTAATTTGATTTTAACTCACAAAATTTTTGAATCTCTCATAAAGGAGGCCAATTCTGGCATAGCTATATGCTATCTGAATGGTTTCTTGCAAATAAGTTATCACTAAATGTAAATAAATCTAATTTTATAGTTTTTATGAGCAAAAACAAAAAATACTGTCATCATAGAGCTAAGATCTCTATTGGTGGGATTGAAATGAGTCAAGTTTCATCCACCAAGTTCCTAGGAATCCTGGTGGATGAAAAATTGTCTTGGAAAGAACACATACATACAGTAACAAACAAAGTTTCAAGATCATTTGGTATCATCAGAAGAATTAGGGGCCTGGTTCATCAGGCTTGCCTTTTAACCCTCTATTACAGTTTGATTTATCCATATCTCATTTATTGCAATACTGTTTGGGCAAGTACTTATCCATCCAATTTACACAAATTATTAATTATTCAAAAGAAATTTGTAAGAATAGCTACCTCTTCTCACTATTTGGCTCCATCTGCTCCTTTGTTTAAAAATCTAAATGTACTGTCTATCTATGACATTAACATAGTACAATCCTGTTCTTTCATATATAAATCCACTTACCTTCCAAATATGCTTCCTACAACTTTCAAAGAATATTTTAAGACCAACTCTCAAGTTCATGATTATAATACTAGACAATCAGACAATATTCATCCTCCCTTCAGCCGTACCACTCTTAGCCAGTTTTCCATAAAAGTCAGAGGTTCTTTACTCTGGAATTCACACATACTTATTGCCAACTCCGCATCTTCACTCTGTAACTTTAAACATAGATTGAGGGCCAGCCTCTTGAAGTTACCCTCTCCAATTTATTCTAACGTAATGTAGCACATACACACGCACACACACACACACACACACACACACACACACACACACACACACACACACACACACACACACACACACACGCACACACTTCACAAGTGTAAATAATGTGTTTCTTGTTTTTTTTGTTTTTGTTATTTTCCATACCTATGTTTGATTACTTTGTCTTATTATTTGTATATTACTATTTGTTAAATTGTATATTAACTTTGGTGAGAACCACATATAAGCCCTCCCTGGGTTTCTTTTCTCACCTGCACACACACTTCTCTTTTATTGATGTTACCTTTTTGTACTTTATTTTATTGTGTGAAATAAACTAAACTAAAAAAAAGACTTGATTGAGAGGGGGTGATTGGGAATTGCTTAGTGATTCCAGTTGGCTCTAATTGCTGTTCGTCCTAGCTGTGTGTATTTGTTGGTTGGGTCTACCACTATATAAGCCTCCCTCATGTGTCTGTTAATTGAGTTAATTTCCTGTTTGGTTCCACGTTATTTTCATTTGAGTTATGTTGACCTCTTAAGGGCCCTACTTGTTTTGTTGAAATATTTTGTTAATCATTTGTTACTTTTTTTTTAATTAAACAAACTTTGAGTTTGAAAACCTGTGTTGCCTTATGCTTTGGCTGCTCGGCCCATCACACTGCAGGATTTATGAAATGACTTGTTGACATACTGAAACAAATGTCACTGAGCATAATGGTTATTTGAGGTGTTAAAAGGCAGACTGACTATAACGTTATTGCCACTTTGTCACATCTCTGCCTCACAAAACAAAGAAAACAAAAGTTTTGTTTAGTGGTGGTCTGCAGTTTGCTAAATTATCACCTCTCCCCATTTGGAACAACTTAACCAATGAGAAAAAAAAGTACGAATGTCTGTGTTTTCACCAAGGAGCATAATATTAGTCTTTAGTTTTGGTGTCACTTTTCCAAAATGGGAGTAGGCTATGTTCCTCTTGACTCCATGGAGTTAGTGGCAGGCTGTTATAGAGAGTATGCACATGCATGATTTTCCCATCAGGACACGCCCCCCCTCATCTAGATGGTAGTGGCAAAACATTGAGCAGTTGTTGGAGTTTGGAAGTGCTCGTTGGAAATCACTCAACCGTCTTACTTACCACCTGTTTCTAAATGTCACATAATGCAGGAGGCAGCAAAATGTGTTATGTGTTATTGAAAACAAGCACTTCCAAACTCTGACAATGCAGGGCATTTCTTGACAGAAAGTAGCTCATAAGGTTTCTATGGTGGATGTTTATGAAACAACAATTTGCAGATAGAAAGAGGTATAATTCAAGCTTTTCGTACAGCTGCAATGTTGGTGAGTTTAACATTATTTAATGCAATCAGACAGGACTTTTCTGTTTGGATGAATGGGCTGTCAAGGCCAGAAAGTAGTTTTTTGCCACTCAGTGGGCGTTCCCGCATAACTTCCAGGTACTTTGATGTCATATGCATACCCTCTATTCCATCATAAATATTGTCCCTGTCATATTGTTGTTGAAACACATAGGACTCGATCTTACGTACCATAAAAGAAATTCATATGACAGATTTCTGGAAGAAAAAGTAAACACTGCTATTTATTCCTTAAACACGGAATATGAAAACAGACATCTTACTGTACAGCAGTGATAAATCTACACATTATATACAAATGGGACAATTCAGTTAGGATCCAGCAACCCATTTGTTTTGTACATAAACACTTAGTTTAGGAGAGGATATCAGTTATTGTTGAATATAGACAAAAATGGGACTCATCTCATGCATATGGAACATTACCAAACTGAATCAATAATCACACATTAAAAACCCTTTGGGACAAATAATTCCCTCTGTGATCATGGGGAACACATGGCTTGTATTTCTAGTAGTGGCTACAAATAATAATAATAGCTATTCAAGTATAAAAAATATAAAAAGAAAAGAAAAAAGCCACGGCCAGATAAACAGGACACAAATTATTTTACAGTGACATTTAAAAATCAACTGAATTCAAATCCTCATGAAAATAAGCAACCGAGTACCTACAGTTAAAACCTTTGTGCATCAAACTCAGGGGAACAGCCTAGACACTACATATACTGTATATAAGCCATGGCTACTCTGTAGTCTGCACACCGAACGGCCCCTGTGTTTTGTCCTTGTAGTGTCCTTATCTTTCTTTCTCACATCCCCATTTCGAAATAACACAAAACTATACAAAGTAACCAATTCTATTGATGATTTACTAAGCCTGGTTTGGTTTGCAGTATGTACACAGAAATACCACTCTGTGACAGCAAACACACACACACACACACACAAACGACAGCTTGAGTTTGCATTAATGCTAACTCACATTCCCAGCCTATAAGAATATGAGAATGAGAATAAACTGCACATTTACGGACAAAATCTGTGTAATAGAGCACCGAAGTCTGACGTCAATATCGGTAGAGGGCGCAAATCCACGAGTTCATGTACTTTTTTATTTGCATTGTAATCCCCATAGGGGGATTTTAGATTGCTTTATATAAGAACTGTGTTTGAAAAATAAACATGTCATCCCGGCTGTTTCACTCATATGGATATGAAGAATCAACTGACTGAGAGAAAACGCTATTGTTACTGCTACTGAATTTGTTACATTTTCGCTGGAAACAGACTGTATCATATATGTCGCAAACGATACAGAGACACCTCCCTGACAATAACGCAGAGAGAGCTTGTTTATTTTTGGACCACAATGTTTATATGAAACCATTTTAAGATGACCCCATGTTATTCTCCATAGAGAAATTACGTCCGTGAACCAGGGGAAACCAGGGGATGAGCGAGTGACGTCAGCGCTCTATGACATTTACACTAATGGGTTTTTCTTTTAAACCGCATGAAATCAAGGCACCCAATGATCCCTATGTGAAGCTGGAAAATGTTGACACTACTGAATAGTATAAACACAATCCTCTTAACTCCAATCTTAATTTCTCATACTCTTTACACCAAATACATACAATTTTCTCGTAAGATTAGGAAAGAACTCAATTAATCCTAGATTGTCTGTCTCCCATCCCATTATTGATTGCCTATTGCCTAAATTAAACAGAATATATGCTTGCCTGCCTATAATATTGTGCTCTGATTGGGATGTTCTTCAGGCAGTTACACTCCCAAACAGCAGAGGGCACACAGGAGGTGCTGACAGTTATTTTTCTTATTTTTATTTTATTTTTCTCAACTTGGCAAAAGAAAGTACTGCTGGCTTTATAACCATCTAATCAGGGCCTGGGACCTGGGACACCAGGTGAAGGCAATGAACTAAACCCAGCAGCAGTCTGAGGCCTAAAGAACTCCCCTATAGCAGCATAATCCAGTGGTGTTTGATTATGTACAATGGAAGACCCTGTCAGTGTATGCTAGTTTGCCTTATATTTTACACTGGCTGATTCCAATGATTAGAAAAACACTGACTGAAGCAGACCTGTCACCTGCCGTCGCTGTGGGGGAGAGACTATACATTATCGGAGACATCTTCAGTCTTCCTAAAGGGTAAGGCAAAACAGAATTTACAATAACGAAAGCAGATGCGCCTCACTCTTTTACAGTCCCTCCTAACTCACAACCTAAATCCATTTCTGGATTATCTATCTCTCTCTTTCTATCCAAGCCTTTCCTCTCTCACCAACCTCTCTCTCACTTTGTCACATACACTATCTGTCAGCCGGGGGGCTAAGGCTGACTCTGGAGTCTCGCCAGGGTGTGAGAGAGTATGCACGCCTGAGAGATAAAGAGAACACTGCTGCTGAGCATGCGCAATTTGCCCATGCCTCCGGGAGCATGCATGTTCCAGCATGAAACAACGTGAGTGCATTTGTGTGAGACTGGTCATTTGTGCAATGAGAATGAAGACGCTGTTAAGTGTCTTTCGGAATACAATGTGTGTACCGTATATGTGAGCCTGGCTGTTTGTGTGACAGAGATAATTGTGTCTCCTTTAGTAGTTCTTGAGGTAATCAGCAATTGCCAAGTACATTTGCACATATGTAGATTATTATCTATGCATTATACTCCTAACTATTAGGAGTATAGTGGGCATTATTAATCCAGCACCCAGGGGGTGTTTGGGAACAATCTCAAGGACACTTCAACACTAAGCCTGGAGGGGTGACATGACTGAAGTAAAATGTGACAGAAGTAGCATGTGCTTGAATTCATATTTACAAAATGTTTCAAACATTCTGAGATGATGGAATGATGATGGATGATGTTGGTCATGGAAGGGGAACCTTCTGAAAGCTTTCATGGGCAAAGATAATCAACTTCGAAATCTAAAAGAAATAGGTCAAAATGACCTCGGAGTCATGCGCGTGTTAAAGCATAATGAAATTTTGATTTATTTTGCCTTATATAGGATGTTAATGGTGGCCAAATGGATTTGGCTGCTGTGGCGACCCTGAAGGTTGCCGGCTCGGGCGCCCTAGCTAAATCATTAGAGCACGCCCTGGGCTACATCTGTGCAAAATTTGGCGCAAATTAGTGCGAAATCACCCTTATCTCTCCCTAAGCTCTTCCACTATGAGAATTGTATTGTGTAATTATGCTATGTTGAGGAATTCTAGATGTGTACACTTTTGTCATTTTTGAGGGCAGCTAGCCCCTCCTATATTCAACTATTAGTGTCGGCCATTAGCATACATGTCTCTGAAATGCCACCAAAGCCGTGCTGAATAAATATATGGATGGATGGATACTTAGATAGATAGATATAGTTTATTAGTCCTTTTGAAAATCCATCATGTGTCATACAGCAGGTCATTGATCCTAGTGTTGTCACTGGTGTAAAATCGGACTTTGAAAACTACAACTCTTACTACCTGTTTTAGCCGCTACTCTCGGTGGCTGTGACATCATCCTTGTTCACTGTGTTTAAGACAAAATAATGATCCTGACTTCAGAAAACACAGACAAAGGCTGAAAAACAGACAGAAAGGGGGAAATGTATGTCAGTACGGATTGTATAATAAATATTGTTTCTACAGAATATGATATCCATCAACAAACTGGAATGCACCTCATTAGCGTGATTGTGTCCCTTTAATGTCTTAACATTCTACACGGCAAGCTTGTCCAATATTAGAGGCCAATATAGATTATTTATTTTTGTGATTATTCTTCATATTTTGGCTCTGTACCTCTTTGTTTTTTAGCACTTTGGTCATGATCTATGGTCATGAGTTACTAAGCTTCATTACCACCCTTGGCAGAAAAAGATTTAAACACTATGGGCTGTATTTTGCGTGTCTTAAGTACCAGGTCTTATTACTTAACTTAAGACCTGGAGGCGTGATCAATGCCATTTGGCTATTCTGAGTGGCCAAAGAGCATTGACCATGCCTCCAGGTCTTAAGTTAAGTAATAAGACCTGATACTTAAGACACGCAAAATACAGCAGTATACATTTAATACTAAACTCAGTATTAAGCAGATATTTCTTAGGCCCCGTTTCCACTGGTTGGGAACCGGTTCATTCTTCAGTTCAGTTTTTGGTTCTTAGTCCATGAGCCAGAGCTCCAAAATTGTAATGTTAATTATGAATTGAGTGTGCAAAACCATACCTATATACATTTGTTTATAGGGTCAATATAAGTAAATTAATATAACCTAACTAATTCCACATTAGTAGCTCATATAAATATTTCATATTTTCATTTTATTTGCATATTTTCCTATATAATGCATAATTTGCATATTTAAATGTACAATTTCAGAACATATATATAATATATATCATCATACTATCATCATACTATAATCATCATCATCATCATCATCATCATCAGAAATATGTGTCAGAAACACCACCGTAGCTCCTCGTTGCCTGCACCAATCGCTCCCTTTTTTTGATTTGACACATTAATGATTATTAATGAATTTATTAGTGAATTAAAAACGCACCGGGCGCAGTACCCCCCACGGCTACTACTGTGGAAGGGTTATCATATATTCATTTACTTATATTGACCCTATAACATTTTTATGGTTTTGCACACTCAAATCATAATTAACGTTCCAATTTTGGAGCTCTGGCTCATGGACTAAGAACCAAAAAGAACTGAACCGGTTCCCAAACAGTGGAAAAGGGTCCTTAGTGATAAAATAAAATGTTTCACCAAAGGACATAATCTTATTTATTACTTCTAGCACTATACACAAATCCAGTCGAATGGTGATCTGTTGACTTGATGACACAAACAAAATCATAACATGTACATCATTATGTCATAATCATAATGACAAGCTCGGGGGGGAAAAAATACTTGTCCATCCCCCCCTCAAATTCTTCCATTTTCTACATGCGGGACCCATGGATCTGGAAAAGCTGTGAAAACAAGAGAAAATAAAACATTAATTATGTTATAAATGCATATGCATGTAAGAGCAGTTCAAATACTAAATGGCAGCACTATACAGCTGTCTAGTCAATTTAGTCTTTATTTCTTTTACATTACATGTCTGGGCTCTGATGTTGTTGATGATGGAGAGAATGGGAACAGGTTGATATGAAAAAGATAATGTGCTGTCACATGCTGTGCTTGATGACAGAGTGAGAATTATGGGGAAAAAAAGATTTTGCTATGAAACACAAGCCTTTCTATATTATTTTGTGTATTTTCTGTCAAGCTGATTTTCGTGTGTGTGTGTGTGTGTGTGTGTGTGTGTGTGTGTGTGTACACGCGCGCCATTTTGATACTAACCATTACAGCTTTAGAAAATAGCAGATCTACAAGTTCATAACATATCACCATGTGATGTGTTAAGAGCTTGTACTGTAGATCAGCTATTTTCCAAAAGCCAAAGTATAATGTAAATATTTTCAAACAGCCAAAGTATCACATAAGGATTAGTTTGGTCAGGGTTATTCCATGTCAGAGCATTTGTAATGAGATCCCCTCAGGGAGCCAGGCTTGGATCAATATCATAGAGCCAGGCTGTGTCAACTCACTGCTGGACCAGCCAGGGAGCACACACTCACACAGACACACACAGACACACACACACACACACACACACACACACACACAAACAGACACGTGCGCACGTGCACACACACGCGCGCGCACGCACGCACGCACGCACACGCACACGCACACACATAAACAGAAACAGACAGGCTGGTATAGGTCATGCAAATGATCAGGGACATGACATTTTCAACCACCAGCCACAGTGGTTGTTAGATTCCCTGGTACACAAGAAGACATATTCCCTATTTAACTAAGAAGAGAGTTTGAGAAAAATAACCGCAATGATTGTTGCCTAATTGACTGGTAAGAACAGACCATCCTACGAGCAGCCATGGCCAGAATTTAACAGCATTTAGCTGGTGGTAATTCCCACTCCTGCTAATGCTTGTGCTAACAATCACGCAGCTGTGTGCTCTGCAACCCAAGCACAATGACAGCTGCAGCTAAATTAAATGACCTTCATTCGGTTGCAGTTAAGCCTATGCGGGCCTGAGAATTTATTTAATGAATAATCAAAAGTATTTTAAGGTTAGGAGCTGGCAAAAACAATAGAGAACTTTCACATTTCAAACTTAGTCATGATTAATACATGAATTTTGTTCTAAAACGATTATTGTTTCAATGCTATGCCATGGAAAACTTCATGACATCACTCAGACTCACACACTACATCCCACTGGGTCTACCCACTAGCAACTAGGGTTAGTCTAGTGTGGTTTGCCTCACCCACGCATGCCTCTCTGTTTGGGAACAATGACACACGGCTCTCTCATTCTCTCAGCCACTCATTCGGTGTCGCATCGCTCCCTGCCACCTCCTCCTGTTCCTCCTTCGCCGATTCCTCCTCTGGCGTCGCCAACGCCTTCCGTTTTTGTATTATGAGGAAAGAAAAAATATAAATAACAAAGGAAAAAACAAACAAACACAAAGACAGTGACAAAAAAATGAACATAATGTATTTTGATGATTGTGTGCAGGACAGCTGCAGCCCTGTCACGGCGGTACGCACCTCTGCCCTTGGACTTTGACTATGTTTTGGGACTTATTACTTGTATTTGTGTTCTGTACCTTATTTTGTAGTTTTGTTCCTAGTGTTTCCTGTCTGCCATGTTTGCTGTCTCCTGCCTTGTCTCACCTCCCTGTATTAGTGTAACCCTAGCCACCTGTGTTCTGTTGCCTGTTAGCCTATCCCAGTGTTGATTGTGTGTTTCAGTTCACCTGTGTGTAGTTAGTCTTGTCTATAGTCTAGTGTTTTCAGCTCCTTGGCAGTTCGTCGTTGTGAATGATGTGGTCAGTTCCTTGTGTTTCCCTAGTTAGTTATTCCAAGTCCTAGTTATGTGCTAGTTGTTCCAAGTGTGTGTTTTTGAGAATTAAAACCACTTGAATTCACTCCTCTGCCTGTGCCTGGTTCGTTCTGCACCTGAGTCCTACACCTCCAGAACCACATCGTGACAGTAGCAGTACTTGAGAACGTCCATATCGTCTCTGCGCTACACGGTGGTCTTTATAGATGTATAATACAAATGTCAAAAGGTACTTACAGAACCACAAACAACAAAAATGCACTTGTCTTTTCAAAGTTTTCAGATTATCTGTACTGTTTTTGGTATGTTTTTTTTATTCTCACAAAGAAATCAATGACATGGTCACATGGGACTGGAGAGCAGAGCAGATAAGGTATTGTTAATGGGGCTAAATGAGATAACAGATACTGTATAGTCAGTGAAAAAGAGATATGCATTGATAAATATACAGATGGAGATGATTGTAGACATTACAAGATGTCGACAGCACAGTCATTGATTGAGGTGTGAAATGATGGAAGTGAATATGCTTGGTGAATTGAGAGGTGTGTTATAGTGGAGAGGGTGGGATCAAAGCACACTCACATGAATCGCGTGCGTGCGTGTGTGTGAATGCGTGTGTAGGGTCTCACCTTGGTCTTGTGGCTCTGCTCAGTCCCCAGTCCAGAACCAGATGTGTGTAGCTCCTTGGACACAACGCACAGGAACTCAGCCTGGTCCTCGGTCCCGTAGCTGTATGAAGACCCAATGTTCACCATCTGGAGGAGATCGAATGGGAAAGTGAGAGACAGATAAAGGTACGGACGGAAGAGAGAGAGAGACAGAATGATAGTAAATGTAATAAGATTGACAAAAAAGAGGAGAAAGGAAGAAAGATGGGTGGAGAAATAAAGCTAGAGATACCAGAAAACACAAGAGACAGGTAAAGAGACTAAGGCTGTCCCCGAACATTCAGGGTTCGAATGTTCGCTCGTTAAGGTTGGCACTCGAATCTTAATTTATGGCCTTGAACCATTCGTTTTTATTTATTATTATTATATTTATTTATTATTATATATATATTATTATTTTTTACTCCGAGAGAATGCGATATGCATATGCGATATGCATATGTTCATGTTGTGTTTACAATAATTTGAAAGTCCTGCAGACGGCAGAAGAGACAAACACAGTGACACACACACACACACACACACACACACACACACACACACACACACACACTCAATGCGCTTCTGAGAGTAGCCGTCACAGGTGGAACAAATTAATGAAAGAGAGACAGCTAACGAGCAAGGCAAGCTTACACTCTCGTTTTAGCTGCCTGCCAGCAACTCATTCAACTATGGCTCATTTTTATGGAATGATGAGCTCGCATCAGGGACGTATGCTGACCATTTGGTTGCCCTACTCGTAGGATATTTGTGCTGCCCCCCTCCCGACGAGAGTGCTGCTAGCCTATTCCTCATGCAGATCGGCTATTTTCGCTGTTTGCGAGGACGCACACACGGCCGCTCGCAGCAGCGGAGCACATGTCGCCACTAGACGCTTTGTGTGTGTGTGTGTGTGCCCGCGCACACGCGTGTGTGTTGGGAGAGAGAGAGGGGGAGACGCGCTGCGCTCTGATCATGTTCAAGACGGATATCTCGTGTTGTCATTATAGTGTATTAAAAGTAAAGACGGTTGTATCCACACAAAATGCACACCTTCCCGGTCGGCCAACCCGGTAGCAACCCTCACCAACCCCTGATGAACTTAACCATTATTTCACTGATAGTCTATGCAACGTCGCCCCGGAGGATCTATTTATGAATTGCAGCCTGGTTAAAAGCACTCTGAGAAATAAATACATTTGAACCAATTAACCAAATGGTTCGGATGTTCGCTCGGAAATTCCTGCAAATGTTCGAGTCCTAAAAACAGGGCTAGGGTACAGCCTTAAAAGAGACTAATTGAATGTGTGAGAGAGAACGAGATGAGGACAGACAATGACAGACATGAGAAAATAGACACAAAGGCCATAAAGAGAGAACTGATGGATACCTTTGCTCATGCAGGAAGGATATGCTGTCATTACAACACTGGACTCAAGGAGCACAACGGTCATATAAACAGCTTTTTGGAGGAATTTAAGGAAATCATACATGCACAGCATTCATGCAATCGAGCTGAAATGCAAAAGCAGTGGGACATCGCTGGGAGGGTCTCAATGTGCAGGAAAGGCCCGGGATGTTGGGCTGTGAGTCCTGGGGAATCTGGGTTGGAAGCATTGGGGGTCCATTGTTGGCATGCGTGACACTGAAACTGTCAACAAGATAAAAGGCTAGAGGTCGGGACGGTTTGATACTTTAAGGACCTCTGAAATATCTGTGAGTTTTAAGGGGGAAAAGCAAAGCATATTATATTAACAACAACAGGAAATATTCTGGGTTTCATCCATGAATCTAATTAAGTGCGCCATAAATGTGTTAAATTAATTTGCAAACCGTATACATACTGCTGGTTTTCTGTCCTAACAGGACATTCACCTTGTGTCCTTGTATACAAGCTGGCTAAATAGGGACTAGTCCGATCTTTGACACCTTTAGCTACCTGGTTAGGTTGAGAACCAGCAGCACCGGGCGTCCCAGAGGACCAGGTTTGAGAACTACTGCCATAAAGGACCTCTAGGCTCCTTGGTGGGGGGGGGGGATATTGGTGGCGGTCAGTCCCAAGGGTTTTTTTGGACTGTAGACAGTGGGCGGTGAGTTGGGGGATAGAGTCAGATCAGGGGGGTCAAAGGTTGAAGGTGGGGGGTGGGGTTGGGGGCAGAGCAGCAGCAGCGAGTCCAACCCACAGTCCAGAGCAGTCCGGTGCGGGGCTTTCTGCAGGTACGCACGCTGACCTGCTCAAACTTCCAGCCGTCCGACATGGTGGACACCATCTGGGTTAACTCCTCCTCCTGGCACTGCAGCACCCGGTACACATGCTTGGGCGGTACCTGCTGGAGAATGAGAGAGAACGAGAGAGGCAGGCAGAGTGAGTCAATGAGAGGACTTGAGGCCAAATTGTACTTGGCAGTGTCATGTCATTTTGTCACCATCTCATTTCCATAGGGACATAGGGCCATGTACATCCCAGATTTTGTGACTGCGTGTACTTTATGCGCGACAAGTACACGGTCTGTGTACTGTGTACTTCTTTTCTAGCACACGCGCTAGAAAAGAAGAATAAACATATAAACATCCTGAGAACGAGAGGAGTGCCGTCGACAGGTGTGTAGTGGGGGGGATGGAGGGGAGCGACATCCCCCCACATCTCTCATGCCTAAAATGATCATTTTGGCAAAAATATGTTTTACGTTTACGTTGAAATCATGTTTATTGGCAGGTTAGTTACGTTACGTTTACGTTGAAATCATGTTTATTAGCAGGTTAGTTACGTGGAATAGAAAATGTATCCTTGCTCTAGAGTGTGCTTGAAGCCTGTCCCGATGGGACCAAACTTCGTGGGAACGGACCATGAACTAATGAGTGGCCTTTCGTTCACTGAATCACTGAACTAATCAGCTGGCGTAGGATGGGGCTGGTAACTTGGCATAAAGGTCTGCCTGCAGAGGGCTTGGATATATACAGTATGTGAAAAAGAGTCATACTAGTGTGAGGGTGGCATTAGCAGTGTGTGTGCGTGCGTGCGTGCATGCACGTATCAGTATAGGACTTATAAGAATGATGAAAACAGAGAATGTATGCCTTCATTTGAAAAGGAATAAGATGCTACTGTAACAAACCAACAGAGAGTAAAAAATGTACAGCAACAGCTATCTGCAGCACATGTGAAGAAAACACTTCAGTGCATGTTCTTTATTTTTGAGTGTAGCCTCAAGCCACTGGTAGTAACGGCAAATACAGTACTGTACAGTACAGTATAATGCAAGTGAAGTGGGTGTATGGTGTGAAAGGGCAGAAGGATTATATAAACCGGGGAGCAAACATGCAGATAGAAAACAAGAGAAACATGATGTGCAGCACAGCCATCTTTAGGAAGGCGAAGAAGGGTGGAATCATTTCATAACAGAAAAAATATCTGAAGGTTTTGCGCATACATTGTAAAAGGGAGAAAGGGGAAACAAATAGTAAAATCATGTGATTGTGTGTATAGAACTGTATAACGTTGGTGGTGTTGACTCCTAAATGAATGCGGCCTCCACTTTGCCATTTAACATCGCACTTTTTTGGATAGAGGCCTAGATAGGGCATGCAGCCATGCACATATTCAACTTTTGCTCTCACATGTCACTGGGCAGTGGGATGTTTGCGTTTTGAGTCCAGGCTGTGACAAACCAAGGACCAAATGACCACACATGACAGAGATGAACATAACTCCACATTTTAGCAGTTAACCAGTAGTTGCTACAACTGAATAACTTGGTTTTGGGTGTTGGATTTGGAACTTTCATATTGATCATATTGCAGTTAGGGTTAGACTTTGTATTGTTTTAGACGGTGTGTCGGTTCGATTGTCGTCTCGTCTTACCTGTGTGGCCTTACAGTCTCTCTCCATAATCCTATCCTTGATGAGTTTAATCAGCGGAGTGATGTTGTAGAACTCTGCTTCCTCCAACACTCCTGGAAGACCGTACGATACCAAGGTTATTAGGTTTATTTCAATTTTCATTTGCACAACTATATTTTACTATAACTGACCTGAAACACCCCCCACCCAGGCTCTATACTTTATAGGATTACAAAGCAAACTCCCTCTAGTATCTATCATCCCACAGACAAAGAAGACAAACCTTCCTCTGCCAACTCCTTGTTGAAGACCAGTTTTCCATGCCGTAGGTAGTTGAGAATGGGACCAAAGTATGTGGGGTCTCTGTCAATCACATAGGCACCTGTCTCATCCTGTTGAGGAAGGAAGGAAAGATCGAATTAATCGTTTATCAAAACAAAATGGTACATAATACCATAAAGTTACATGCTGCGCTGCGTTATCTAGTCTTGTTTTATTTTGTTTAGGCAAAAAGTGAAATGATGACATTTTTGATGAAAGGGTTAGTGATGAAAAATACTATTTACAAAATCACATACAGTAAAATAAAATATAAACTTTCAATCAAGAAAACCCTTATATATTATATTGTCTTGTAAACAAAATAAAGCAGATTTGACTAGGGATTTGATGAGGGGACCAGTACATTCATTGTTTTCTTAAGTAACGCTGTATTGTCCATTGACAATGTTGTGCTCTGTACTCTGTACGCATTTTTTTATTATGAATTCCAAATTCCAATATGGTTCATCACAGCTTCTTCTTATTAGAAGGATACACTTTTACCACTATACTCAAAACATGTCAAAACATGAACTGGTAATGTGTGGGCAATTCTGATGTGCACCTGGGTTTCCTATAAATGGCACCAGAAAGCGTGTATGAAGCTGTCTGATGAAGATATGCAAGCCTCTTGATAATTGCAACAATCAATACATTGTCATTTGTCACTTTATCTAACTATTATTTCATGTATGTAGCTCTTCTTTGCAGTTAATATCATTCTACACTGTAGATGTGGCTCAGTGCCGTTTCTGTTTTGCTGCTATGTAATTACATAAAGGAATTCTCTCTCCTTCTGCTTACTATTGTGATAGTGTGGAGTAGAAAGAGAGGGAATATACATAGGGCTGTCACGATCATAGGATTTTACTTAATGATTAATTGTCATACAAATAACTGCGATCAAAGAGTTAATAGTGTTTTTGGCATTGAACATTGGAGCATATGAATACAAATTGTGAAAAATGCACATAATAATAACTTCAATATACAAAGAAATGACTGAGACCAAAACCAATATTAATCAAAATAAATAATGTAGAATGGCCAAAATAGGCTATATTTAATAACTTTATACTTTTATACTTTTTAACGTGGTAGAGTATGTTAATACTCATATCGCAGGATGCGCATGTGCCAGCGTTTTGTGATACCGCCTAAGTAGCGTCTCAGAATTTGTTTGATTTTACTCATTTCAAATTCTATCACATTTAATACATCGATAGTTTTAGATGCCTACTTTAATCGAACCAGGTGCTTTTAATGATCGGATGCACCGTTCACAAGTATAGCCCACTGAAATCCCCTCCTGCACAAATGATTCCAATTATGCAAAATTATTGTGATCATCTCAAATAATTGCGACTATATAATTGTGCCTAAAATGCCTAAATAGTAAATACATGGATGATATGATGATGAGTGTATGTTCAAAGAACATTGGTCACATCTGGTGACAGTGGTTCAGTGGATTAAGTGCAGGGGATGTGGGTAATAAATATTAGATTGTAGCCAAGAAAGAAATGAATTTGTGCTTCAGGGCAGGAAAATTACATTTCAATCCAGAAAACACTGCGGCTGGTGGACAAAATTAACCAGCCTCTTTTTCATTATCCAAGCATAACTGGTAGTAGGCTTACTGTGCTACTGTATATTTATCTTTGTCTTGTGACAAACACACTAAATTGTTCAGGTTAAATATACAGAGACCAAAGACAAAAACATACATATTTACAGTGGAATTTTAAAGTGCTGTTAAAATAGTGGAATGGAATAAAGAAAGTAATCCAACCACATAGCCAACCTAATTAGTTTGAGTTGATATCTACACTTTGAGTGAAAGTACATGAATCTATTAGTTTGGCGCATATATACTTATATAGGCATGTCTTTATGACTCAGACAACCATAAAACAACTGATACGCCTGTTACCCATACTGTACAGGCACTTTATAGAAATGGTTATCAGAATATAGAGCTATTTAACAATTACTTAAGAAAAGAAAATAACTTACTGCACCTAATATTATGCACTTAATATTAACTTATATTGGTTTTAAGCTAGGTCTCTAGAATAGAATAGAATGGTAGAATGTTCTGGTCACATGGCTGGGTCTTGTATTGGCTGCAGTCTGACACTGGCCTCCAGCAGCCTCTCCTATAGAGCAGAACTTTCTTTTCTCTGGATGCTTAGATTAGCCAATCAGCAAGTCTCCATGTGTGTGGCTGGTGCATTCATGAACTGCTCTGTGTGCGCGCATCCTTGCATACGTGTGTTTGTGTGCTGAGCTGTAAGCAGGCATTGTGAACGTTACACTCCAGATACTCCCCATTTTCCCTGTGCTATCTAAACTATTAACATACATGGTATGACGGTCCATTTAGAGCAGGGGTCCCCAACCTCCAGGCCACAGACCTTTAGCGGTCTGCGACCCATTCAGTACTGGTCCTTGACTTGACACAGGTGCTTGATAATAATGTTATTATGAAAAGCGGCATGCAGAATACTACAACAAAATGCATGCCTTTCAACAGGCATGTTCCAAGTAACCCAGCACATGATTTCCCCTCTTTGCAGTTTGTGTATGTCGCTCATTACATCATGACAGGTACAATGACCAAATATCACATAGAATAATTTCCAAGTAGACAAATTAACGGTACGTCGCAATAAATTATAGCTGTGCATAATGGTCACATGACTTGTATTGACAGATGTTCTCGTGTTGTAGGACAGCTCTGCTGATGCTAGGTCTAACGAGAAAGGTGCTCTCCTTTGAGCACACTGCACAGGTCTCTACCCAGGGCCTGCAAACTTTGGAAATCAGTCATAGCCAATTGGAATGTAATATGGAAAATCTACAGGATACAACTTCATCGCATAACTACAGACATAATGTGTACCAATTTGAAAACAATCCCTCCTTGGCCTACTGGGAGTGTGCGTGCATTCGTGCAATGTTTCACACCAATTGTCCAATGGTGCTGGAGAATAGCTGTTCACAGATGGATGCTGGACAGACAATCGGACAGGAACAAAAACATAGGCAGGCACAAGTCTTAGTGCTTGATTTACAAACACATTTTTGCAGTCCACTGATAGCAAACTGTGCATTCTGTTGCCAGTGCCACAATGATTGTGAACCAGAATCAGATGAACGTGCTGCTTTATAAATCAGACAAAAAGTATGCATCTGCATATTTCTTGTGTGTACACAATTGTACAGTCATTTTTATGACTGCAGGGTTCTTCTCCCCTTCACGTATGTCTGATTGATTATTATGTGCCATTGCCACCTCAGACTTTTTGAGTGGTGCAAGTGCAACCATAGGGTGCAGCCACTCCAATGACCAGCTGTTGTTTTAATGTGTACACCTAACAATTCATAAATGTAATGCTTACTAGGCAATCTAAATACAAAATGTATTTAGTAAAGTCTAACATTTTATATTTATAAAAGAGACATGTTTGAAAGTGCTTGCACAACTGCAACTGGCCTAGTCCCATTTGAACGTTATTGTCTCCACCAGGCCGAAGGCATGGGGAGAGAGTATGTTTTGCACTCCGTCCGTGTGTGTGTGTGCGTGCATCCGTCCGTCTGTGCACAGCTAATCTCCGGCACCGTTGGCCCAGTCGATGCCAAACTGTGCACACACACACCCTGGATGCCAACGACGAACCACTGCCCCAAACTTTCCACAATGGCCTGTTATAGCGCCACCATGGGGCCGATTTTAGCAAAACACATTTATTTATATTACTCCTATAGATTTGATCCATACATCACGCAAATCGCTACACACTATCTCTACAGTCATGTGATCTATACACACACACACACACACACACACACCACTCACTTCACACGGGTGTGATTCACCAAGGAGGAACAAAAGTAACAAATTATGATCAAATATCCCATTATGCAAGTATAGAAACAAAGATAGTTTCTCTACTTGTTCTGCGTTCCGTGTTCTGCTCGCATGTGTGTAATTTCTGACATTGACTAAAGGCCTCTGGGAGATGCGGAAAGCTGTTTCCACTTTCTAGGTGTTGTCATGCCGACGTGTCGTCTGATCACGTTGAGGTGTCTTCTGCTGCAGCTCAGTGTGTGTGTGTGTGTGTGTGTGTGTGTGTGTGTGTGTGTGTGTGTGTGTGTGTGTGTGTGTGTGTGTGTGTGTGTGTGTGTGTGTGTGTGTGTGTGTGTGTGTGTGTGTGTGTGTGTGTGTGTGTGTGTGTGTGTGTGTGTGTGTGTGTGTGTGTGTGTGTGTGTGTGTGTGTGTGTGTGTGTGTGTGTGTGCGAGCGTGCGTGCGTGCGTGCGAGCGTGCGTGCGTGCGAGCGAGCGTGCGAGCGAGCGAGCGTGCGTGCGTGCGAGCGTGCGAGCGAGCGGGTTGGGGGCTAGATTAAATTTAATTCTGCTAATGAGAGACTGTAACAAAAGGCTCTGACAGTGTGAAAGATGGTGTGATAGAGATAGATGCAAGCTATATAGGCAGATGTAGGTTGGTTTACTTACTTTACTTATTATCAGATGTTATACCGTTTGCTTGCCGACAAATGCCAAGAAGTGGTATTAAGATAGCATAGATGTTGTTTAGACAGATTATTTGGTATCCTTGTTACTTTCTTGTCTGTGCGTCTTATTTATTTGGTATCCTTGTTACTTTGTCTGTACGTCTAATTTATGTACAGTTACCCTTGTCATTTTCTGACTAGGCTTCTAGTCTTGCACTTTGTAAAATCGCTCTGAATAAGAGCATCTGCTAAATGCCTAAACTGACGGCACAGAGGACCATGACAACACAGAGAGAGAGAGAGAGAGAGAGAGAGAGAGAGAGTGAGTGTGAGAGAGACGTCCCTGTGTAGGCTTCCTGCTGTGTACTGTGCTGGCATAAAGGTTTCCATCAATCAAGACTGAAGCATCCTTCTGCCTCACCCTCCTTCTGCCTCACCCTCCTCTCACTTTTCTGATTATCCGTCTCTGTCCCCTCAGCTTCGCTTGATTCTGAACCAGTGGTTCCCAAACAATGGGTCGGGATCTATTTATCATTATTGAAAATAGCACATGTACAAGCTGATCTTGTAGAATGTAGATCTATTCTCACTATTACATAGGGCTTATGTGGTTAATTCAGAATACATTTTTGTAAGTTTTGGCCCCTGGTTTTGGGTCTTGAGCTGAAGTTTGGGTAACACTGCTTGCTGCACGCCTTCTTCCTCTCCTCTCTGTGCCTCCTGTCTGTCTGTCTGTCAGACAGATTGTAAAACGACATATCCCATATTCCGAATAACTGTAACTAGCAGTAGGCAAAACTGGTGATACTCGTATTGTACATGTGCTGCTTGTCACAGAATTTCATAAAGTGGGTGGGAATTAAACTAAATATTGAAACACTTGTATTTTAAGACATCTTTTAATATAATTGATGATTCATGTTAAAGTTTGCTTAAGGTTTGCATTCCATCTGTGATCAATATAGTTTTTGTTAGAATAATGTTCAGCTCTATACAACCAACAGAATCTTGTTCTAACAGTTATCCTTACACCTCCGGTAACTGGTTCATAATATTAGACACTTAACTATAGCTCCAATAGGGAGATAAAGCAAGTTTGGGCCTGTTGTGGAATCTACAGCAAAGTTGTGAAACAGGGATAGAGGAGGAACGTCATATGGAAGGGGGGGTAGGGGGGATAACCTTCGTGAATCTGGATGATAGAAGGAATTTGTATTGCAAAAGGAATCCGTTTATTCATCCAGAAGAGTAAATATGAACACCGTATTTGTCATGGTGACGTATCGAGCAGTTAACCACAAGAATAATTTCATCCTATTGATAATAGGCGAACATTCTGTGGAAAGAATCTGCTATTTGCGATTTGGTACTGTGGACTGTAAAGGGCACCGGTCAACAAAGTAGTTAAGACAAGTGGTTCATGTAAATACATACAAGCCTATAGTGGTTTGGTTTGCCCCACATTATGACATAAGAGCAAAATGTCTTCTATGTGAATATAGTCAATGAGCGTCATGGACTATTGTCCATATTGTCCAGAGGACCACTCTGCATTAAGGCAGTGCAACTGATTATGAAAATAATGGTTCTGCAATGTAGATCAATGACATACTAAATCACATCTCAGTCTCACTCAGGCCTACAAACAAAGGTTTTGATCATTTCTTTGTTTAAAATCATGCAAGCCTATCACACGACGCTGGTGCCAGCAGGACCCACCAACGAAAGATCAATGGATGGACATTATTGAGGAACTGTATTCTATGGAAAAACTAACATTCATACTTAGACTACAAGAGGATAAATTCTATAAAAAGTGGGAAAAGTGGAATCTCTTCTCTCAGCCTAGCGATATTGCAATTGGATTTCATTGAAAGTTTTTTGTAATATGAGAAATGCAGCCTTTTTTTTCGTTTACTTTTTGTCTTTTTTCTTTCCGTTTTGTCTTGTCAGTTGTGTATGTTTTTTCCTTCAATAAAAATTAAGTGAAAAAAAAAAAAATCATGCAAGCCTACCATACTTGTACACTAACAACACTGTCACCTCTCTACACATACAATAATACTAAAGAGAGGCCTTGCACTGCCCTGGCTGTCATGTCTCCATTCTCCACAGCTGAGACCATCTACATACCAGATCTCTAGATTCATTTCTACATACAATTACATACTGTAATTGGTTAGGGACTGCTGTGCATTAACTACTACTGTATGAATGAATGAATGAATTTTTATTTTCGTGTCTTGTCGTTAAGAATAAGACCCATCCCTTACGGGATTATAAAACACCAACAACATAAATAAACTAGATAAAGTGCCAATCGGCACAGGTCTCCACCAGGATTCTTCCTCAGCCTAGTGGGAATATGCGTGCACAGTTTCATCGCAATCGGACGCTGCGTTGAGGAGTTGTGGCCATTTGCTACTCCTGAAAACTGTAGAAGCCAATCGTGGCCAATCAGGATGGAATATGAGAAATCAAACAAACCTGTCTTGATCACATGACTATGGAGATCATGTGTACCGATTTGCATGGAATTTGGATAAAATGTGAAGGAGTAATAATAGAAAATGTGTTTTACATATGTCGGCCTCCTGGTGGCGCTATAAAGAGCAGATGTGAAAAATTCCAGGCAAAGGTTTTTCCTTGGCCTCTAGGGAGTTGGCATACAAAGTTATCCACAGATCCGTGCAGTTAGAGGTAAAAACACTTTTGGGCCAGTTATAGCGCCACCTTGAGGCTGAGTTGAAATTGTTCATGTGGCATTTCGTCCTCGGCCTAGTGGGAATGTGGGTGCACAATTTCACGGAAATCACGCGATGTGTTCATGATTTGCAGCATTTTGTTTGAAACTGAGCACTCCTGTGAATTTTGGAAGCCAATCTTAACCAATCAGGATGGAGTCTGAGAAATCTGAAAGACCGGTTTGGTTGAATGGCTCTAGAGAGACTGTGTACCAATTTGCGTGATGTTTGGACACAATCTGTAGGTGTACTGTGCAAAAACTTGTTTTGCACAAAGCGGCCTCCTGGTGGCGCTATAACAGGCCGTTCTGGAAAGTTTGGGGCAGAGGTTCATGGTTGGCATCCAGGGAGTGTGTGTGCAAAATTTGGCATCGACCAGGTTAACGGTGGCCGAGATTAGCTGCTCAAGGACGGACGGACGGACGGACACACGGACGGACGGACACACGGTCGGACGGAGTGCAAAACATACTCTCCCCCATGCCTTCGGCTGGTGGAGACAACAATATCACGTTCACTTCCCACACAGAAGTTACACAAAGTATTTGATCAAAACAAAAACAGAAATAAGCATTATCATAAAATAAAATACATCACATATAAGTTTTCTTTGTCCGTATGTCCCAATCTTTCTCTATATATTCTGCTAATGCAAATATCTTTTGTTCGAAAATCCATCTCAGTCTCTCTGCATCACTTAACCACATCAGATCCATATCTGTTAAATAACTTTTGACGTAGCTCATGATACAACGGGCAATAGAAAAGAAAATGTATATTCGTTAGCAACAGGAGCAATATTGAAGGAGGCAAGGGATGTCACAGCCTGTGAGGGAATAAGGCATACATCTCTTGTGTGCGTGTGCGTGCGTCGTGCGTGCGTGCATGCGTGTGTGACGGTTTTTGGGGGTGGGCTGGGACTGAGGTACCAGACATAAATAAAGTAGTAATCCTATTAACAGTTGTACTCAGCCAGACCAGACCATGTGTGTTCAAAACAGAGTAGACCACCAATATCCTCCTTGACAGAGCCATGCTGACGCCAGTGGATAACAAAATAACTCCTGTGGTGATAAAAGAAAAATTGTCCTGTCTCTTGAGTAAGAACACACGTCACACACACACACAGTCACACACTTCTTGTTCTCTAGGTAATTTAGCGACAAGTCCTGTGTGTACTAAACAAATCCACAGGAGCTAACAAAGCCTGTCTTCACCCAAGCAACAAAGACAGTACATTGAAGATAAAAAAAATACTTTTATGGATACTGAATCCAACTAGAGCTGGGGATACAATTATTATTATTATATTTTTTACAAATACTGTTTAATTACAGGAAAATATCAAATTTAAGCCATACCACATTATGACAACCAAAATCTCAGACGATGCCAATTAAGCCTTACAAAGTCTTACTCATCTGCTGCATGATTTCTGAATATACTGTACTTTACAGTACCCTAATCCTATCTGCAGCACTCTATCGCTATATGTGCTTGTACAAGAAGCTCATGCTGCAGGATCAGCAGTCCATTAAGCACATTGTCTCCCTTCAGTGTTGCCTGTTGGATAGCATGTCCACTCCCTTGCTCATCTTATCAACTATCACATCAACACAGTCACGATCCATCGAGGACAGGACCATGCAGGCCCTCCATGTCCAATTCTGCTCCTGTTCTGTCACAAACCCGCGGTAGAGGGTTGGCCATACTTGGGTATTGAAATTAGGTACCAAATAGTAACTTGCAAATTGCTGGGGACTGCGGGTAATCGAATCAGAATCGATAAAACCCTAATCATTTAAGGCTCCAGTATTCTCCTACAAATAAAGCACATAACAAGCTTTATCTGCTACTGTCTTCCATTGTGTTGTCATGGAATAATGAGAGGTTATAATTTATTAAATTTCATGTTTGAAGTTGACAATTATTTATGTAAAAAAAAAAATTTTACTTTTTAATTGTGTTTGGTTGATTTAAACACCAGTATTTGCAGGACAAAATATTTCAACATTGACTCTATATATCTCAGGTACAGTAATAGTATTAGTAAATACTATTTACTTAAATTAACGCTTAAAATAATGAGGATATTTTTGTTTGTTAACTGGAATTGATGAAAGCCATGTGACTGAAAGGGTCACGGGTTCAATTCCCCACAACAGCTGAGATGTCCATACAAAAAGGTCCATGGGCATCAAGACACACACAAATCACCCACCCTGTGTTCACTCATTGACCATATTCAGTCAGCCACTTTTCTCCTGCATCACACTTTACTTGGGTCACACAGACATGTTGGTGTCATGTCACCCACCCCAGAGTAGGAAAATAGCAAAATAGCCACCCTGTGAATACTTAATATTGTTATTTATGAGTATCTCTAGCTAAAGTATCACAGCTAAAATGCCTGCAAAGTATACATCTTCGTTATGTCACTGATCACATGACCCCAAGTTCTAGACCTCCAGTTCTAAGTTATACAGAAGGGGGGGACTTTAAAAAATATATATTTCCACACAACAACTCTAAAGTATATTAACGACATAGTTCAAAGTTGAAAACGAGTGGTATTCCCCTTTAAGGAAAAGGATCACTGGATTAATAGTGATAGCTGGACAATGCAGTATAGCAAAATAAAGTAGTTATAGGGACATCCCCCCTTGATCCTACCTCTGTTTATTTGTGTTTGTGAGAACGACAAATGCAAGATGGGCTGTGTGAGTGAGAATCAGTAGCTGACAGTGGGGGGTGTGGAGCAGAAAAGGACAGAGAATGATGGCACTGGCACATAATTAAAGGTCAGGGCAATACACTGTATTAATATTAAATGAGTATCATGATATCTAAAACATCATCTGGGATTTGGGATATTGTAATATTATGATATGGCAAGGGTTTTAACCCATTCTGACCTGAGATCAGATTCATACGAGGTTTCCGCCGGACACACACTGGTCTGATGAACCCATTCTGACCTGAGATCAGATTCTAAAAAATGTCAGTCGTTCTTCGATTTCTCAAAAATAGCAGACCTACAAGCTCGTATCGCGCCACTCGGTGGCGCGATATGAGCTTGTAGATCTGCTATTTTTAAATAGCTAAAGCATAACATGATGCTGACACCAAAATGGGTGCCCGGTCAGAATGGGTTTTAAAGGCTGAATGTTCTAGCTGCAGTCCTATTATTGTATTTCCCTTCATCCACATAATAGTAATTACATAGATATTACTGATTTGATCACAAATCGCATTTATTGTGTCTATTTCGTGAAAGCACCAATAGTCATCCCCACAATAAATTATAGTCACATAGATGCAAAAAAACAAATCACACGAATGAACTGAGCGGTACAACTGTACATACTGTAGGCCTACCTACTCGTACTGTACTGTACTATACTACTCGTACTGTACAGTATTGTACTATTTGTACTGTATCATACTGCACTACGCGTACTGTACTGTACTGTACCGTACCGTACCGTATGCTTGCTTATTGTATGCATTAGCTTTATTAAAGGCGTTTTACTTTTTCTACAAGAGTTCCTTTTTGTTGCATCTATACTGTCACCCAGTTGCACCAAACAGCACCTTGCTGGAGATCTCTACTCTGGCCAAACAGATGTGCTCCTACTTCTCTTTTTTTCTACATACTGTAGTGATGTTGTAGTTGTAGTATAGGCCTTTATTATTGCCCAGCACTGCCCAGCCCAGCTATAGGGTAGACTTATCTGGGAGTGAGGTGAAGAGAGAGCACAACATGTAAAATAAATGAGGATGGAGTTATAGAGAATTAAGACGGACAGGGCCAAGTATGTTTCTTCATGTCTGTGTGTCAGTGTCACTGTCATGATCCTTTGTTTAAACATGGATCACCTGAGTGTATATAGTGTAAAGGACGGCTATGTGTGACTATGCAGACTAGAGTCGAAGCAGTATTTGTGCTTTCGCTGTTGAAGGTCACAGGGAATATTATTTTCAACATGCTCAACTAGGTACACCAAAGGAATGTCAGTTTAACAACTCTTTCTTGCGAACACTGACACGGGACACTTATTATCATGAGAGGACGCATAATAGAAAATGATATATTTGCATGTGTAGTACTAGGCTACACATGCATATGGCTCTGTGGTGAAAATAACTCTCCCTCTTCCCATAAACTTGCATTAACACAGGCAACACGTACGTGCCCATACAGGTGACTGACTGAATTAATTCGTACCATATCACTATAGTGATGATTATAGAATACATCTCAGAAACTGTAAACACATTTCATTGTGGCTCCAAGTTAGGGACGGAGAATCAAACCCAATTGGCTCAAGTTACATCCGATCGCGACCACGACTTACCGTGTCTGAATGCAAGTCCTGTTTCTGACAAAGCCTGTAAAGAAATGAAGTTTGTTCTTTGAGCAAGGTTTGCCGCGTCGTGAGGAACACCGTGCCGCCGACATTCAACCGGACCCATTTGCCGTTATTTGCCCCGGCGGGGTGGATGCCGTTGCCGACGCACTGCGTCGCTGTCCCGCTCGACTCCGCGGGGGTCGCACTACTGGCGGCCGTCGTCGTGCTGTCACTGCCCCCCTCGCTGTCTTTGTTGTTGTTATTGTTGTTGTTGTTGTTATTGTGGCAACCGGCGTGGTGAGTCGACACAGCAGCGTCTGCATCCGATAACGCCTGTGGCGGTATCCGTTTGTCTTCTGTTGCCATCGGGGGAACAGCGGTGGACAGTGGACACTCAAGTTGGGGACGGTGAGGCAGAGAGAGTGTGTGTATCCTACCGTTGATGTGCTTCCTCTCCGGTCAACGACCGAGGAAGATGCTCCGCCTCATCCCTCATCAGTCCCCCTCCCACCCAACACATGCGACAAGAAAAACTGGGTTTTGTAGTTTTCATATAGTATGAATAATAGTCATACATAGCAATGAATGATTCTCAAACTTTTCCAAGTCACCCACAATAGACAAATTGTTTTAATAGCATATCTATAAACAAATACATTTGTATTGATATCTCAAGCACAGATGGGGTCAAAGAGAAAGAACACTGTTGTCTCGGTGTAATATGATTAAAATATTTTTTTTATTGTAATGCATTCTATATACATAACATTTCTATATTCATTTCTATATACATTTATTGAACACATTTCTGTCTGTGTGTAGGCCTACTGCTGTGTACCATTGTCCCTGAGAGATCAATAAATACAATTAGAAATGTATAGAGAGTCGTATTCCTTGTGAATACATTACATGCATGTTGCATTCTAAATTTGACACTTTCTACAAAATTTGGGACCCTTATTTGAATCATATTGGAACCACACTGTCTGCCACGATACTTGGAGGTTTTCCGTACCAACCTTAGATATACCAGCATTCTTCCCTAGTGGGTGCTCTGCTTTGGGGCGGGGGCTTGTCTGCCCTTTGGGTATGGGGGGGTGGTCGCCCGGGCAGGGGTCTCGATGCGTTGCGTCGGGGCCGCTTCTTGGGGCGGTGGCCCTGCCGCCTGGAGGGGTGGCGGTTGCCGCCTTTGAGTGGAGCATGCATGGGTCTGCTCTTGTAATGATTTGGTGCCTATGATAACTGTTGTCTGCCTTTTTAATATATGTATATTAATGTACTGTATGGATGTATTCCCTGATTGGGAGTCTATGAAAATTCGAAAGTCACTTGTCATTATGGTTCATTGTCCTTGTCATGTCTGTGTATATTCAATCTTTTTATTTATAATAGTGTTGTGCCTGAGCTGTTTTTCTTTTATTTTCTTTTGTTTGTTATTATGTTCTTGTTGTGTATTGTCTGTTTGTCTTTAAATACCAATAAATATACTTTATAAAAAATAAAAAAAAGTATAGAAAGTCAAATCAAAGCTTAATTCATGGTATAAGACAATAAATTCTGAATTCCCTGATTATCAGTAATCGAAGAAAAAAAGTTTAAAGGCATACCTTACACTGCACTACTAAGGGCCTATAATTAAGCCCAATTATTGGGCCTAATTATTGATATATGCCATTTAAATTATCCATGAAATTAACGCAATAGTTGAAATTATATATTCTTTATCAGCCCTTTCACTTTAAATAATAACTATACTTTCACTATAATCTAATCAATTTAGAATTTAGGCATTTAGCAGACGCTCTTGATCCAGAGCGACTTACATTAAACAAAAGCATGGCATACATCACATATATAAAAAGTAACATCTTATTTCTTTCCTGTTCCTTCACACCCACAATTCTGTCAGCATTTCTATCACGTTACCTCTGTTTATAGAAAGAAAGAAAGAGAAGGTAAAATCATGTGAGCAAAGAAGATGCTTGAACAGAGTTGCAGTAGGGAAATGGTTAGAATTGCTCATTTGAATGTGTGGACCTGATCTACCTTGTTTGTCTTTCTCTGATGTTAGGGCTCAGATACGGAGGGCCTCATAGTGACAAAGGTGAAGTCATATGTGTTTGGAAGACCCTGGTGCGATGTGTTGTTGAAGCGTTGCCACGAGAATGGACGCAATCCGCCTTGTGTGGTTGGTCCATTTATGGCCTCAGCAACAAACTGACGAGCCATTTGGTAGTCTGTTACCTGTAATTGTGTGTGTGTGTGTGTGTGTGTGTGTGTGTGTGTGTGTGTGTGTGTGTGTGTGTGTGTGTGTGTGTGTGTGTGCGCGCGCAGGAGGGGGAGAGGGAGAGGGAGAGAGAGAGAGAGAGTCATTCAGTCGGGGTCAGATAACAGATTTATATACTGCTGACTGACAAGCAGATACTTGGGATCCAGTTATGGGCTGGTATACTTCTGTAATTCAAGACCTGGCTTTCATCCATAATAACTGCACCTATGACCCCTGGGGATCTAAAGAAATACAAGAGCTCTTGAAATATTAATGAAATGAGCGTCTTGCCTGTCACAGACATGCGCAGAGCAAGTTCAGTCAGGAAACTCAGTGCAGTTGCCAGCGGCTGTTCAATTGGGCTGTTCATAAATTCTGATTCTGATTCTGAATTTATGAACACCCTGAATTCCCCCGAATTCCCTGATCAGCATCACATTCTCATTCACATGATTCACTTGATCCAACCACACACTCATTCCATCTTCATACCAGCTATTTGATCTGAGTACCTAAAAAGCAGATCCAATGAATCGCCAAACCATAATAAATATATTGCTCATTTTATTTTAAATATATATATTCCATCCATTCATGAGTTGTCCTGACTGAAATACAATAGTTGGCTTCAGGGCACAATAAAAAATGACTAAGGAATGACCATTGAAGTTAATTGTAGTTTAGATTTATAGATGAACTACTGTAGTTGGTAAATCAGCAGATGAAATGAGGTACTCAGAAGTAGCTTCTGTGTATGGTCTGTACACAGTGTACACTGTAAGTATCTTATTAAACTTCATCAACATCAACTGTCTGTTGATGTTGAACTATGAACTAAATAGAGTATGCGAAAAGTACGAGTGAGAATACAATACATAGTGACCTCTGACCTTTGTGTCATAGCAACCTCCGGGGCGTGGTCTCCTCTGTCTCAGGTCGTTACGGCAACAGATGGTTTTGCACGGATGGCCTTTAGCATATGGTTCTCTCCTGTAGTCTGAAATGAAGCCGGTCTAAGATTTAGTTACTTTTTTTCGATAAACCTCCTTTGAAATGGCAACCATTTATCTAATCTATGCTGTTATAAATTAGTGGTTACCAAACGTTTTAGCTCAAGGCCCAAAAGAAACTCAAACTATTTTCACAATAGTGAAGATATCCGATCTACAAGCTACGCGACGCGTTATGAGGTTAGATCTGCTATTTCGCAATTCTTTTAGTTTATAATTTAGTTTATTTTTATTTTTATATATATATATATGTTTATTGGTAGTAGGTTATCAACAATGTAGTACAGTTTGAACATACAATTATTAATTTTTTTCTCCCTCACCCCATCACTCCCCCCACAGCTATCGTCATCATTAAACAATATAAAAAATAACATTAATAATTGAGTACAGACATACAAAAACAACCATGTATATTTGACACATAATATGGACAGTAGGAAACAAAAATAATAATTTAAGCACAGATAACAAAAACAATATAAATAACAAAAAATAAAACAAAATAAAATAAAATAAAACAAAATAAATACAGTTTATAATTTAGTTTTAACCCATTTAGGGAACCTCTATGCATAACTATACCTTTCAATCTGGGAACCCCTTTTGGGGTTGTTGTTGCTATGTACACTACATAGCAACAGAAAACTTTGGTCTAAATGGGTTAAAGAATTTGACATATATAGGCCTAATGACTTGCCCAATATGGGGATTGATCATTAATTGATTATTTTATTAAATTATCAATAACTAGGGCCTTACCCGTTCTAATATATGAACAGGAAATTATGTAGTGTGGGTAATGCAATATAATAGATCACATTGATTGGGAGGGAATTGTTAAGTATGTTCACGGGGGCCCAGGCCGTAGCGTAACGGTCTGGGCACCGGACTGGTGATCCAGTCGCGGTGTGCCGCGGGCTCGACTCCCGGACCCGACACGGCCCCTACCGCATGTCATCCCCCCATCTCTCTCCCGTTTCCTGTCAGCCTACTTTCTATCCCTTAAAAAAAATCAATAAAAGGCGTAAGCCGCAAAAAAAATATCTTAAAAAAAACAAAGTATGTTCACGGGTGATGTTGGGAAATTGGGTTGAACTTGGGCACAAAATTAATGTTATTATATAAGATAGATACCGGTAGTCATAGATAGATAGATAGATAGATAGATAGATAGATAGATAACGTTCCCCGTGTGTCTCTGCTGCGAGACGCGGTCTTCCAAAAGCAGAGGTGTCGGTGCGGTGTAAAGCCTGGTGACCGTGTTGTTGTGTGGCTCTGCTGTGAAGCGAGCAGCAGTCTTGCTCTGTGCTAAGGAAGGTGTTAGGCCTCATACACACGTATCAAACGGATGTTCTGATGTTTGGTCTAATCATGTGACTCCCATTGGAATTGCATCACAGACAGAGCACAGAACATTCGTTTGATAGGTGTGTATGAGGCCTCAGACAGGCGACACTTTTCTTAAATTTAGAATAGATTAGAATAGATAGAATAGATGTATTAAGTTTGATTAACAGTTGCAGTCCAGCCAAGCTCCAAGTGTGCAGCAAACCTACTGTTGTATCTCATGATGTGTTTGAGAGAGGCCATGTCCGTCACCCTGGCCTGGTCCCTGCGAAGGATCTTGGCTCGGGGGCAGAGGTCATAGGAGAAGTCCTCGCCGTGTCTCTTCCACATCACACTGTAGCCACTCAAGTTGTATATGTCTGTGTGAAACGGCACGTTGTAGGATGGCCAGTAGCCTGTCAGAATGGGACACAATGATCGTCCATTAATGGTCCCACACTGAAAGTGTACGAATGTATCCAAATGGACCAGTTACATTTCAACATTTGTACAACTCAGAGTAACACTAGGCATTTTGCTGTGCCGTCCCAGCTTATCACCTACTCTTGAGAATTGGGCCAAAATCTATGCATTTATATCTATTTATATCTTTTTTATTTAGCAGAGAAAAGATATTTTCATAGTGTTGACTATACTATGGTATTATTAAACCATTTAATGAGCCAACCTCCCACTGTTTCTTTTATTGATTACATGATTTAGATTTAGATGATCCAGTATGGCATATCTGACAGAGTTGACATCTTAATTGACATCTTAGACATCTTAGAGTTGACAAAATGTGTGTGTATGTGTGTGTGTGTGTGTGTGTGGGGGGGGGGGGGGGGGGGGGCGTGCACACACACTCCTCGGATTTCCAATTCCCCAAATATTGCGATAGTTAGGGGAAAAAACGATTGAAGTTGTGGAAAAACAAGAGTCTAAATACACTGCTAGTGTCTCAACAGCTGCTTAATCCAACTGGACCAAAGCATAAGCGGCATATGGTATACTGGACTGTAACAGCAGGGGTCCTGTGTAAAGACTGACATGAGAGACAGGAATAACCTTAAAACCTATTTGGTTGTTTATCTGTCTGAGTGCTGTGGTCTCATATCTCGATGAGCATCACCACAGATACCAGATAATATCCATGGCCCAGTCTTGTTGCCTGGCGACAAATGTCGATACAGTACGTGTCGTCTGTAAGTTATGAAAATGTCAAGCTTGCACACTCAAGAAGAATCTGAACACGATAGATTTGATCAAAGGTCAAATGATTTACCATTTCACATTTGAGGGAGCAAGTTAGCACCCTGCCACTGATGCTACATTTAACAACTGGAATGTTGAGACACAAATGGGTTAAAGTTTGAATTATTCTTTTTTGTTTATGTTGCAGATAATTATATTATTTTGATGTATATTGTTTGATGCTTGATTGATGATTGATTGTTGACTCCATTGTAGGGAGCAACTACCAGCTGTGGGTGTGTCGGGAACATGCCAACATTGGTTTAGTCTAGTGTGAAGGTTCTGTGTAGAGTAACCTGATTATCATTAATTATATTATTATGTGGATAATTTCTAGAGTAATATGTGACACTTTAAAATGTGTATTATGAATTGTGATGTCTCTGGACATTGAGAATTAACTGGTTAAATTGTGGAATCAATTCAGGGTTGGTTTGGTCCAGTGGGAGGGGCCTAGCCTTTATAAGAGGGGGACCTGCGCGTCATCCTTGCGTAGGGTCCATGAGGGGGACCTGCCACTGCCCACCATTAAGTTTAGGGCTGCACATGGAGCAGAGCAGACCAGGAGCCCACCTGGCCAATGTGGTGTAACCATACTTTTTGTTTGAGCACCCATTAACTGTGGACACTCTGAAAAAGGTGAATAAAAACAGTTTATGCATCAAAGGACTCTCTTGCTTTTAAGTATGTTTCTGCTACTTGAGTATTTGACTATTTTGAGTATATTTTTGAAGCTATATAAAGGTTTGTTTTTAGTTCAATGTATGTTTTAAAAACGCCATTGACAATGAAGGGAACATTTACGTCACATTGTCCCTCATTACATCACATTCTCTTTATTGTTAATGGCATGTAATGTTTGTGTTTGCACCGTTTGTGCCTTTTTGCACACACTACCTTCATTCACTATAGGACAGAGTGTGACAGTGTCCTTACCTCTGCGTAGGGTCTGTGTCTGATAGTGTCCTTACCTCTGCGTAGGGTCTGTGTCTGATCCGAGTGCAGAACCTTCCCAGGGATCTGTTCCACCACCGTCAGCGCTCCGTCCCTGATGCTCTGACCCAAAGACACCCTGCTGAGGTCCACCACCATGTACTGACTGTTATAGGTGCCTGGAATAATGTTAGAACTCACCATTAACATAATGCCGTTTCAGTCAGTCAACTTCATAGCCTGGCTCCAGCCCTGAATCGCTACCATTAAAAAAATATGAAGTGAAATGAAAATTCAGACTGTCAGGCTAACAACTTCATATGATTAACCACAAATATTTTATATTTGCTTTTTCGTAATGATTTTCTTTGTGGCTTTCGCCTTTATTTTATATATTTTGTGGAGGGACAGACAGTAGGCTGACAGGAAATGGGGAGAGAGATGGGGGGAAGACATGCAGTAAAGGCCGTGCAGTAAAGGCACACTGCCAGACTGGATTACCAGCCACGGTGCCTGGACCACTGAGCCATGGCCCAGGCTCTCACTCACTCCCTGCTTTAGTGAAACACAGAAGGCCAACACAAGTGAAACCGAGCCGTGGATGTTGGGGTGGAGTCGGGGCAAAAGCAAACAGCAGTGGCAAAGGTATAAACGGCAGCAAGTAGTTTGCATGAGCTTTGCATTTTAATAGACTGTCATAAACATTTGACACACTTACTCTAGCTGTCTGCCTGCCTTACTATAGCTCACTTTATTTGGTGGATACTTTAATATTTATATACGTATATATGGATATATATACGTATACGTAATGGCCCTTGTTGGAATGAGACCGTGGCTGTAGCACTTTGAGCTGCACACATAATCAAACCCCTAACACTGGCAGTGTTGGCACTATGTACCTATTGAGCTGGCAGGGGGTACAGTGTTAACATGTCCGGGGCAAGTAGCAGAACAAAGAGGTAGGAGTGCACACCAATAGTGGGGAGGTGACCATAGGGGACAAAACTTGAAAAAAGGAAGGAGAGGTCGCACAGCTCGTTGCCAACCACAATGTTCTGAGCTTGATCCGGGGCAACGGCAACTCAGCATATAACATGTGGCTTTGGTAACTAAGGCATCCATCATCCAAGTAATCCATCTCCGAGGGGTCTAGCCGCACATTGAAAAGGGGATAGACACCCTCGTTCTAGGCTGATAGTGACAACATGCCACTACTACAGTATATCAAAGATTTGAACTGGACTGGCTCAGCCTAAGCAGGCAATAGTTAAAAGTTCTTAAATCTCTTTGGGCCACAACAGAAAGCATACAATAAAACCTTGAAAGGAAAGAGCGAGTGGGAATCAAATACCAGGGATAGGACCGTTATATCACAAACAGTGAGGTGCATGCTTGTACTTTCATGAAACCTTGATGGAATGGTTTTTCAGTTCAAGGGTCCATGCGTATGAGGTACTTATGATAAGGCTGACATCACAGATGATGCCTTTGTATCTTCATTCTAGGTTGATGTGTGTGGCCAATGTGTGTTCTATAAGTGTTATGTTATGAACTTCCACCCATCCAGGACCATAACACTATATGACGCACAAGATTAGAACAGCTGGCTCATTTACATACTCAAGCGTTGCATAATACGAACCAGGGTATGACTGAGACTCTGATGTTCAAATTTCTTCTTTCTTTCTTTACATTTTGCAACTGTGAGTGTTACGGTTGCAATTGCATCTCTCTGTCAGCACTCAGGAGAGGACATAAAACAGTGCAGCATAGTGTGTTGAATAAACGGTCTTGTCAGCATTGCAGCACACCACAGGTTTCATAGCTAGAAGAACCAGTGTGTCAAGAGTAGACACTGATCCCATACCTGTTCCGTTATCTTTTGCTCTAGATGAGAATGCTTGAAATATAAATTGTATGTACACATTTCACAACTGGCTTAAAATCTTGTGTTGAGAGTAAAAATATTGTTTTGCCAACATAATATAACAGCACAGAGAGACCATGAAGACAGCACACACGCACGTGCATGCATGTATTATATTTTGTATTTCTGTTTCACTCTATGGTATGGTCTTAACCTGCTCGTATGGTCTTGACCTGCTCGTGTCATGAGATAACTTGAGATTTGGTACAACATAATTGCAATTGATTATTGAATATGGTACAACATTAGCCTGGAGACCAGACAACATCACAACTAGACCTGGGATTGATCGCCAACTGTCTGAGCTGGCGGAGAAAGGCGGGACGCCTCACCCGAGTTGTGCTTAGAGAAGATGTGTGCCCACTCCTCTCCGCTGCGTGCCAAGCTGTTGGCCAGGCGGACCCTCTGCCAGGCCAGAAGGCTGTCAGGACTGAGGTGCGTGTACAGGGAGGTGTTAAAGACGCTGTTGGTGGTCTGAGTCATCAGCAGACCACTCCCCAGCAGGTAGAAGTCATCCAGAGACGTCAGAAGGCCTGGGAGAGGGGTAGCGGTGGTGTTGAAGGAAAAGGGCCATGGGCATGTCGTGAAGAAGAGAGGGAGGGTGAACGAAGTGAGACATTTTTAGAGAGCAGGAAAAAAGGAAGACACAAACAGGAGGATGTGAAGAGAATAAGAGGAACATGTATTTTTATGGCACAATGTTCCAAAATGTTTTATAACTTTGAAATCAAATATATTATACCTAATGACAAGGTAATAACATGTAATGTTTCCTTGTTCATACATTAAGCCAGTCCATGGGAGATCAGGGTGTATGGTCATCCACCTCTACTGGCACACTATAATCTTTTTGTCCCTGTCATTTTAATATAGCTGCTGTAGTGATAACACTGTCCGACCACGTCTCTAAAAATAGCATCTTAAAACCCCTTGTGTTCTAATGAGAATGCAGCCCAGCGGTCCCTGTAAGATAATTTTTTCATGGCTAGGGAACACTTGAAAAGATTACTCAACCTCCAATGACTTGGTCATATAAAAAAAGGACAGCATGCAGACTGTTCCACTGAATTAAAGAGACACATACAATACATTGTCCAACAGGAATTGTGCTGCTTGTTGCACTTGGTTGTCTAAACACGAGCTGGAACGTACAGTACATTGTTTTGTCTAACTCCACCACAGACAACACTAATCACAGTGCCATCGCCTGCTCACATCATGTGGATTGTGGACATACTGTACCAGGATAACTGCTGAAGGACATCCTGCCAGTTGCTGTGTGTGTGTCTGACAGCCTCAAGTCCCAGTGCTTGTAGATACGCATACTGGCGGCATAGGTGTACCAGCTGGAGTGGGCGAATAGCAGGTTCTCAAAGCCAGGCAGCACCTGTGTGTGTGTGTGTGTGTGTGTGTGTGTGTGTAACATAAAAGTTAGTTGTCATGTAAAGTCTTGCATGCATGGCTTGTATTCCCATAATGGCAAAGGATACCCGACATTCAGTGGTCATTATTCCATAAGCACAGATAATTTGCTGAAAAGGTATTATGGTACAATAATTGTCTCCACCAGGCCGAAGGCATGGGGGGAGAGTATGTTTTGCACTCCGTCCGTCCGTGTGTCCGTCCGTCCGTGTGTGTGTCCGTGAGCAGCTAATCTCGGCCACCGTTAACCCGGTCGATGCCAAATTTTGCACACACACTCCCTGGATGCCAACGATGAACCTCTGCCCCAAACTTTCCAGAACGGCCTGTTATAGCGCCACCAGGAGGCCGCTTTGTGCAAAACAAGTTTTTGCACAGTACACCTACAGATTTTGTCCAAACATCACGCAAATCGGTACACAGTCTCTCTAGAGCCATTCAACGAAACCGGTCTTTCAGATTTCTCAGACTCCATCCTGATTGGTTAAGATTGGCTTCCAAAGTTCACAGGAGTGCTCAGTTTCAAACAAAATGCTGCAAATCATGAACACATCGCGTGATTTCCGTGAAATTGTGCACCCACATTCCCACTAGGCCGAGGACGAAATGCCACATGAACAATTTCAACTCAGCCTCAAGGTGGCGCTATAACTGGCCGAAAAGTGTTTTTACCTCTAACTGCACGGATCTGTGGATAATTTACTTTTGTTGCCCTTTTATCCAACCACCAGATGAAGGCAAGCTGCAATGTCCTACATTCCTATCCTGGTGGAGACCTGTGCCCAGAAGGGCACTTTTTCTAGTTGCTCTTGTTTTAATGGCAACTCTTATTTTTGTTTGCATGTCAATAAATAGATACATCATTTTGAAATGAGCATTCCCTCTTCACAGTCCTCAATGCCTACTGCCTAGTGCACTTTGAATAAAAGTGATTTTATCCCGATTCCACCGATTCCACTAAGCTGGGCTCGTTTGTATTGCAATACCCTTAGTGTTCAATGTACAGCACTTTGTAACCTTGTTAAGAAAGGCGCTTTATAAATAAAATGTACTTCATTACTTACTTACTTAGCCCTGAATAACAAAAGCAATTAAAGTCTACACAGAGAGCTCACTCTTGAGCCAAATTGCACTTTGAATAAAAGTGATTTTATCCCGATTCCACCGATTCCACTAATCTGGGCTCGTTTGTATTGCAATACCCTTAGTGTTCAATGTACAGCACTTTGTAACCTTGTTAAGAAAGGCGCTTTATAAATAAAATGTACTTCATTACTTACTTACTTAGCCCTGAATAACAAAAGCAATTAAAGTCTACACAGAGAGCTCACTCTTGAGCCAAATTAGCTTGTGAGTGTAACCTTTATAAGCGCAGTGCAGTGGCCCATGCCAGACATCCTGAAAGAGGCTGTTCCCGTGGAAGAGTTGGAGCGTGGTGTCAGGGCTGGGATGAGGTCCAACAGGTCCCCGATCCCATTCAGAAACTGGACTGCAAACACTGACAGAGGCTAAGGAGGAGAGGGTAAGATATGAATTAAAGTAAACTGTGACGGCTGTCTTTTTCCTTCAAATGAATAGACAAACAATGCACGCGCATGCAGGCGCACACACACACACACACACACACACACACACACACACACACACACACACACACACACACACACACACACACACACACACACACACACACACACACACACACACACACACACACACACACACACACACACACACACACACCTCTTTGTATTTCCCCTTGGCCCAGTGTGCAGCCCCAGCCTGAAGCCCATCCAGTTGAGCCAGGATCAGTCCCAGATGACGCCACAAGGGGTCACTGTTTCTCTTCAGTTTTACTTGCTCTCTGGCCCAGTAGTCCTGTTTGCTGTGGTTGACACAGGCACAGGGGCTAAGCCTAACTGGCATTCACAATTGCACATGTCACATTTGATTTTGTATATCTAATATAGACTAGAACAGACAGTGATAAACAGAGAGGGAGAAGGTGAGTGCATGACATTACCTCATGAATCTTTTCAGAGGATTCAGTATCTTCTCATCTTTTATCAGCTGAGGGTACATATTGAAGTAGTGACTGAACATCTGTCTAAACAGATATGATCAAAATAAGATGAGAATATGGTAAGAATGTATTGTTCCACAATAGGTATGTTTTACGTAATCTTAATAAAAAAGCATCAAATTGTGTTGAAAACAAAAGAAAATATGGAACTAATTTAATGAATAAAAGGAAATGTAACTGGTAGAGTATGTTAATCACCCGTCCAATTATCTACAGAGGTGGTCTCTCTCATAGACATAGAAAGGTAGACAGACGCCTCCTTTGGCTATGGCCTGGGGCGTCTGTTTCTCAAGGGCAAGCTTCCGCGTTGGTGCCTAGGTTGGTGCCATAAGTAAAGTAACAAAAGGAAGGGGCGTGAGTCACGTGACTGGCCGCCGGGGATGCGCCATGATGCTCATGTCCGGCGCACTTCCGCCAATCCGCCCTCACGTGGATACAGGTCGCTCCAATGAATTGCAGAGACAAATGAGGCATTTAGGATTAACTTTCTATCTATGGTCTCTCTCTCCCCTGCACTCTTCTTTTTTCCCTGGTGTGAGGGAGGACAACTAGGCCTAATGGTTGACAAATACCTCCCTCTCCGCCTGACTTCCCTCCTGTGAGCACATAGATGCCCGACAAAGCGAGATGCACCACTTTGGATTCAAACCCACCCATCTGTTTGTGGTGCGGTTTGACAAGTAGTAAGTGCTTGAAAGTTGGTCTCTCACAGCAGGAGAATTGTGTTCAAATCCCAGATAGGATAGCTTTTTCATACTTTTCTTTTTAAGTGTCATAGACCTAAGTTTCTATATGAAGGTAAATCTGTGAATCCCCATATGGAGTAGGCCCTTCCTGATGTTATCAATATGACGTCATAGCACTGACATCACAGACTGGTCTGGACTCACTCTGCAGTGAGGTATCCCTCCAGGTAGCCAGCCAGGAGGTAGGTGGTTTCATCGTCCTGTGGACTCTCCCCAAAGCCTGCTCGCACATCCAGGACCCCCCATCCAGATAGAAGCAGGGTATCATTGAAGAATCCATAAGCCCCTCCCCCTCTCTCCATCACCCCCTCTTTCAGAATGACAATCTTCTGGGCAGAATCCCAGGACACTGTGGCCTCTTGGTAATCTAGACATAAGAGGCGGATCAAGGGGCTTGGATTGGATGACACACATTATGTAAGAAAACATCATGACCAGTTTAGAATCAGATATTCTTTGGCACACAGACAAGTAAATATTAAGCATTAAACATCTATTAATCCAACCAACACATCAAAAGTAGGCTACATATACTGAAATGGAACATTGCAAAACAGATTCAGAGTCAGACAGCATACTAGATAGCAGAAACTTGTGGGGGATAGCAAGCTATCAATTTATATCCTTACATAACTAGTGATATGGTGATCAGAATAAAATTGGTTATTATTAAGCCCCATATAACGAGGAAGATTTTAATTAACAATTAACATTGGCTTCTTTCACAATTAGAATGTATAATTTACCAATGGACCATTCTGTGGTCCTATACAAACTAAACAAAAAAAATCTATATTGAATAAAGATAGGGATTGTTTGATACTATATTTTAATTTTCCTATGCTTTTGTGCTTGATGATCCATGACCTGATTCTGGCACATGCTTTAAACATACATTTCCATCCAAATTAAACAACTTTTTCGAAATGCATGCATATTTATAGAGATTAAGCGACTAGTAGGAAGGAATAGACTGATAGGATATGTTACTCACGGTAAATTTGCGCTGATGAAACCAAAGCGCTCAAAATTATGCAAAGTGTGTTGTGCTGCTCCATGGTATAATTTAAATAATGTAAAATAGACATATGACATGCATGCGTTTCCGATGTTGTAACTGGAAGCTCTTCAGACGTCCCACGAACGAGACAAAAATAATTAGCTTTTAGCTACTTTTCGGTAGTCGACTAGTCCGTGCCATTGTTGGCATGCTTGCGTTCTTTACGATAAACACATATAGCTATCAGAATTTACGCCATGTAATTAATTGGAAGCAAAAACATTCCACCCCAGATGGGACTCGAACCCACAATCCCTGGCTTAGGAGGCCAGTGCCTTATCCATTAGGCCACTGGGGCTTGATGTTGTAAGGGAGGAGCCTATCCTTTTTATCAATGAAAATGTTAAGTTGTGGGGAAACGTATTTGACTTTTTCAGTGGTATTTTCTGTACGCATTACAACAGATTATTTGTATGAATATATACCTTGTTCAGAGGAAGTCTGAACATGTCAAAACATACGTGGAAATAAATAACTACGTATTGCCTTTTGCAAGCAATGAACCGCTAACAAGTGACGTCACGTTTCAAGGGCGATTCCATTGTTTCAGAAGGGGCACATGTATTTCCAGTTTGTAGCTTTTGCATGAGTTTTTAAACCCTAATTTAAAAAAACACAAATATTTATATTTCAAATACAACTAATACTTAAAGAGGTTTGTTTAATACGGTACGCACACGATGGCACTCCCACGCATGCGCAGTAACACGAATGGGTTACTATCATGGTTACCAAGAAAACCAAACAGAACCATTTACAACTCCTCTCCCATTGAAAACAAAACAGCCGCTACGGAGGTAAATATAAATTCACATTTCAGCGACATAGCAACTATAAATCGCTTTTGTTCCTAGCTAGAATATTAATGATTGGGGCCATTCGTTAACGTTAGGATTAGTTAATTGTACTGACCTAACAACAGCTACGGTAGTTAGATTAGACGATTCTAATAATATTACGCCTTTGTTTTATTCAGTCTCTAAGGAAATCAGTGACGATGATGCCGCTCTTCGGTAACACGTTCAGTACGAAGAAGACACCTCCTCGCAAGTCTGCCTCTCTGTCCAACCTTCACACTGTGAGTCAGACTGCACGTTGGTTTCTAGACTACAACATACATGATTAGACTACTAATTCATTTCTGGATTTCCAGTTTAATTCTTGCAGAATTCGGATAAACGTTGATTCTGGTTGTGTGAAATCAGAATCAATATGTTTTTCACGCAACAAGGCAACATACAGATTTGCTATTGGTATGTCATTGGCATAAGGCTTTTCCTTTTATGATGATGGCACAATATTTGAGGAGACAGGCCCCTTTTCCACCAAAAGAACTATATGGTTCCAGAAATGGTTCAGTTCTACATTACTGTGGAGCAGGAGGCCCCCGGTTCGATTCCAGGCCTGGCCAGCAATGTGGTCAATATTATCGGCGGAACTGTCCATTTCACAGTGGGAATTAAATCTACAGTGCCAGATACAGTTACAGCTTCCCCTTTCTTTCCTTTTTAATGATGATTTTTCGCTTGCTCTGAACTGGTTCAAAATTGAATAGGCTGGTTCAACCCTGGTGTAAAAGTGGCCAGAGGCTCAAATATTGACTTTGTAACATTGTTTTATGTTTGTTTTTTCAGCATGGAGTTGATGTTTTGTTTTGTTATCCTAATATATCTCTTATTGTTTGCTACAAGTTGGACCGCTCAACGAGGGAAATAGAATTGGGCCTTGAGTATGGACCCCCTGTAATGAATGTTGGGGGACAGAGTTTGAAGTTTGAAGAGGGACATTGGACATCAGGTAAATACATTGACACATCAATGGCCTGAATACAAATCAGTGCAATGGTTACTTCACCAAGCTGTTGAAGTCAACGTATCTCTCTTCTATTCTCCCATTTTCTGTGATGCTATTGCAATGCCTACACTAATGGCTCACCATCTACAATTTACAATTTAGGCATTTAGCAGACGCTCTTAATCCGGAGCGATTTACAATAAGCAAGAACAAAAAAGCATGGCAATACATCACATACATAAAAAGTAGTTATCATGAAACATGCGAAAGCTAAGAACGTAACAGTGTTCTATACAATGAAAACTATACAACTATGCATACTATACTATACTATACATATATACTATGAAGTGACTACATAAAATGCAATTCTAGTGCTGTCTACTTAACATGCTATAAGTCTGTATAAAATGCTATCTAAATCTACATAAAGTTCTTTCTGTATGATGATTAAACAGATTGAATTTGTACTACAGACAGAGTAATAGGTAAAGTACTTGTTTTTGGACTAATATTAGCATTCTGTCTGTTTCTTAACCTATGTTGTACTCAGAGTCTGGTGATAATGTGTCTGGTAAGGATGTACAGAGGCTGAAAAAAAGGAATCTACAGCTGGAAGAGGAGAACAATCTTCTGAAACTCAAAATCGAAATGTTATTGGACATGGTGAGCATTTAACCACTTTTAAGATAAGTTGGTGTGATCTTTTTTATTTTTTGCATAGACACTTTTTGCAAAGGCCCAATCAATTATCTAGTAGTCCAAACTCTGTTAATGAGTTGGGATATATTATTCTCATAATTTTCATAGATCTGCATTATGACTGCAGTGCACTCGTATAAGTTATTTGTATTTCATCATTCGAAATGGCATTGTGTTCTAATCAAGATCTGCCAGGATTTACAACATTAATAACAAGAGATAGGCCATCAAAAAGTGATTACTAAAAGTTCATAGTTTCAACCTCTGCAAACAGCTGTCATTAAATTGCCATGCATTCCGCCAAGGTGTCCTTCAGAAAGACCAACAGAAACAAATCCCTCTGAATAAGAGCATCAGCTAGGCCTAAATAGTAAATACATAACATAACTTAACATGACTTAACATAAGATGTCTCTTGTGTCTTGTAGTCACCATCCCTTGTCTTTCTCTTTTCTCTCTACATTGTTAATGTAACTCTTTTCTCTTTTTCACAGCTTTCAGAGACTACGGCAGAGTGCCATCTGATGGAAAGGGAGCTGGAGGAGATGAAGAATCACAGAAAAAAATGACAATTGTGATCTTGCTGCCTCCAATGTTTTGCTGTATGTCACGACTCACAAGGCCTTAATGCGACGAGAGAATACAGGCCATTCCATATTCTTTTCTCTCATCAACAAGACACATGTAAGGAAGGACTACTCATATAGGTGCTGTGCTGCCTGTGATAGTGTTAAGCAGCGTGAGTAAATACAGTCATGCCTCTGTCAAATTGATAAGGGATGCTATTGCTAACAGATGCGTTACAGGGACCAGTTTTCTATGTACTGTATGGTTCTTAAATGATGCCTCCACAGATTTGAAATATCAAACAGATTTTGTATTTTTTTTTTAAGGGACATATGTAGACCTGTTATTGAATACCATTTACTTATGTACTGTATGTCTTGAAAGGAAATTGCATCAAAATGCAAGTTTGTAGAATGTTGCAGGAAGCAATTACAGGATTATCATTTTTGTTTTACTGTTGAAACCATATTATTTGTCAATAATCCATGGGGGATTTGTACTTCCTACTTTGCACCGAGGAGAACACTTGGGCTCATTACAGTTAAATCTCTTATAGTATAGGTGGGGTTATGTAAAGGCTATTGTATGTACTTTACAAAAGATTTGTTGAGGATTTTACTCACAATTAAGCATGTATACGTGCCATTCCGTTACACTCGCTATTTTGAAGTATTACTATTTTTGAGTTATTGACAAAAGTTATTACAAATTGAAATAATTTTGCCATTAAAATGACCCAGAATCAAGAATATTCTTTTTTTCTCACAGGTTTACAGGTGAAATTAGTTTTCGTGCAAGCTAAATCGTTGATTGGCTAACCAGATGCAACATATCTTGCTCAGTTTCTTTACCGAGTGTAACCAGAGGTGGGTAGAGTAGCCAAAAACTGTTACTTAAAAATAATGACTTGACTAGAATTACAGTAAAAATAGTCAACCAAATTACCTGAGTAAGAGTCAAAGTAACTAGTGGCCTAACCCGACCCATCGGCCTCAATGATTGGCTGAGCTTTGCGTCAGGTTTGTACCAATTCACTAATATGAGTGGCAGTGTGTGAGAAAATGTGAGACAATAACACACAAACGGGTGGGCATGTATTCCTGATTTGGATCATTCCCGACTAGTCCATTTAGACCTGGAAGTTTTTCAGAAAACTTAGGTCACGATTTAGATGGCATTTTTAGAATCGACCTCAGGTCAAATCATACTTTTACTCATTTGGCCCAAATACAAAGACGTAAAAGTTAAGTTTTTCTTTAAAAATTAAAGAAATAAAAACTATTGCATTAAATCTACTCTCACAAGTATGCCTACAATTTATTCAGATTAAATATAACTCATTTCTACCAACTAAAGGTTGTGTGAGGTATTGTGGTACGTGCAGACTGCAGTAGACCTGTGTTGTTTTGGATCAACCTGTTGGCATACACTATACTGTAAATCACATTATTGAGATTAATGCAATGTACTGTACAGTAGGAAAGGGGTGGGGAAAATTGGTCAACCCCTTTAAATTGGACTTGTGTCCTTAGCTTTATTTCCCACAGATACAGAAACTGAAAACCCACTAGGCTGAATGTGAACAGCCTTAGATGTTTTCTGGAACTTTGATGTTTTCACAAGACTATTTTGGCACTCCAAGAAAGAACGTTTGGCTAACATCATCCATATTGAATCAGCGGTGAAGAGGTAAAACAACTTTGAGTTATATTTCTAAAATGCAACATAAGCCTTGAAAAAGTGATGTTCATTTCTAAAGGTTTAATGATGAAGTCCATCACTTGAAACATTACTATAAGAGCAGTTAATAATTTAATTGAAATATACCAAAACAAGCTTAAAAGTTATTACTATTGTGTCATGCCTGGGATTTGAACTCCGGTCATCACCATTATGTCTATACCACTCAAAGAGGTAATCCCCATTTATGCTTTTTGTACTTCAGGCAGTATACTGCTTGACTGTCAACCAATACTATTTTTTCATTTGCACTGAATCATGCATTGTTGCAAGACCTGAGAATGTAACTGGTTTGTTGTACAATATAAAGAATATTTACAACAATCTATAGTAGGCCTACATAACCCTTTCAGCTTGATCAAAGAATAAGTATCCAGGGGTGACCCAATTAGTCAATAGATTAGGGCACATACCAAATTACCAATTCCCTGATTAGTATTTTCACTGGTTTGATTCATGGCCGACCAGACTGATTTAGCTGAATGTCATTCCTTCGCTGTATCTACTGTCTCTCTTCTCTCGTCTGTTGCTCTCAATTGAATTATTATTGAATAAAAAATGCCCCCAAAATAATGACTAGTTGCCAAGCTAAAAATGTGCAACATACAGTATGCAACACTATGCATGCATATATGCATACATTAAATGTAACTCTTCTGTGAGGTACATTCATATTGAACCCAGTACTCAGGGTAGGCTGAGTACAATCGGATTAGGGTAAAAGGACACGTGGAAGAACTAAACTCAGACAAAAGTAAGTAAGCCTGATATAAATTTAAAAAATCACACTCATGTGAAGTGAGGGGTGCTCTTATCATCATACATCATATCATTCCGGCCAAACACAAACCTCACTTTTCTGTCCTCAATTTATATCCTCAAATCCAATCCGGCTAATCACTTGTGGCATCCTCACTTTATATCCTAAATACGTACATTGCTCAGCCAATCAAATCATCACTATTGGGTACACACACAAACACACAAAGCTGGGCATAGGAGGGGCTCTTCAAAAACATGTTTTTCAGACTGAGATTAATTCAAATCTCTGACAAATTCTGCCTGATTAGCGACAATCCTGGCACATTGTAAGATAGCAGTGTCACACTGAACATTTTGATTTAGTAAAGCCAACTTTAATGTGAACATTAATCTTAAACTGCCTGTGATATAATATTATACAGTATGTTTTATCCATTTTATACCTGCTACTACATGGATACGGATACACTGTAGAGTCGAATGATTAACTACTTAACTGTACACATGTGAATACCGGTACTTTCTTGTTCATTTTCTGTTTCAAGTCTCACTATTTAAAATGTATTCTGTGTAGGAACCACTTTCTGTTTCGGCATGGGTGTCAGCAGTACGCCTCAGATGAGCAGGGCTCCTCTACCTCCCGATGGAGGCTGGGGTTGGGTGGTGCTGTTCAGCTGTTTCATTGTCACAGGCTTCTCCTACGCCTTCCCCAAGGCCGTCAGTGTCTACTTCAAAGAGCTGATGAAGGACTTTGGGGTGGGATACAGCGACACAGCATGGATCTCCTCCATCATGCTAGCCATGCTCTATGGCTCAGGTGAGAGGTCCACATGAAAGGAATAAATCCTTGGTAGATTTGCTGCTGGTCAAAGATCTCAAGATTCATGTCTGCAAGACTTTGGGCTCTCTCTCTCTCTCCACATTCAGGCCCTGTGTCTAGTATCATGGTCAACAAGTTTGGCTGCCGGCCAGTGATGTTGGTTGGGGGACTGCTTGCTTCAGCAGGGATGGTGGGCGCATCTTTCACCACTAACATAATAGAGCTTTACCTCACCGCTGGTGTTCTTACAGGTAACTGGCACTGGTAAATGTGTCCTCTTCATAGTAAGTAAGAACTAAATAATTAAGAAAACTATCCTTATCTTACAAAACAATTGCAAATTGCAAATTAAAATGCTATTTCAGTAATAGGCCTACAGTAGGAAATAAATGTCATTGTATAAAGTTACGATTCTTTGTTCTACAATCAAAGGTCCACCTTCACCATTTCTTAAAATTTCAGAACATTCAGCAAACAATGCCATATGATTTTACCAATTAGTTCTTGTTTTTCTTTTCTCTAATTCTCCATTGACAGGTCTAGGTCTGGCATTGAACTTCCAGCCGTCCCTTATTATGCTGGGAAGCTACTTTGACAAGCGTCGACCCATAGCTAACGGCCTGTCTGCAGCTGGGAGCCCTGTCTTCCTATCCATATTGTCTCCTCTCGGCCAGCTCCTGGTGGACAAGTATGGGTGGAGGGGGGGATTCCTCATCATGGGGGGGCTGCTGCTTAACTGCTGTGTCTGCGGGGCTGTCATGAGGCCTCTGGAGACTAGGGTGAGGAGGAGAGAGAATGAGATGGAGATGGAAGATGTGAATGCACAAGAGCTGAAAGAAATGCTACCGTCACAGACAAAAATGTCAGAGCAGGAGAAAGACAGGATGAAAATAGCAACTCAGAAAAAGAAGAAACTTTTGGATTTCAGCGTGCTTCGGAACAGAGGGCTGGTTATCTACATTATTGCTAAATTCATTGTGGTGTTAGGATTATTTGTGCCCACTATCCTGTTGGTGAACTTTGCCAAGGACCAGGGAGTGCCTGACCGCGAGGCCGCCTTCCTGCTCTCTATCATTGGTTTCATTGACATTTTTGCCCGGCCAACCTGTGGACTTGTGGCCAGCCTCAAGTGGATGAGACCCAAAATCGTGTACTTTTTCAGCCTAGCTCTGCTTTTTAATGGTTTAACTGATGTATGCTCTGCACAGGTCACGGCCTACAAAGACTTGGTTATCTTCTGTGTGTTCTTTGGCCTGTCTTATGGGATGGTGGGGTCCTTGCAGTTTGAGGTGCTGATGGGAATTGTAGGCAGAGATGGTTTTTCCAGTGCACTGGGTTTGGTGCTGCTCGTCGAGGCTATAGGAGTGCTCATCGGACCCCCTTCAGCAGGTGAGTGATGTTTGAAGTAGCCTCGGTACCCAGGCTTGAAGTTTAGGTGAAGTGACATACCGGTAGATCTATCTATGGCATTTCAGTTATGGAATGTTTGAGGCATAGGACATATACATTAAGTGTATTCTAAAAATCCTGGCAAAAATAAATAGATTTTAAGTTATACATTTCAGCAATCCTCCCCCCTTTGACTTGTGCATGAACTCATTATTCTTCACAGGACGTCTAGTGGATGCGTTCAAGAACTATGAGCTGATTTTCTACATGGCTGGGGCAGAGCTGATTACTTCTGGACTTGTTCTTGCAATTTGTTCCTTCTGCTGCCTCAGGAACAGTAAAACCACCAAGGACACATGCTCACAGGAGGAGGAAAATATAGGCAGACCATGCAGAGACTTAAATGACAACCAAAATGACAGCAAAAACAACGAATAGAATAGACTTTGTCAACTCATGAATAGATCGTGTTCACAGAATCTCTGCAAGAAGCTGATCAGAGCTATTTCAGGAAATGGCTACATTTATAAATATATTTGCATGTTATTTAACCTCACCTGAATGTTGATATTCTCATTTATTACAATATCTAGATGTCTTTTTTGATCTTTTAGTAAAGTACACGTTTTTACATTGTTAGTTTTGTTTTTATTTGTGGTTGTTTGGGGTTATTGTTAAATAAACACTGGGCATTTAAACTAATTTCAGTAATTTGTGAGTTTACCAAAGTATAGATTTAATTCTGGTCCAAGGGCTGCTTTTACTAATCCCAGATCAATGGTCCATGAAGCTGTCTGTCAAGTACTCGGTTCAGTGATTGGTGGAATATCCAGAGGCACCGCCTTTCACTCAGGAAGCAGCGAGCGAGCGACGTGCCGGGGCCGGCCTGTAACTATTTTTCTCCAGTAGAGACAACGAAAGAGCACTTAGCTGGCTGCCTGTCATCAAACTGTTCAGCGACTTTTAGGCACCCGTTTTATATAATTAATATATCAGTATGCCACGAGGCGGTAAGTGACTTAACCTGATAACGTTTGTTGTGAAGTATTAATGTTTTCTAACTACTAGCGTACTGAAGGAATGCCTTGACTTGCTTTGTTGCTAAGCTAATAGCTGCTAGCGAGCAAATTAAACCGGCTTCGTGTTAAATGTCAGCAAGCAAAGGAAAGACAAATGTGTCGTTTTCCAGCGACCAGAAACTAAATACATTTAACTTCAGTTAATTTATGAACTCGTTAAAATCGTGGCCGTTTGCTGGCAGTTAGGTGAAATTTGACAGCTGGTTCGATTGCACCATTCTGCCGGGTAGCACCATGTGCAACACAGGGCCGTTTAACTGTGCTGGTGGACATTTGTCAGACATTTAAATTTACAACATCATAATACTGGGTCTGTTATCACTAGCTTACAAAACGATTATATGTATTGTAATGAACGCATCATAGATACGCATGGAAGCCTTTGTCAGTTAGCAGAATCAAGCTGTACCGCAGTGGACGTCATGTGTGACTCATCTTGTGTGCGACTCATCTCTTCATATTTTTTGGGGATGCAGGAAAGAAAGGCCACAAGGGCCGAGGAAAGCAGTTCAGCAACCCAGAGGAGATTGATAGACAGATGAGAAAGCAGAGAGAGCTGGTGAGTACTAAATTATTATTGGAAAAAGGCTCTAAGCGAGTTTTGAACTGGGATTAAGGTTTTAATAAAGTGTTTGTTTTCCAGGAGGCGAATGGTGGTGAGGAGAAGGAGAGTGAAGAGTCCAACTCTGACAGCAGCAGTGATGAGGAGTGTGAGGTGAGGATTTTGTGATGTGCGGTTGTACACTGTCTTTGACGATTGTTTGAGTCTTCAAAGATGCAGTTGGACTTATCCACATGTCCTCTTTGTCTTTATCTTCCACCAGTAAAATTATTAGCATTTCTTGAAGCCCTTTCTAGCCTAACATTTGTGAAAAGAGAAAGTACAGTGCAGTATTATAGACTCTCACTTACTACACATCTTTCATAGACTATACCGTAGGCTCTTATCCATGTTTAAACGAATAAGTTGCAGTACGTCCAGAATTCAGCAGCAAGAGTCACCCATTTCAGACCCTGGGAACATATCAACCTCCTGGAGATCTCCTTGTCAAAAAAACATATTTCAAAGTTTCAGTCCAAGATTCCTTCTACCAAGTTCTGTTCTATTTGCAACAGAGCCTTCATGATGTTGGTCCTAAACTAAACTCTGTGCATATCAAACATGCAGTGTTTGGTGCACTTGCAAAATATGTCCCATTTGTGAACTCGGAATGAAAGTTCCCCATTCAAAGCAAGAAAATAAAACGCACACAAAAAAACTATTTCACCACTTGTTTGGTACATGACCAAACCGAACACCCTGTACCCATTGGTATATGTGCACCATCATCACACTAATGTTTAGTTGCGTGGCCATGCACACTTTGCACAGGGCCATTAATTTACCAGCAACTAGGATCTCTTATGTAATTTGTATTATCTTATTAGCTCTATTATGTAACCCTAAACCTTTTTAGTGAATAAAGTTATTTTATAATGAATGGCATTTTATAGCGCTTTTCCAAGTGCTCAAAGCGCTTTACAATGGTTCATTCATACATTGAGTAATACAATGTAATTATAGTGGTTGTATTTGGTCGAGGTGATGATGTTGCCTTGCTCCAAAGTAGCTAGCTAACATAACAGACATACTCACAAGACACAGCCGCACAAACCCACAAGACACAGCCGCATTTGACCTGGGGCTGGCATTGTTTTATGTCCCTGTTGGTTTTCTGTAAATGAATGTCTTCTTACTGTTTCCTTTGCCACATAGAATAAGAAGAAAAGTGGCGTGGAGGGACTAATAGAAATTGAGAATCCCAATCGCGTGTCAACAAAGAGTAAGAAGGTGGCGGAGTTGGACTTGAATGCACCGAAAGAGCTGTCACGCAGAGAGAGGTGAGCCATCACTCAAGTACACATCTTTTATTTTTATCGTTAATATTTTCAACTTCAGGAGCTGGCAATCTGCTTTGTTTTTTCTTTTTACTGTGAATGTGCGAATGCGTAGGATGCTGTCAGTGTGCTGTGATCTGTCACCCTGTGCTCTGTCCTCTCCATCCCCTGCAAACTTCTCTCTGAGTCTCTTTGTGTTTGTCCTTTGACCTGTCTCTGTTCTGTCATACGTTTCCTTCCTTTGGTGTCAGGTGTTTCTTGTGTGACGGCTGTATGTTGAAGCATAGGATGTTGAATAACTCTTTTGTCCTATCTCATTCCCTCTCTCCCTCCTTCCACCCTCCCTTCCCTTTAAGAGAGGAGATAGAGAAACAGAAGGCGAAAGAGCGCTACATGAAGCTCCACCTCGAGGGGAAGACGGAGCAGGCCAGGGCTGACCTGGCCAGACTGGCCATTATCAAGAAAGAGAGAGAGGATGCAGCCAAAAAGAGGGACAACCTCAAGAAAGGTGAGAAGTCGTGCACACGGCCACACAAGATCATTTTCATAGCGTTCAGTGAGGGAGTTTACACAGTACTGTACTTGTGTAAATATGAACATTCCTCCCTGAGCATGTAATTTAACTGAAAACCTGAACAGCAGGGAGTTTGACTGGCCCAGTGCACCTGTGAAATTCTAATGCACACCCACCATGCTTATGGTGGGATCAGGTAGGACAGAAATCTCCTGTGGAGCAGAAGGGCAAAAGCCTACCGTTAAAATACACAGATTCACATTTCCCTTTTCTTTCTTTCTTTTTTCTTTTTCAGATAAAGAGGTTGATGTAACCAAAGCAAAGCGCTAGTCATCTTTAACTGGAGTATTTGACTTGTGCAACAGTCTTAGGGATGGAGAGAAGAATAAGAAGAGAGGGATACCTGGTGGAGAGGGGAGGGGACCAATACAAAGGGGTAAAGCTCAGGGGTGCAGCGCTTGGGGTGGGAGGGACCTGTCACTCGTTGTTTATATGAGACGGGGTGTTGGGGTGGGTGGCATTGGGGGGCAGGAAAAAGGTGGCGGAGCAGAGGGAGGGGAAATGGAACACTCGAATGCCTTGTTTCAGGTTCGTTGGGTTTGGAACTTTGAGAGGTGACAGTCACATGTGGTCCGACTGCTCTGCTACCTCTTCAGTCTGTGCCTCCCAACAGGGGTGTAATTGTAAAGCTGCTGCTTTTTTCACTCTGTCTTTTGATCTATACATTTTAAAACGATGATTACTCAATGATTGGACAGGTATTGCAGTGATGAGGTATGAGGAAGTGTCAGGTGCGATAACCTTCTTTCCATCTAGCCGGCATTTTATAGAAAATACAAAGCGGTGAAAGATGGAGAAAGGAACACTAATGGTAAACTATATACAATACTTCTCTATACTAAATTTCATATTCTGCCTTACAAAGGTTAATCGCAGTAGCTGTATAAGTAGCAGAACGATAAACCATGGTCATGGGCAGTGAGGCTTAGTACTTGCTGCTTTTTTCCTTTGTAATTCAGTATTCTGTTGTTGGTAGCTTTCAGGGTGGAAGATAATTTGCTGCACTACAGGAAGCTATCTCCCAGAGAGACATGTTGTGTGAAGCAAGTCTTATATGACATTTAACAGACAAATGGTTGTTTCCCCTCTCGGAATGCAGCCTTAGCTTTCCCTACCAGCTGTGTCTTCTTTCCAAAATCAGGCATCGTCTGAGGTCTTTGACTTGAAAGTCACAAGGTAGTGAGTGCAAGTGATCCTACTTAAAACATCAACGTTTCAGTAAGCATTATTCTGTCAAACATTGGTAAATACAAATTTTATTTTTATGAAGCTGTGTGGAAAATGTTGGTAGCATTTGCCCTTAGCTTCCATTAAAAAACGAGATAAATATTAAAAGTGCAGTTGCCTAGTAGAAGATTAGGTAACGATATGAAAATGAATGTATGCTGTCTCTTACATGTAACTAAAGTATTTTTGAAGAAAACATCTAACTAGTCCATGTCGTGACATTGGTTCAGTGTGATCCTACATTGAGTTGGTTGAAAGACCGTCCTAATATGGTGAGACTTTGTATTAGAAATGTGTCAAAATAAGACAAAATATATTAACTACATAATTATGTAAATTGACATGGCTGGCAGCATACAGACAGCTTGAATAAAACAAATTTCAAATACTTTTTGCTCTGGGTCCTCTGAAAGCAGACGGCAAATTAAAAGCCAAGATTAGTAACAAGTGTTTTTTTTTCCGTTATTTTATGTATGCGTTTATCATTACATTTATTTTACATACATATTAATGCAGTGACGCAACGCCATACCGATACCATGCATCCCACTGCGGCTGTTTTTATGGGGTTGCTTGTGTCTCATCAGGAAGGGACCATGTCATTTGTTGCCTTTTTGAAAGTTTACACAAGACCAGTTCACTGTCTTCTCCAGGAGATATTGCTATGACAATGTGTTATGAAGCAGCAGTTCTCAAGTGACTGCACTGGGATACAAATCTGTTATTTTTTGACAGTCATGTCATGGATGCAATACTTCACAGAGCACAAACGCCTCCGCTTTCAGAACATTAGGTGACATTTTATTTATTTTTTGTTTGAGGACTATGGAGTTTATAAAAAAGCCTTGAAAAGTGAAGCAATATCATCCTCACTCAAGTATCTGAAAGAACCCCCATAAGATAATTTCAACCTTTATTGATCACCGGAGGGAAATTCATTTAATGCTCTTGGAAAGCTTACAGTGAGAGTATAGCCACAGTGTTTTAAATGAGTGTAAAAAGGACTTCAGGACTGGAAGGATTATGTTTTGTTTGTTGCATCTTGTATTTGAATTCTTTTGTTACATAGAAATAAATACATTCATAAATAACCTCTTGCTCTTAATTGTATTTTCATTGTTCCAACATTAGATTAATGAGTGACTAACAAGCCAATGAACTATGTATGTGCTTTCTCATTGCAAGTGCCAGTATCAATGATGAATACTACCGGTACATTGATGTGATGTATATGCTATGTAGCCTTGGGTAGCTAGCCTTCGTCTGCCTTTGCAATGCATATTGCATATTGTTGCAACAAGTTGCATGACCATTGCAGGTCAGTGCAGTTTTTGTATTGTGTTGAAAGTGGTTGTGGTTGCAACGAGATAAGAGTTATGTTGCAAATCATTGGTGTGGACTCTGCTTTACTCTACTGGAAATGGAAAATCATTGAGTGTTTATTTTTGTTCTCTTTGACTATCAATTAATTATGCACATTTATTCTTTGCCAGCTCCCACCAGGCTGCAGCATTTGACAAGTCATCAAGAGTTTGGGAGGTTAGAAGTACAGAGCCTACAGTTTTATCTCTTGTTGCATTGCCAGTCACCATTATGTTATAGTCCGGCAGCCGCAGGCTTCTTTTGTTTAAAGTGGGAAATTTGGTATATAGTCTTTTTTTTATTGGCCTAAATTGTCTATATACATTCATGAATCCACTTGCCGACCGGCTGTCAGTATTGGCAATTATTTTAATATTGGTTTCTTGTGACCCTACCATTAACATCCTATGGCAGGCAAAACATGACGTCTATGGCTGTTTTTGCCCAAGGAGTGCATTTGACGTCACATGCTAATGAAAGCAAAAGGAAAGTTTGACATTTTTGCCTGCCATAGGAAGTTAATGATGGGGTCACAAGAAACCCCTATAAAAAATTGCCCAATAATGACAGCCAGTGGATTCATGATTGTATGTATACAGTAGCCTATAGACAATATTTTAGGCCAATAAAAAAGACTATATACTAAATTTCCCACCCGTCCACCTCGGCTGCCGGACTATTAAGCCAGTTGTCAAAACGCCCAACGGTGTGCCTTGACTGAGACAAGTCCAGGTCTGCCTTGGGATTGTTTTTGACAACCACACAGTATTTCGGGTCTCGCGAACATCGGGTGATCAAGTCCTGACTTATGTCCCAGTAGCTACCCTTGATCACCATATTGATAATAACCTTTCAACTTGGCATCACTATCACTTTTTGTCCTGTAGTTGTTACATTAAGTTGCATTATTTACAATCTACTCTGAATATATATATATATATATTAAGTTGATTAAATAAATGATGAAAAAAAGGAATGTGAAATTTGAAATTTGTTCCAAGAACTAACTTGACAGTTTGAGCTGAAGTTCTAAAGGGAAGGCTTCTCACACTAAAGCCCATATCCGTAGCCTAGCTAATCCAATTTAACAGTCAATAGTTTCCTCTTTTTGAATTTTCACATCCTTGTTCTTTTGCTTTTAGTATTTTAATGTTTTTTGAGTCAATCGACACTACATGAGAAGGAAATTATAAAATAGTTTACACAGAGGTAACCCAGAAAAAAATTATTCATATTTCCAGGTGAGAATAAGACGAGGAAAGACAATTTCATTAAAATAATTAGCCTGGCCTAGTCCATTCACAACAAAGTGTTGAGAGTAGTGAAAGGAGAAATGGCTGTGTTGAAATACTGTGGTGTGTTGGTTTACATTCATTGTGACTACCAAAGTACCTCTCTTCCCTTATAGCTCACAATGCATCTACTTCCTCATTCACTGTTTGTGTGAGAGGCTCATTGGGGTTGCAAAGCAATACTTCTGAAACAAGAAGGAAAACTATTCTGTTTGTATCTCACTGCACTGGACCTTACAATATTCGGTACTCGCGCACCAAACAGGGAGATTCCTGGGTTTCACCCCCCCAATGAAGTTGTAAGAAGAACCTTGTGACTGAGGAGGATTTGGGGGAATAGGTTACCCACTTTGGACTGAGAAGGAGGGGATTTGAAGCCACTGCTAGCATGCTGAAAAAGTCACTGAGCATCCTGACAGCCAAAACTGGAAAGTGAGTATCATGTCAAAGTTCATGTAATCATTCGGTTGGATGGCAAATGTGTATTTTTGCATTTAAATGAAAAAACCTTTGTACTGCTGTGGGAATTGTATGAGTTTTTACTCGGTAAGGATAAAGGTTTTCAGTTTATATTTTTGAGGGTCGCCTATATACAGGTTTAATGTTTGTTTTCAATGTTTGTTTTAAAAACGCCATTGACAATGAAGGGAAAATATGTCATCTTGTCCCTAACACAAACATTAAATGCTATTAACAAAGAGAATTTAATGTTTGTTTTGACACCGTTTGTTTTACATCAGCATTACGTCACCTAATCATACTGTAGCTATAACGAATACCCTCCTCGATGTTGTAAGATGAGACAGTATCGATATAGCCTACATAATGTACATGTACAAGTAAATACACATACAATACTGTATGCATTAAATTAATCAACTTTTCTTTTTTTTAGCAGCAGAGTAGTGTGAAGTATGAACTGTATAAGGAACTGTTGAAATGGCATCTGACAGTTTCGTTTATGACGGTTGTGGAGGTGTGAAGATAATATCTCAGCAGTTGTCACAGACTCATGGCCCCTCACCACCAAAAGATAGCATTTAGGTGTAGCCTATTCTAGGTAGACATAGTGAAATGTACTTGCTTTATATCTAGTGTATACAGGTAGGAGGCTTCATTCTTATTCTTATTTCTTATTGCTGTATTTGTGTGACTATTGGTCATCATGGTATAGTCTAAAAATAAAGGTATACTGTGTCCATCTGCAGCAGAAACATTGCATGCTCAACCAAAGAGCAGTGGCAATACATCTGTGCAATTCTGTGATAATACATGAGTTTCACTAGTTTGTCCCTCTGATATGGGAAGAACTCATGCAACTAAGTACAGACATTTCTTTATAGTAGTGCCATGGGCATTGTGTAAAGAAGCATACCAATTACAATTGACTCTTAATGGAATTCCTGGTACCTGGAGGTGGACGTAACTGGTATATTGAAAAGTTTGGAATATAGTACAGTATATAGTATATAATACAATAGTAGTCCAATTCTATTGTAGTGTGTTACACACACACACACACACACACACACACACACACACACACACACTAAAACCTCTGTTTTAGTTGACATACACATGCAAAACCTCCCGTGTTCAGGATGGCAATGTTGAGAAATGGAGAAATCTTTGTCGTCGGTACAGGAGAAGTTGAAAGTGATAGAAGGGCATAAATACGGGAACTATAGCTTCTTGTTCAAAGACGCTGGGGGTGTATTTCTCCCCCAGGGGGGTTTCAAAATGTCAGATGTCATTAGAAAAATCAACAGCACCTTTGGATGTGCTGCAGATCAGATCATATGACCTGCCAGTTAACTGGGCTGGGTTTCCGTTACAGCTTGTGCCGTCTTTGGCACTTCACATTTCTGCTTCTCTCTGTTTTGAATATTGTACTACAAAGAATGTACAAACTGCAAAAAGGAAAAAAGAGACACTAAATAACAAAATTACATGAAATAGAAAACTGTAACAAATTGTAATTAAAATATAAAAAATAAAAACGTCACCCTCATAATAACAGATGGCTTGCAGGGCTTCACATTAACTTTTTGAGTACATTTTCCATTCACTTGTCCGGAGCACGAGCACACGCAAATACAAACTAACTGTAAGTTGGTTTTACATGTTTGAATTAGATGAATATTCTCAGTTTACAAGTTAATAGCTCTAGAATGTCTGTGATCTTACATACATTTTATGTATTCCAAATATATAGACCTCGTTTGCATTTAAACTGCGTGTGCACTGCAGTCACCCAATAATTCATTCCTAAGACTTGGAGTCGTTTTGGGGACTAGTTTCACATTCATTTAAAAGTCCTGGCAGAAAACATGTACCGGTAGCCTATTTAGAAAAAGATCTCCACTTTTCCACGAGATGAACACGAACAACATACATTTTCTCTGGCGAGGGTCCCGGAATAAGTGCAGGAACGAACATATCAAAACTTCCTTTAGTTAGCACAAATGTATGAGGCACACAAAATAGGTGGTGTGATCAATTACCCCACACCAATCGCAACACTTGTCAATTGTGTGCCCCGTACATTTGTGCTTCCCAAACATCGACTGTTCCCAAAGGAAGCTTTCATATTTTTAGTTCAGCTTTTCCTCGTGGAAACACACATTTTCTGCCAGAAATTATGCCAGACAATAATGCTAGACAATATTGTTGGCTGCTAGGAATGTCACAGAAAAAGTGAAACCATCAAATGTAAATGTACAGTAGACATGGACAATTATTGAAACCAGTGACAAAGATATTGTGTCAACATTTTTCCCTGACAGATCCAGCAACAATATTTAACATAACATGATCACAATATACTAACATGAAATAACATGACTTGATCTCCTGTAGGTCTCAAGATGCCACTGACCTTCTTCATGAGGACCTGGTTATGGTGAGAGATCTTTATGTCAGATAGTTTTGCATTCATGATAGTTAAATGGCCCTAAGCCATAGTGCTAAGAATAAGATCCAGTATGAATTTAATTGAATGTGGAAAAATGGACACGATCATTAATTGTCTTTAGTCTTTACGCTCTTGCAGTTAAATTATTACTGATATGGTTAAGGGTTCATGGGTCCCAATCCTGCCCTCATGGCATTGTAAGATGTTTGGATGCAAGAATGCGCAAAATGGCATAGCATAGTTTGTGTAATAAATGTGGTTTTACTGTATGTTCCTATTGTGTTCCTATACTTTTAGCTAACATATACACTAGCATCTTTCTGTTAGTACTCCATTATCAAGCCATGCATTCATTCACACACACACACACACACACACACACACACGCACGCACGCACACACACACACACACACACACACACACACACACACACACACACACACACACACACACACACACGCACGCACGCACGCACGCACGCACGCACGCACGCACACACACACACACACACACACACCCACACACATACACACACACACACACACACACACATTCACACATACACTTGTCTTCCATGGATTCCAGGTGGAGCAGCGGGTGGAGCCAGCCAAGAAAGCAGCTCAGATCATTCACAAGAAGCTGCAAGGCTGCCTGCACGGCCACCAGGGGCTAGACACTGACAAACGCATGGTGAGATAATGAGATTCAACAGCTAATTATGTTTTCTGATTCTTTTTTTATTTTATTTTTTATGATCTGCTGGACAACAAATTTCAACAAGAAGTTGATAAGATTGACAGCTTCTGTAAATTAGCCATACTTCTCTCTTTCCATTTGCCAGCAGAGGGTCTGTGATTGCCTTTAGGTAGTGCCAGCGCCCAGCAGAGGGTCTGTGATTGTCTTTAGGTAGTGCCAGCAGGATCTTTTGTGATGGTCCAGTGAGGCAGGTAGTTGTGGAGCAGATGTAGTTTCTCATCAGCTTCTCAAAGCATTTGCTGACTATTGGGGTGGGAGCAACAGGGCTCCAGTCAGTCAAACATGTCACCTTGGATTTCTTGGCATTCTGGAGCATTTTGGCCAGCCTACACACCTCCAGGAGCATGCGTGAAAAAATATTAGAAGAACAGTAATTTCAGAGTAGCTGTCGATTCAGACAATCACATGATGTTTGTAACCCTGAGAGTGAGAGCAGACATATCAGTTTATGAGCAATTAGTTGGTTTCTTAAAAGTAATTAAACCAACTCTAACGTCATTCTCTCTGTGTCCGTCCCTCTCTCTTTCACACAGAAAAAGCTCCCCCTCATGATGCTGTCTACCAGCATGGCAGAAAGCCTCAATAATTTTGATGAAGCATCCTCTATCAGGTGACAGTTTTGTTCTATTTTCCATCCATCCATGTTTGATAGATAAATATCCATCCTGACAGTGTGTGTGTGTGTGTGTGTGTGTGTGTGTGTGTGTGTGTGTGTGTGTGTGTGTGTGTGTGTGTGTGTGTGTGTGTGTGTGTGTGTGTGTGTGTGTGTGTGTGTGTGTGACAGACATGTGTTGGAGGTGTGTTGTGTCACAGAGCAGAAACTGGCGACCGTGCAGGGAGACTTTGAGTTGAAAGTGGAGAAGGACGTTTTAGAGCCCCTCAACAAACTCTGTGAGGTAACTAATGAAAACTGCATGTAAATCCCATTCGGTCCAAAATGGATGGTCTTGGTAAAGTCTTTACCAGTGGTTCTCTGGGGACCCATGTCTGCTATAGTTAAATTAAAGTAATTAAATTTAGTTTTCTACCATGTCCACCTTGTACCTGTCTTGTTGCTCCTCCAGCATGGTGGCTGCCTGGCTGGATGACAAACACTCTGTGACAAGGCCGTATACAGATCGTAATTACTGTCCTTTTATTTATTTACTTTTTTCCATTCTAGGAAGATTTACCTGATATAATCAGGAATAGGAAGCAGTTTGCCAAACAACTTACAGACTGGCAAAATGCATCTCACAGGTGGGTAATGCTTTTTACATGGACTAATTAAGCTAATTATGAGCTCTTTCTCTATTCGAACTCTTCATGTACTTCCCACGTTGAGAAAATTGTACACCTGTGTGTGTGTGTGTGCGGCTAGGTGTCAGGGTAGCACTGCCGGTCAGGCAAAGCAAGATGGACTGAGAGAGGATGCAGAAGAGGCCCGCAGAAAGTTGGACAACATCAAGGTTCATAGTACACTTATGGACTGCCTTCTCTTCACATACAGTACATTTACATACACTACAGCATTTGAATCCAACAAGTACTCTGCTGGTGTTTGATAGATAAACTACACTGTAAATTAACACTCTGAACCATGTGTCTTTAGGACCAGTACTCTGCTGATCTATATCACTTTGCTACGAAAGAAGATGACTATGCTAACTACTTCATTCGTGTGAGTTGTAAATATTCTCTATATGTTGTAATCTTCTTAATTTTATGCCTTGCTGGATGTAAATAGTTTTTTAAACTTACATTTATTTTCGTTTGTGGTATATGGCTCTGGTTGACATGCATACAACAAATTTATCTCACACTTTTGTATCATTCCCTATTGTAGCTTTTGGAGCTGCAGGCCGAATATCACAAGAACTCCCATGATGTCCTCCATCTCTGCATCTCAGAGATAAAAGAGAACAGCAGCAACAAAGGTCCTTCAAAATGTCATGGACACTTTTTGTTATTGTCTTTTGTTTGTTTCAAGACAACATGAGGATAGTTTGTGGGTGGTTTGTTTCACCCTTTTCTGTTTTAATAATTTAAAAAACAAATAAACTAATAAACTGAACTAAACTAAAATATTATTATATTTTGAGGAAGGCCACCATTACAAATTACTAATGTAAACCACTCCTGAATGAACTGTCTGGTGCTGGGACTCTGGTGCAACGCACAGGTCCTCGCTCTGGTGAGAGCAGGAGTGGACCTGGTGAGACGTAGGAGGGGCCCGGACAGGAGACAACCCACAGAGCCTAGTCCCTCCATGTGCCAGAAGTGTACCTCCAAGCCCTGGCAGAGTAGTTCTGGAGTAGTTCCAACGGATTGTGTGCCCCTGGTTTTTCCCTAATGGGACTGATTGAGGGTAGCTACTGGGACGTAAGTCGGGACTTGATCACTCCCGGCTGGGTCGCCTGAGTGAGGGGTATGATGTTGCGAGACCCGAAACCCCATTGACCTCAGGATACATCACTGAGGATACGTCCCAGGTGCATCCATGCGATGTTTTTTGTTATATCTATGCATAGTAGTAGTAATAATAAATAAATTAATATGAATTATAATAATAATAATAATAGCGTCTGAATGTGCATCTTTTAACAGATCCCCAGAGCTGCGTGTCTGACAGGAAGGTGTTTGGTGTACCATTACTGTCTCATCTGTCTCAAAGCGGCACAGAGATTGCTGTACCCATCCACGAGTGTGTTCAAATGCTGCTGAAAACAGGCATGAGGGAAGAGGTTGGTTATACATTAGCAACAATTATGTAGGTTTCTCTGCATAAATACACTCATATGTTAGTTGTTAAATGTGACATCAGCTGTTCTAAACAGCATTTAATTTGAAATGACATGACGGATACAGTTAGCATGAAACGCAGGCCGTTTCTAGCATTTACGTATGGTTCCTAATCTATAGGTGAAAGTATCAAGGAAAAGAAGAGGTCCGAAGTGTGGACTAGTTTCATACCTCAGAGATTTGCACTGTCAAAGTGTTTGCAGACTTTGGTGCATATGCTAATAGATAGAATGCCTGCAGCAGTGAGAAATCAGTCACACATGAGCTCTGCAGCTGTGCTGAGGCGCGTCTTTGATTTAGTAAATTTAGTCTTTGACGTTAGTAAACAACGTACATTTTGGGAAAGTGAAAAACAGGCCTCGTTATTTGGTGCATATGGTAATGGCCGATGCCCGTGTGCAAATACAGATCAATTGCTCAGCCACTGAGGAGAAGGGGGCAATCCCGTTGTGAGGATGCATCCATCTCTTGAATTAGTAATTTGATATGAACAGTTCAAGAACAGTTGGCAAGTAAAGACAAGTAATTAAGTATTTTGTCAGTTCATTCCTCCCCACACACATTTGTGTGTTGTATCCTACTGACTCACCTGCCAGTGAGGAGCCCCCACTGGGAGGATATAGAGGCTTCGTCCTACTCCTCCCTGCTGCCCGTAGGAATAGGCCTACATGCAGTGATTGTATACAGTAGATGTTTGACAAAGCCGGTAGATTCAAACCACCACAGTGGATTCGAGCCCACAGGCACTTTAACACTGTGCCACCCGAACGCCTACTTGAACATGAACTTGAGCCAAATTCATGATCTCACCATTCAATAGACTAGCCGTTTATCTCCTCAATGTCACATTTTTTCCTCATACTTAAGTATCCTTTGTTTCCCACCCTGCTTCTTCCATCTCAGGGTCTATTCCGCCTGGCGGCAGCAGCCTCAGTGGTGAAGAGGCTGAAGGCAAGTCTGAATGGAGGAACGGTTGACCACAGTGAGTTCTGCATGGAACCTCATGCAGTTGCAGGTGAGAGAGAGGGAGGTAGTAGGAAAGAGGAGTAGAACACATGCATCACTAAGGGAGGGAATGGTTCAAGTTTCAAGTTTAGCTAATGTCACTTTGTAAATCCTGTAGCGTTTATTGCGACTGTAGGTCGAATACCCAGCTATTCATACTGATGCCTCTCTCACATTATGTGTTTCCAGGAGTTTTGAAGTGTTACCTGAGAGAACTTCCTGAACCTCTGATGACCTTTGACCTTTACAAAGAATGGTTCAAAGCCGCAGGGTGAATATTATGAATGCCTTCAGTTTGGCTAACTTTTTTGTTTGGTAAACGTTCAGCCATGTGTATATGTTGTTGTGTATTTTTTTTATTTTTTTTGCGGCTTACGCCTTTTATTGGTTTTTGAAGGGACAGACAGTATGCTGACAGGAAACGGGAGAGAGATGGGGGGATGACATGCAGTAAAGGCCGTGTCGGGCTCGGGAGTCGAACCCGCAGCACACTGTGACTGGATTACCAGTCGGGTGCCCAGACGGTTACACCACCGCCTGGGCGTTGTGCAGGTTAAGCGCCACCCCAGAGATAAACGAGATAAACGAGAGAAATCGAGATTTGTTTTATTGGGAATAATCCGGGGGGAAAAAATAGAATTAGCATTGTTTAGCATTTTTAGCTAACGACTGATCGCGTCCACGTAAAACGGCCAAAATCATTGCGTGCATCCACGCACGCCATCTTTATTTGCATTATGGCTCATAATTTGCTCAAAATGCGATATTTGGGGCTTGATTAGAGATTAATTTGACTGAGATATGCCAAAAACTATATTCGCCCGGACAATCCACCTCCATTGCTCTGCTCTGAGACGGCCGACTTTCAGTTCCGGTTCAAACTGAACATCCGCTAGCTTTTTCCGCTGCTCGCTCAAAATGTCTGGCACTTTTACCGACCCCTAAAGTATTGGTGTCTAACCAGAGCATTTATTTGTTTTCATTTCAGGGAAAAAGAGCTGACAGACAAGTTGGAGCAATTCAGAGTGCTGCTGAAGAAGCTGCCAGCTGAGAACTATAATAATCTACGGTATTTCATCTGCATTTGTCTAGCACTCTCACACCATGCAGGTGCAAAACATGGGTCCTGATTTTAACCTATTGATTTAATTTGTATTTGATGTCTTATACTTTGTGTTAAATGCCTTAATTGCTGCAAACTTCCCTTTAATGTCCCGTTTGTGACAAATTGAGTACTGAAACCTGACCCCGCTCTCCCATCAGGTACCTGGTCCAGTTCTTGTCTCTGCTGTCTGAGCAGCAGTCTGTAAATAGGATGACTCCCAGTAACATTGCCATCGTCCTGGGACCCAACCTGCTCTGGCCACTCACTGAAGAGTGAGTAGATACTGTCTACTTACTGTTCTTGTCTCTCCATGTCAGGATTCCTGATGTAATGTAACAAATGGTTATGGTTGAGTATTATATGCCACCAAAAAAAGAAAATGTATTTGCAATTTGTAAGCATCAGATCAGTCAACATTTGTCACACATTCCATGTACATTGGCCAATATGTCAATCAGTCCTGGACTCATGGTGGTTGTTTTTCCATGCTTGTGTGGCTCTGGTCTCGGTCTCACTGCAAGGGAATTCCATCCTTCTGTTGTTACTCCATCATAGAAGAACATTGTTTATAAGTAACCATTGTCCTCTGTCTTTCTTTCCTGGCTCTATCTGACCTGTTGCACTCTCTCTCTCTCTCTCTCTCTCTCTCTCTCTCTCTATCAACCAACTAACCAACTCCAATTCTCTCTCCCAGGGAGATATCTTTGTCTGACATGGCATCTGCCTCATCAGTTCAGGTGGTTACAGTGATGGAACCTCTCATTCAGCACTGTAACAGTCTGTTCCCTGAAGGTACTACACACATCAGCTTTGACATTTAAAAGACCACCGCACGGCAACAAGCAGCACAGCATATATATATATATATATAAACTAGTAGATTTACTAGATTAGGAAATAAACTTTTCTTACAGGCAAAAGTGTCAAGATTGTATTTTACACTGGGTCCTTAGAGATATATATATATATGTTGCTCTTATCAGTTAATGGTTAATAACAAGTTTCGATTAGCAGTTATTTTTTATAACTTTTTGTGAGACATACCTGGAAAGCTTCACTGTCTGATACAGAATGACTTCATCAGACAGTGTAGTATTTTATTATAGTAGTGTGCCTCACTGCCTCCTGGTGGAGATTAGTTGGTTAGTGCTGACCTAGTTGCAATGTCTCAGGTTTAATTCCAGTCAGAGCCATGTGTTGCATGTCTTTTTCCTCTCTTCCCACAGCAGACGTCTCTCTGCACTCTACTATCTAAAGACAAATTAAGCAGTAAACAATCCATAACAATCCCTAAGATTCAAATATTTATTTAGGTATGCACATGTGCTCTCTTAAGGCCTATTCATAGTCTGGATTTTCGGTGGTGAGGTGACCACCGCTCCGGTGGTGAGCTGACCACCGGAGCTGAAATAACGTTGAGCGGTGGTGAGTAAAAACAGAGCGAAGGGCTGGAGCGGTGGCGGTGGTTTGCTCTTCACCGCAGCGCGTGACGTCATGTTGTAGTTCGGTGGTCACCTAACCACCGAAAATCCAGACTATGTATGAGCCTTTAGTCTCTTGCGTTTGGGTGAACATGAAAGTTGATCCATGAAGTTTTCAAATGCATGTTGATGAGTAAACAATACACATGGCCCGACTACTTCAAGAGACTTGCAACAAAAACAACCATATCAGTTCCCAGATCAGCCACATTAAAAGCAGCCAACAATAAGGCCTAAAATATAGGTCCCATTTTAGATATATGAAGATGCTTCACTTTCTCCTGTGATCATAATGTGTCAAATAAGGGGGAGGGTGAATTTTTGTTTCATCTTATCATTTTCAGAGGTGTCCTTTGAGATTCCAGAACTTCCAGAGAGCCCGATCTTGTTCCAGCCTGTGACGGTCAGCGAGTCCCCAATCCCTGAGAATACTAAAGTGAGGACCTCCTCTTCTTCCTCAACTTCTTCTTGCTCCTCCCATCATCCTCCTCTCTCCAAGACTTCCTCAACTTCTTCTTGCTCCTCCCATCATCCTCCTCTCTCCAAGACTTCCTCAACTTCTTCTTGCTCCTCCCATCATCTTCCTCTCTCCAAGACTAACAGGTAACTAGCTTGTAAGGCTAGGTTTATTCTTATGTTCCATAATGTATTTAATTTTCTTAGTAAAACTACAATTCACTGTACATTTATTGAATAGTCAAAGTTGTGACTGACACTGACCCATTTTCAACCGTATCTTCATATAATTAGTCCTCACTAATGCTCGAAGCACCATTTCCATCTACTCACTCTGTTTCTCAAAGGTGGGATATGGACAGTTCAGAAACCATCATCAATGTTGATTCCAAGCTAATAGAAAATATTGCCTTTCTCGTACTGGATACTTAAAGAGAAGCCATTATTCTATTATCAATAAACAATGTATGTAAATCAAAGGGGCCAAATCTCACCTTTGAAACACGGGTAGACAGAAATAGCCTAGTGCCATGTTATAATGAGCAGTAGTGAGGACTAAGCTCATGATGCTATGTAGTGTATTGATATTTGTCTGAATAGTTATCTATTGCTGTTGTGATCTCTGAGAATGTAAAAATGTACTCTTACAGGTCAATCTTTACACAAATGAACACCACTAGCACATATCTAATTTGAACTATTTTGTGTTTCTAATGTCTCTCCTCTCAGCACCACCTCTCAGGACAGCATGGGATTCTTCCTTGTGAAGTCGTCTGGTTCTATGAGTCGTAGTGGAGTCACCACATGGGACAACTCAGCATCTGACCCAGCTGTACCAACCTCTCCCAACCAAACAGCCACCAACCCATCCTTGCAGCCTCTCCCCAGTGCCCCCCTGGTTTCGAACCCTTCTACCAATGCCAGCAACACTGCAGCTCAAACCCCGAACCCAGCTCCCAGAGCAGCATTAGGTTCGACCCGGAAGTTGAGCTTGGACCTGAGTCAGCTGGGGCCCATTTCTGAGGCACCAGTACAGTCCCCTAAAGCCACGGTGAACATCAGTAGGCCTATGCCCCTCAAACGTAGGTTGATACTATATTGAGTTCTGATAATCTATCATTACCATTTATGTTCTTTTATCCTATTCTATTATCCTAACCGTGGCCCCTTTGTTCATTCTGCCTGTCCTTTTTTTCTATCCATTTATCTCCTCTTGACCAATTGCCTACATGTGCATAACTTTTATTTAGCAGATTTGAACAGGAAACACATTTAAAGGTGTAATGTGTTCCCTGTTCAAACCTGCTGCTAAGCCAATCAAACACAGCTATGGGAAAATTATCAGTCAACAAGAAACGGTATGCCACCTTCTGGAAACTATGACTACAGTTATGCACAGAGCCGATTATTTGCACATGTGCAGGACCTATGGGTGCTGGGTTCATTAATCGGCAGGTGTTTCAAATTGTCTAATTACATGTGCTCTCCTCCTTATAGTAGAACACTCTAACAGAAAGAGAGCTCATTCAATGGTGCAAAGATATAAATACTTTGATTTAAAGTATAATTAGGAAAGGTTGTGTTGGCAAACACCCACAAGCATCTGGGGCTTTTATGCCATTGTGTGGCCATTCTCATGCTTTTTGTCCTCAGTGGGTACGTATCTTGTAATGGTTTGGTTTGAAGCTGATTGAACTTGTTTATTCATATTTGGGCTGATGGGATCTGTAGTGTCAGTTGCAGTCTCAAGTCTGCATAGTTTGAATGCCATATTCTATAATTATAATTATTCATTCATTCTATCATTCTAATCTGTATCTGAATTTGTATCTTTACAACTTGCTAGAGAAGCAGGCTTTGTTCATATTTCGAATAGGATAGACTTACTCTTTTCTCTACAACACTAAAACTCAACACTTATATTCTCCCACAATCAAAGTATTGCTTTCTCAGACTATGCATACATGGAGGAAAATAGAAAAAAAACATTACCGTGTTCAAACAACCAGGAAATGCAAAGGAAACAGGAAGTGCCACACCACTGACACAATATGACCTTTACTGACGCAAGTGTCATCAATCAAACTGTTGTCACTTCCTAACTGCTAAATTATTTTAGTAATGGTTCTTTTTGAGCGGTGCAGCCACTCCAACGCAGAGCGTTCTGTGTCTGTCTGTCTGTCTGTCTGTGTGTATGTTTACGTCATAGACGAAATTCGTCATTTCCTCGTAGACGAAATCAAGTCGACGAAATCAACACTGGATCACATCACCACTTTTCAACCTATTTTCTTATAATTGGTCTTCAAATAAAAATAAATTTCCTACTCGGTCTGTGTCTCAGGGCTGTGGGTCTTCCAGTGACATCATCGTTAGGCCGATTTTTTTTCCCATTGTGAGACGATGGCATTGGCATCCATTATCGCATTTCAACTTTTCAGGAATAGAAAGCCTGTAGTTTCTATTAGCTTGGATTCCCCTTTGATGATGTCACTGGAAGACAGGTTTCTGAACTGCCCACAGCCCTCCTCTGAGACATAGATGAGGACCAATTATATGAGGATAGGTTGAAAAGTGGTTTAACAATCTTAGCATAGTGTAGTGTAAAATCCCTTTAAATTGTTTTTAATCAAAACATTGATTTCTTCGCCCTCCTCCACAGCGAGCAGATCCTTCTCCCAATCCAAACGTCCGGTCCAGCCCGGTGAGCAGGTTCTGGTGCAAAGACCCAGAGTGCCTGTACCTCCCAAGCCCCAGGTCCCTCCTCCACCTCACACCACTGCAGCCCAGAAGGCAGACACCAAAACCAAGGGGGAGGCCTCAGCCGGGCCTCCACTGCCTCCACCTCCAGTCCGCAGGAATCCTCCCCTCAGAAAGCCTGGCGTCAGACCTCCAGCCCCCCCGCCTCCACTTCCTCCACCTCCAGTGCCCAAACAGGTACCATCTGTTGTGCAGTGAGAGACATAAACTCTACTTACGTACAATTATGGGCTCGGACATTTTCACCACCGGCAGTAATTTATTGATTCTTGTTGGACGCTAAAAGTATTCAACTTTATATTTTGGGGTTCATTTAATTTTATTCTACCCAGAATTTAATTGCGTTCATTTGGTGTCCCTTGTTTAAATTAGACATTTATCAGATGGCTGAAATCCGTCTGGTTAATAAGCTATTTAAGAAACTTAAAAAGCCCTGAAGCTGGTTTCAGGTTTGTGTAACCAATCATAAACACTGAACATTGCAAATTGGTGTAAAAAAAACTATTGCTAATTAAAAATGTCTTTATTGTAAATTCATATCATTATACAACAATATCATTGGTATTGACTGCAGCATATTGTATGTAATTTTGTACTGCTTGTGCTCTTGAGTACACTTTTTTAAGGGCCGGGCTACACTGGGGACAGAAACGGTACACTGCCACTATTATCAATGTGCGGTGCGCAGGTTGTGTGTAAGCTCTGCGCATGAATCTATTTTTTATGCAAGTGCTCTATTTTTCCACGTGTCCTCTGCGGTTATGCAGCCCTTCGCCTCGCACTCAGAGGAAAAAAACAGTAAATACGGAACTCCCCGCGGGACGGACGAATTGTCGATGCAGCCACCTAGTTGCGTACGGTTCCATTCCGTCCCCAGTGTAGCCCCCCGTAAGGAGGTCAGTCACTTCACTTATAGTTGTATCAAAGGAAATATATGAAAAAAGCAACATGGCATTCAAACTTCATGGGTTATCTATATAAAAAATTCATCCAAAATACATGGACAGTCATATGGTCCCAGATTGAATTATACAAATTGTTATGTCTCCTTTGCCGGCAATTTACATTTGTACTCATATTGTTTCAATTTCATATTAATATAAACATATTTCAATGGTGGATGTTAGTTACAGTCTTACTTCAACAAAATGCATTCTGAGATTCCAGATCCCACATTTATTCTTAATCTTAGCTTTTTCTTTATTATAGTTTCTGCGAAAGCAGCTTTTGAGCTTAATACGATAGTCTCTTTATCGTATTAAAAGGCCCACTCGAAATCTTTACTCCCATACCTCTCTCATGTAACAAGTGTTGATTTTCTTTGTCTGTAGTGTATTCCTGAGTGATAACAAGCGGTGAGATTTTGAAGTGACACTGAAAGGCCGAGACAATTTGAGCGACCCTTTCGTTTGCCCCCGATTTCCTGTCTGAGCTTCAAATAGTCACAGGAAGTTGTCTTTTTGCCTTGCCTGGGAGAGGAAGTCGATGCAGAGTGTAAATGATATAGGGGTTCATAACTTCTGTGTGGAGTGATGTTATTGGCGTCCTGCGTGGGACTCTTTGCGTCTGATCACTTTCACTATCCTGTCACTTCCCGTGCCTCTGCTGCTCTTTGTTTCAGTCCGGTTTTCATGAATCACAGCCCCTTAAATAAAGTGAACATCTCCACATCCTCTGCCTCATTCCACCAGCCTTGGAACATGCAGCGACTATTGTATATTCCATGTACTCATTTACATACATTCAACAATAATAATAAAAAAAAAGTCTTTGGAAGCTGGATTATATAAGACAGAGTGCCTCCATGGAATAGTATTGACATCAAGACCTGATGGTTTTCACGGTAAGCTTCCTGTACGGAGCCAGCCTCAATTGCTGCAGAATGACTTGGGTGGAATTAATTCACACAAACATATAGGCCGAAGCAAATTTGGCTGTAAAACAGCTCAGGTTCAGCTCTCGGTTCAGACTTTGATTTCCTCTTCATCATCCACATAACTGTAGGACATCTTCTTCGTCATCTCGTTCATAATCACCACCTCTGAATCCATCCTGTTCTGCCCCTTTGAGAGTCCTCCGACCCCGTGAAACCTCTCGCTCACCATGGCCTTGCCCATCCCCATCCGCTCTCTACCGGGGGAGCCCATGACTATGTCGGGGACCGGTCCTTGAAGAGGGTGACCCCCTCCGTTAATGTCCACCATCTTCCCCACCTCCTCCTCCTCCTCCCACTCTGCCCCGTACGGGCTCTTTCTGCTGCCGCAGTCCTCCCTGAGCAGCGAGTCCACGTAGGAGATGGTGGCAGAGTCCATCTCAGAACCCTCATTGGTAAGCCCGCACGCCGACCCCGCCTCCTCCACTTCCCAGGCGTGGCAGGCCCCGTCCGACTGGCCGTCACTGCTGTCAATCAGGCCGAACACCTCGCTCATGAGGGAGGGTCCGAGGTCGAAAGTGAAGGTAAAGGTGTCCAGGGAGGTGAGCGAGGGCAGGGAGTCGGAGTGTGCCGTCATGCTGGCGGTGACGTGTTCAGAGGTCACCATCGGAGTGGAGCAGGTAGACAAGATGGCGTCGGTGGCGTCTGTCAGTGACCCGCGGTGGACATCGGGAGAACAGGAGGTGGAGACGGAGATGGACGGCTGCTGGCGCTCCGAGCGGGAGAGACGCGGCAGAGTGACAAAACCAGACTCCAGACCTGAGGAGAGCAGGGATACAACGTAAAATATGCAGCATAGTATACGGCATACGGTTTGAATTTCACTTTTTCATGTCACGTTGTAACCTAATTGACTTTAATTAGCCTCCGTTTAATTGTCATAACTAATTGTACATGAGAAATTGATTCATAGTGGTGGAATCTATTCGTCATTTGCCTGGGTCCCCGGACCCCACTTTGAAAACCACTGGTATACATTATGAAATAATATAGCCTAATAGTAAGATTACCGTAGATAGATTAGCTTAAATTCCAATGACCCTTGCTGCGTGTCACTCCCCGTCTCTCTCTCTCTCCCCATGTCCTGCCTATCTACTGTATACTATCAATAAAGCAAAAATCACACCTGTGTGAAGTGAGGGGCGCTCTTATCATCATACGTCATCATACACCATCTCATTCTGGCCAATCACAGTTTGCGTCCTCGCTTTTGTCTTCAATGTTTGTGTTTACACACTTTTGTCTTCAATGTTTGTTTACACAGACCCTCTGGGTCTGGACATAGAAGGGGCTAGTGCCCCTCATGAACAAAACCCCAATATATCTTCATATAAAAATATATTAAGTAGGATATTGATAGAAATGTAACATGATGTCAAAATAGAAAGTTTATGATTTCAGAGTTCAGACTCACAGTTTTATACTTGTAATTCTTGATACAGAGAGAGTGCATCATTGCATTGCATTCCTTGCACTATCCAAGGCATTCCAGCAGGGGACAGCATAAAGCTATTATGCTCTGGAACAACCATTCCATTTAGATAACACATAATGGGGAAATCGAGGAGAAAAATATGGATGTGGGGATCTGATTCAGGAAGGAGAGAGAAATTAGCCTGATTTGTTGTACGATGGAGCATGAATTAAGTCACTGGTTCTCAATGTGGGGTCCCCACCAAACACTATTGCGGTTGTGAGCTTGTAGATCTGCTATTTATTTTGTCCCTGGCACAAAATCTTTTCAGATGGGGGTCCGGGGCTATAAATACATATCAATTCCTTGACATGAAGATGTTTGCGAACCATTAAGCCATATGTAATGGGGTTTTGAGATGTGAGGCTGTGAACTCCTGAGTCCTCTCATTCTATCTGTGGCATGTACATTCATTCTTACTTACTACTGCCCTCATGGCCCTGTAGATGTCTGCCACAGAATGTTTGTAAAGTGGTTACCAATGGTTTCAGGCAGCATGCCGCCATGTAGGACAAGTGTAGATTAAAAGAGAGAATTAACTGTTGAGGAAGAAACAGATGCTGAAATGTTACTTCAAACCATTCCTGCTCCTCATGTCTGGTACCCACTCTCCAAACATTCTTCTGACAAGCTTAATCGTTATTTATCCAAAAAACGTTGTCAGTTATTTATTTAGTTTAGCCTCATTAGAGGGTCAAGGCAATAGATAAGACATGTATTATGCCAGTGGGTCAGAGAGTCAATTAACTTTATCGCTGTAAAAGTAAGCTGTGTCAGGGCGCCCGCTGGCCAAGTGGTCCAGGCGCATGCCACATATAGGCTTTGGCCTGACAGCTCGTCACGTGTATGAGTCCCATTCATGACGACCTTTGCTGCATGTCTCTCCCCTTCCCTCTCTCCCTCTTTCCTGTCCATGTTCACTTGATACTATCAATAAAGGCAGAAAAGCAAAAAAGGTTTGCAAAAGTAATCGTAATGTTACACACTCTTAAACAACACAACAATAAGCATAAACGGAGACAGTACAGACAGACACAGCCATACGAATGTCTGATTTGTACGGTTTGGTATGTATGGTTTCTTCGTTTAAATGTATTTAACAACTATGTAAATCAGCCATGAACACGTTCGCACACACTCTTGGGCGCGTGTGCACACACACACACACACACACTCATGCTGGTCAGTCTCTCACACATAGTGTGGTTCTGTCTGTCTGGACGTGTCTCTGTTATCACAGGGTGTTTGAGTGTGTGTGAGTGGTGCTGATTCTGAGCCAAGGCGATTCATAATGACAGCTGAGGTTAACTCTGTCTACAGTAAATAACTGACGAAGGCCAGCCAGCAGCATGTGGGTTGCTTAGTCATTCGCCTAAATAACTGGATGAATCTCAGGAGTCAGGATGCTCTCACAGGGTGCAAGATAAAGAGGAATGATGTGTTATATTACATATACTGAGCCATATCAAGTCATGCTCAATGTTAAACTCAAGTATGAAGCCAGTTGAGATTGCGCACATGCTGTGTAGATCAGTGCTCCTCAAAGTGGCGTCCAGCGAAATTAGTGTAATTTTATATAAGTAGCGTGTGTCATCTTTGCATCTGTGTGTGTGTGTGTGTGTGTGTGTGTGTGTGTGTGTGTGTGTGTGCACCTACCACCTACCATAAGAGCACCTGCTCTCCCCCACTGACGAGCTGGGTGAGTTAGGGAATAGCACTTTGGCAGTGGGACTCCCATTAGGCAAGTCCACGTCCAGTCTGGGGAGGGAGATGGCATTCTTGATGATGGGGGAGACGGGAGGGGGCGGCGGGGACAGATCCTTGGCCGCCACCCTCGGACTGCTGTCCGAGGTCTTCCTCACGTGACGGAGCGTCCGCGAGAAGAACGCCCCGATCTTGTTCTCGGGCGCGACGGAGTTAGAATCCGTGTCTCCGTTCCCATTGGCCGCGCCGCCGTGGTTGCTGAGGAAGGACGTGTCCCCGAACACGTCTCCGCCGCGGCCTACGTGCATCGTGTGTCGGAAGTCGCCCAGAGGAGGGCTGATCATGTCCACGGTGAGATCGGCCTTGAAGCGCCGCTTGCTGGGAGAGTGGGTGACCAGGCCTTTCAGCCCCGACAGCTTTCCCTGAAGGTTCATGGTCACGACGGGTGGATAGATCTGAGAAAAGTGTCTATATCGCTTAAAAATCTGCCTCTCTCCTGTGAGGTACATACATTGTATGAAGCTTGTCTGTTTTTGCTTTTTATTTTCAGTCCCTGTAGTCCTTTGACGTTTCAATTTTGTCTCCAAATTATGGACCTAAAACATGTACCACAGTACATAAAAGAAAATGTCCAAGTTCGCGAAACAACAATTTGAAGAGTCTGTAAGTTCATGTAGTTCACTCCAGCAACTACTTCAGTTGGAAGTACTGTGCTGCTATCATGTGCAGGCTGATTTCAATCCCACTTTTTGTAGTTTGCAATTACTCATAGCCAGCTGAATTAAGCGAAGATAAAGTACAGAAGGCAATCCAGCTCTGTTTTCCAGGAAGATCGCTGGGTAGTTTGAAATGTGGTCAGAGAGCCTGGTTCGCCCCAGTTGTTTCGGGCTTTGGCGTTGTCGACATCAACTCAGAAATAGGTCCAAGTCCAGCTGCAAACAGTTCTGTGGTCGCTCCCTGGAACCATCTATTGAAACGGGGAAGTATATTATTTATCTTAAAATGTTGACAGGGATGGTATTTACTTTTAAGGGATATTCAGTCAAATTTGTCAAGTATGCTGTGATTGTTCTATGACAGGGCTTTGTCCTTGAGGCCTGAGGAAGATTAGCCTCAGTGAGAGAGCCTGACAATTGACATTACTCTATGTTCTAGTTATAAAGTAACCTAATCATGTTTTGTATTTTTTCGGAGAAAGGTTAGGTCTGTCTGCTGGTTCTCAAACAATTCTGCTTACCAAAGTCCATTGGACTGGAACCATCTAAATTTAGAGTACACTAGCTCCCCTGTCACTGTACTCTGGAGCAACAAACTTATGTCTGCTTCATGTCTTATTAAATAAGGGTGGATTCTCAGGGTATTTTCTGTCTCCACTACTTTTTCCAGCGTCTGGCTATGATATGAGGGCTGCTTAAAGTTGGTTTCCCATTTCGCGGAAAGGTTTTTATCAGGGTTTAAAAGCAGGACGGAGACATTCATTCAACAAGCGCAGACTGTGTTTACAAACACACAAAGTATGCTTAGTGAGATAAAGAAAGAACAAAAGGTACATGTGTATTTTTAGCCACAAAACTAAGTGTAATGATAAGAAAAGTCCATTCGCCAGTCTTTATTTCCACCAATCTGCTACTACCCTGGGAGTCGACGACAAAGGACAAATAATGAGCCTTTCTCCTTTGTTATTCTTCAGGAGGAGAGTAATGGATATCCTGGTCTGAAATATTTTGATAGCATAATGGCACCCCTGATGAGAACCTCTTGTTCTCTTTAAAACATTTCCAGTGACTAACGGCTAACTGTCGGTAGGCCTCCCACACAACGCACAGAGAGCCTGATCCGGCTTCATTAATGACCTACAGTAGTAGTCCTACTGTGGTCTGTTAGACGGAGGTTGCGTCAGAACTAAGGCAGCCCCTTCTAATTTAATGTTGACCACAGTCCCAGACCTCTGCTCTCTTTCCGCCTGTCTTCCACTGGATGTCTGGCTGAATCTTTAAGCACGAGCAGCTGGGAGGTAGAGTCTGGGAGGAAACACACCTCATACACTGAGGAGAGCCATATCGGACAGCTCTGGGGTCTCGTATAGTGAGGTGTGATGTTGAAGCTGAGATGGTGTTTGGCCTGAAGGGATCAAACCCGAGTTGTCATAAAACCCACACAGTGTCCTGCAAACCCCCAAAGCTAAAAACAACAGTCTCAGAAAACAATACTTGAACGCTAACCTCCTTTTACTAGATAGTGGAGGGTTCTTTAAAATGTACGGTTATGTCTTAATGTGTAAATGTACATTTACATGGAAACGTCACAGCAGCACTGAGGTGCAATATGAAAAGTGTTTATTTTTTCCCAATTCCATGTGAGAGCGTTTCTTTTGTTTTTGTTTTTCTTTTGTAGTGTTTTTCGCTAAGTGGCGAAGCGCCTTCGCAACTTTTTTGGATGTGCATGTCCTTCCTCAAGTTTTTTGCTTAAATGCAAATTCCAGTCATGTGCTATGACCTTTAAAACACACACGGTATAGTTATTTCCGAAAGTCTCAGACACCACCATAAAGTTCACGATGTCAATAGTCTGTCTGACGGTAACGAGAACAAACAGGAAATGTCTCCTGTGATGGTGTAGTGTAGTGCTTAAGATCCCAATCTCATGGACCCACATGTATCCTCCACTGGCCTGAGATCAAGACCCTTCTCTTCTTCACCTCTGCTATGCTCTCTCTTAAAGCTTCACAGATTCCAGTCACAATAGAAAGGAAAAAAAGAAAGACAAGGGGGAAAGCACCAGACTGCATGTCATCGTTTTGTATTCTTTTTAAAGGGATTGAAATCTGGGAACATGAAAAGCATGGTGATGTCCAGACATCACAGGGCTCTTCATCTCCGCCAGATATAACACACCACCAGCTGGAATCACACTGATGCACAATTACACAGTATTTTGTCCTGTAATTGTTGGGAAAGGAAGCTTGTCTGTCCGACAGCATCGAGTGACTGGACATGACGAGAGACGGCTCAATTTAATTGATAAGCAACAGCAGCGTAAGCTAAACATACACAGTGCCAGTGGGAGCCATTAATTACGTACCTCAAAGATCTAACAGAAGGTCATGGTGATTTGTCTGTCTCTAATTCCGTTGCAGTTGGCAGACCTTCGACCACAACTCAAAGGAGGGCTGAGGTGGAGGGGTTGAGGGTGGGGTCCGCCCCACGACTGTCTTGTGGCCTTTTGCTCCTGGGCAACCAGTTTTATTCCAGACTCCTTGAGCCGCACAATAATGTCCTAACCCGACCCTTTTTAATCGTCTTCTTCTCTTCTCCCCCAACCTGGTCCTCTGTGATCAGAGCCACTTCTCCCCCAACCTGGTCCTCTGTGATCAGAGCCACAGAGACAATCCTGAAGCGTGCACCCCAGGCAGCATCAGATGGAGACGGGGTGCTGTAAACGCCCTCCTTTAAACCATTAAAAAGGTCATACATTGAACTTATTGTAATCCCGCCGACTGTCTGGTGGTCTCCTGGTGAGATGGAGAAAAGATAAGGGGGCCACCTCTCCAACAGGGAGCGATGGGGCGTACCCTGGATTATCCCCCCTTAATCCTTCAAGGCCTCCAGTGCCTTTTAGTACTTGAGTCTCTGGGGTGGGGGGGGGACGTGGTTGATGTCCCCCTTCCTGGGTGGGTGGGTCTTGGCTGATGGTGGGATGGTAATGGATCTTCAGGACTCGCTGATTTCTGTCTGCAAAAAGACATTGAGAGAGATAACATTATATGATGGGATGCATTTTTAAAGCAGATGTTTAAGGGATTACTGCTTTATTAAACAGTTCGTTGGAGAGATACCAAGAAGTAGTAGAGGACACTTAGATGACGTAATGTCCTTGTCCATGCTGTGTCCATACTAACAATTCAGGCCTTGAGACTTGACTTACACCAAAAGATTGTTCTGGTGGTACGGAGGAGTGGATTTGGAAAGGGAGTAAAGGAAGTGGTGGGGATAGGATGGGAATCTTTTGAAGAAGACTCTGACAATGAAAGTAGAGATAAGTGAAGAGACTTAGGGAAGGTCAGACGAGCGAGAGATGGATGGGAACACGATGGTAGTACCACCACTGCCGGTCACTCACACTCTGTCTCTCTCTCCATTTCTCAGCCTTCATGCCGTCTGTCTCCGTAATCTAAAGAGATGCTAAGGAGGAGAGTGCATGGCCCTGGGGCGATTTGTTTGTGTGTGTAAGAGTGAGCTGTCAGGCCTCCTCCTCACTGCTTTATGTCAGATAAAAGGGAGTGAAAGAGAGTGTGATGATGGGATTTCTTGTAGAAAGGGATAGGGAGAGAGGGAGTGTACGAGGAACATGTTTTAATTTTAGAAAAGATGAGAGATGTTAAATGGTATGAGGAACACACAGTGAATATAAAGGTCAGATGGGGTTAGAAAGATGGTACAAAACAGAACAGGGTGGGAGAATTGTGATATCCTGATGGTTTGGTGGTTCTAGCTGCCACTTTCGGACACTGGGTAGGATGAAATACATAGAGAGAGTGGGAGAGGTTTCAGACAATGACAGATCCAGAAAAAATGCAGGGAGATTAAACAAGACAAGACAGGATGAAGAAGTTACAATTTGCATCTTTGTGGCGGTGAATTTAGCAACTGAGATTTGAGCAGAAGATTAGGTTAAGCTTTGACTTCAACTCAAGATCAACATGGATACTCGAAGCAATTCAGATTTCCGACTGCCCTTTTTTGAGCTACTCAGCATTCAAGAGGTTTTGGGACATTCCTGCATCGCAGACCTGCCCAGTAGTTTCCAGTCAGTACTATGCACAGTATTTGGTTGAGGTATAGGGGATGTTGCTGGACGTGAACCTGAGTGACCACAGGCCAATGGGAGCTGTCTGTGCGTGCGTGCGCCCGTGAATATGTATCTGTATTTCTGTACGTACTGTATGCGTGTGTGTGGGTGTATATGTTCCTGTCTTGTGTGTGTGTGTGTGTGTGTGTTGTGTGCGTAATATCAGTGGAGCTTCTCCCTCGATTACGACCTTCAAACATCCTCTTCCCAACCTCAGACATGATTAGAAACACATTTGCTTGCACGCACGCACTCACGCCCGTCGCACACACACACACACACACACACACACACACACACACACACACACACACACACACACACACACACACACAGTAAACACGCAGTAAACAGACACAGACATGTGTACATAATGTACACACAAATGTTGTCAAACACACACTTCCATACACACACTTTTACACACACACACACACACACACACACACACACACACACACACACACACACACCTACTGCTACATTCCTGCATATCTCTATTTTCTATTTTAGCAATGACTGCAACATAGTACAATGTTTACTTTGTAGAAGTTCTGTTTTCACTTGTTTAAAGTCTACAAGTGGACTTTGTTTGTCATTCTTCTAATCAGTGGTCATCCTGCTCTCTCTCTCTCTCTCTCTCTCTCTCTCTCTCTCTCTCTTGACTCCCATTCCTCCAGTCTCCTCTCTCGTCCTTCACTCACTAACCACGCTAACCAGGTGAACAAACATACAAGATAAGGCCACATTTTTTGGACTCACCCCTTTGACTTTCAATTACGTTCCTGCTTTTTTTTTTCTTTTTATCCTTCACTCCACTCTGTTTTGGTCCAAGGAAAACATAGCAACACTTAACCGGATGCCAAGAAAAGATTTTCATGCTTCAACAAATGCCCATACAGTCCACTCTCCCATGCAGGCTGATCTCCTTCCTGACTCTGAAGAAACCAGAAGTCCTCATCGAGCCCCTTTGTTAATTACTCTAACACACATTCTTGTGCAAGGACTAATTTCCACTGACACCAATAATTTCCAAAACCTCTCACCCGAACCTCTACATGCCTAACCTAGCCTTAACCTTACCATAACTCTAGCCCCCTTCAAAATGTTCTATCCTTGACATTTTTGGTTCTCACCACAAACATAGCATACACATGCACGCACGCACACATTCCCTCCCACTGAGTCCCACACCATTTGCCAAATGACAGTGGACAGCGCAATAAGAAGGAGGCGAAGGAAGTGAGCCATGACCATTTTGGTGACTGCATGTATGCGACAGAAAATGATGTAGCACTTCTCTATAATAACAACACCTTGTGTGGCACAAACACCCCGCCACTTGACTACACACACACACACACACACACACACACACGCACACTCTCAACAACCAGAGCAGGGAACCCTGCGGGGTTAAAGCAAACACAGTAGCGGGAGTCAGAGCTCACACCTCTGCAGGCTGCGTCAATGACACCAAAAGGCCATGGAGGTCTCCCTGTGAGGAATGTAGGGGTACAGGTAGAAAGAGGGACGAAGATGTCTGACTCTCTCTTGATCTCTATCTATCTGTCTGTCTGTCTGTCTGTCTGTCTGTCTGTCTGTCTGTCTGTCTGTCTGTCTGTCTGTCTGTCTCTCTCTCTCTCTCTCTTCACTTACTTGTCTTACTTTCCATGACCTCATCAACTGATCCCAAACATATACCATGTAATTACTTACAATTTAACGAGAGGGAAGGTATAATGAACATCCAATACACATGTTACACACATGTGGTTATATGTAAATAATAGGCAGACAAAAAATGCTAATAAGGCAAGGGTAATTTAATAACATGTTATTAATGTATTCATTTATATGTTTTATCATTGGCCTCATCAGAACACCTGAAGAGCCACTTTTGGTCCTCCTGGCCCACTTGTTGAGAAACATGTATAGTAGAAGGATAATCAAAAAAGACATGTGAAAGTAACATCAATGTGTTACATAATTAGGCAGATTGCATTGCATGGCTGCAGGTTTGTTGGGAACACAGTGCTTATTGACTAGCCTATTGAGTGCCATGTCATTATTACTCGACCTGATTGGCCCTTGGTGAACATCAATCAAGTCTATCACTTGTCCATTATAGTGGACTCGATAATTAGACTGATTAGGCTAACAATGTGTCCGTGCGCGGGTGGGACTGTGTGTAATATTTGGCATGTTGGCTACTGTCATCGATGAAACCCCAAAGGTCGTCTTCAGTCTATATTGACATACACGTGTACTGTTTAATTACCAGGGTATTTTTGTGGGGAAAATAGTATAGCCTATATAATGATATATTGCTTAGCAGATTGAATTTCAAGCCAGAGAGTAGGAAAGACCGTCACAACACTTGTTCCACAAAAATGCTCATCAGAAGCACACACACACAGAAGCACACATCAGAAGCACAAACATACCGGTAGCTTTATGCAAGTCGTGTCATGCACCTATTAGCCTTTTCCAATGCAGCATATGCCTTAATCTCAAAAAGTTATTATTATTATTATTATTATTGTTATTATTATTATTATTATTAGTTATCATGAGTCAGATATTTGCTTTAATTTATTAGCTTATTTCAACAGGAAAACTTTTGGAATAAACCCTTAGGGAATTACAAAACAATAAGGAATATGAAATAGGCAACAACAACAAAAAAGCAAAATATAAAATCTATAGATATAAAAACAAATTATTTAAGAAATTAAATAAACATAGCCTACCATTTCCCGCTTGACTTAAGTCTGCAGTCCAATCACAAATCCGACAAGGAAATCTAGCTATGTCGAAAAACAAAGTCTATTGTTCCTTAGTGGCTGAGTGAGTGTCCCCGTTCAGCGCCGGGCTGTCCCGCTCAATGCGCTCTGACCAGTGGTCTGGTCTCACTGGTCTGCACTGGTCTCTGAACTCCTCCATACGGAGGATGGGGAAAGGGGCGGGGCTACACACCAACGCTTGGCAGGGGGGAGGGGGGGGGGCGCTCAGTCTCCACATACCTGGACAGTGTGGACAGTGGACTGGACTATGGATGCTTATTACTTTGCGTAACTTACAGACAGACACAAAGACAACTGTGAGTAAAAATTAAGTATAATATGTTTTTAATAATGTTTTTTGTTAACCAAGCCTATTTTTTTATTTTATTTACAAGTGGCTACTTCAGAGCAAATGTCATCCTTGGCTACACACCAGTTGCAACTACAAACTAGTCCTTGCAGCAAAACAGTTTTAAGGTCAACCCTGCACACCAATGCAACTCCTTGCAATTGTGGATAATGGTTGCAAGTAGTTTGCATAATGTTGCAATCATTGGTGCAATTTGGGCTATGTGTTGCCTAATTGAATAGCCTGGTGCCTCTGCCTAATCAATTAATCAATCAATCAATCAATCCACACATGAATTACAGTTGGAAATTGAATGTACATTAAAAATCCAAAGGTCTTTGCATTTATGTCAATTATAAAGTAATGGAAACATCACCTAAATGTAATGTCACTTATACTCACTTCATACTCTCATGTCACCAATAGTGCAGCCAGCACTTCAAACAGACAAATACATTGGAGCCTTATAGCAACAGCAGTGAGAATGAAAAAAGAGTATAAGTCAAGAAGCAAAAACCAAGCCTAAAAAAAAGTTTAAATAAAATACTGAGTTGCAATATCAGAAATATCTGCACTGGATCTCTGAATGAGTGAACAAATATACATGTACAAATGCACAGTGCATATGAATGAACGAGTAAGTTGCCCTAAAGGGCGAGTTCGCGTGCACGCATCCGCCTGGGTGACGGCAGACTGCTGGGCGAGCACTGGCGCTCTGGCATGGGGGGTCACATCAACATAATGGAAAGAATTCTGTACTGGCCATATATGGAGCGTGTCTTCAGTGTACAGGGTTTGATGAGGTCAGATCAACATTGAATGTTAGAACAGGCCAGCTCCATATATGGAGTCTAAGGGTGGCAGTGGGGGCAGTGTCTTGAGTGTATAGGGTTTGATGAGGGGTGAGGGCCTAGGTCGGGCCGGGCCTTAATCTTCGGGCCTATTGAGAACTCTAGTTTTCGCCGGCTGCCGGGTGCGGCTGCATTTTGGGGTGGGCCCATCTAGAGTTTGAATGGACACCTAGGTATCAGTTAAAAGGGAGAAATCGAAGAGGAAGGACGGGTGGGGAGGGAATGGAATGTCAGAACATGTTAGCTCCATATATGGAGATCTAAGGGTTTGAGGTTTGAGTAGCGTTGCTGGCCGGCTCCATATATGCAGAATTGCAGATCTACGGTGATGATCCTGTCTTCTCCATGTATGGCTATCCAGGGTTTGATGAGGTCATTGTCGTAATCTCACCATATATGGAGGCGTGACCTGACGGGTTTTGCAAGTTTTCATAGTAATCTGCGACCTGTGGTCGCAATAATAGGCTGTCTGTGTACAATTTATCAACAATGAATATAGTTTGTGTGGATATTTGCACAGTCTATACTAGGCTACATAACGTACCCGTGATGGCTGTTGCCTAAATTAATCTTCGGGGGCAGTTTAGAGGCAAGCATGTCTGAGGTAGTTTCCATACCTCAGCTCATCCACAGTGGAACGCTGAACCCGTTTCTTGTTATTTCTGTGGCCAAACAAAAAGACTTTGTAACATCTGGCTACAGGCAATTACTCCTCAAGATTTTTTGTCAAACCAAAGTGACTTAGCCCTTTCAGTTCCGCCAACTGCTTCTGAAATTTGTGAAAGCAGTGGTTTTTTCCTATTTTGAAAACCAACAAAAATTATTTTTTTGCAGATTGTATTAATTGGCACAAGTGTCTCTTTTCCTGTACAGTATGGCAGCCGCATTAATGAATGGCTGCTGAAACTATACAAGAGCAATACAAGGATATCAGAGTCATCACACTTGATGATGCATGTGTGTCTTGGCAAGGTGGGTGTTGGCATGTATGTCGGCATCTTCTTGATCACTTATCAAACTGTCTGGGCTCTCCATGCGCTGTCCCTTTCTTTTGTTTTGGTTTCTTTTGAAGTTCTGCATCTGAACTGGTTGTGTAATTGCAAAAACAAAAGCTGAAAGTACAACCTTATTGCTGTACGTACTGCTTGTCAAGTACTCTACCTCCTGGAATTAGATACCTCTTTGGGCCTTGACATCACATGCTGCTCCACGTCTTTGTCTCTCTTGTAGCTTGATGGAGTTTTAGTGGTCATATCGGTCAAAGACCATAGCAACAAAGACCATATTGCAGCACAAGAGATTTTCCCCCTCTCCCGATAGCAGAGAAGATTAATTTATGAACACATGCCATAAGGTAATTAAAAATGTGAAATCCTGATTCATTTTAGACTCCATACCATTATGCAGATGTTCCTGTTACACCAGGTGGCTCACATTCAAAACTGGCTTTATCTTCTTGCCTAGGTCAGATTTGGAGGTTTTTGTCATCCTGCCAAACTCATAGAGCACAGCAGGCGGAGGCGGAGCAACAGCTAACCCACGAGACAACACTTTCTTCATGACACATTTCTTTGGCTTGAACCTTCTAGACGTCTCCTGAAAAGAAGAAAGTCCATCCAATGCTGTCCAGACTTTTCTATTGGTGCAGTGCTTTCATGTCTGCAAAAGTGAATGAGCATTTTCTTTTCTTTGGTTCCAAGAAGCTCTTTGTTGTTGTGCCCTTTGCAAGGCACTATACTCTTAACAGCTGTTTTGGGTGTTCAACAGGACACAGGACACAGGAAACAGGACAAACCTTTTGCCAAGGTTTTGCCAAACCTTCAGAGACTAATGTGACTAGTGACAATGCATCTTAAGAACACTATCTAGAATCTAGATCAAAGAAGTTTGGGTTTTCCACCATGTTGATCTAATCTATGAAACTCTTGCAGATGTTTTATGTAAACCTAAAAGGATTTGACTTGTGTCATATAAACTCACAGGCCCGACTTAACTTACAAAAAAGCAGCTGCAAAACCTAGACATACAAGTAGAGTTTGGGTAACCATTAGATCCCATTCCGTGCAGAGGCTATCAGCCATCAAGTCAGTGCACTGTTCAGTGAGAGCGGGTTCCCATACTGACCCTACAGGATACAGAGCCTTATCAACAGGAAAAGAGGCATCCTCAGACTGCCCTCAAAGAGTTTGCAACGGGCTTTGCGGCCATTAAATTCTCCCAGGTGGCCTCGCAGCCCTCGCCGTCTGCCAACGCAAGCTATGGCTGATAACAGTATCGATGCATGCTAGCAGCTCTAGGTGAATGTCTTAGTAAAAGCAGCAGCGGTTCTCATATTAGTCCACATACTGGGCCTTCCCTCACTTAGTTCATAGTATCAAGGAATACTGGATCAACCGCAAAAATAATCGGAGATCATTACATTTTGTATTGTAAAATAGTTTATTACATGAGCTCATGGAAGATGTACATTAAACACTGGTCAAATTGTTTTCTGGCAACCACAGAATGAGAACATATAATAGTACATAAAGATAAAGGGGGAGTTTGTGTCATAGGACCAGGCCGTACTGAAAACAATAAATACCAGGCCTGTGCAATGGCATCTTGACTCTATAATGTTCAGATTGCCAGAACATCATAAAGCTAAAAGTGACATACATAACATAAAAAGACAGATGGGTCTAACAGTGAATGTGAGATTATTCAACAATACAGTCAGAGCACACACACACACACACACACACACACACACACACACACACACACACACACACACACACACACACACACACACACATACATACATACATACTCTCAAGCCCCCATGTATGCTGACTGGTATTCACAGTCACACATTCATACACACACCCAGACACTAGCACAGAGCTGGGAAACCACCTCCTCCTATAAAGACAACACCCTTCCTCCCCTCGAGACAAGTAGGTTAAAGTGAACTCTTAAACACACTAATCACAGTTTCTTTCTGATTCTGAACAGGGGAGACACTTGGAATTATGCGATATAACATTTCCTACTGGACACCAACATTCAGGCTAATTAAACAAATAAAACAAGGAATCTATAACTCATGGTATTGTGAAACCAGAGCCTTTGATATCTTCGTTATGATGCTACACATGACAAGGCAGCTTCTCCCCATTCTGCCACTCCTATGGTTGTACTGTAGCAATGCAGGGTATATTTAAAAACAAACCAGTACACTCCACTTCAAAGATGTATGTGTCGTCCTTTAAAGGTCGGCAGTGACTTAGGTCGAAGTTCATCTAACTTGGACTACAAATAAAATGTCAGCTATGCACTTCCCAGGTGGCTGCCATCAGTCACTCAAAAGGGAAACAATGTTGCTTTTGTCATACAATATGTAAGTAATGTTATTTGTACCCCTGTTTGGTGCACATATCTATGGTTAGCATTAGGACCTTCATAAAATAAGGTGCTCTCTTGTTTCTGTATATGTTTTGTGACAAAGGAATAGAATCCTCTTGATACCGATGCTTTAGAAGCTCGGCCTCTGATAATTACACATCTGTAATCTTTGTGTACACGAAGACATGTGAGGATTACTGCATCTGAGTGTTGTGTTTTGAGTACACACAACCATCTCTTTACTAGATACTGCTATATAAGAATTATGTGCTGACCAGTTACTACTGACACTTTCAACACTGTGGTGATTTACAGTAGCTGGTGAATAAGTAATAGTAGCTACAGTAGTTGTTGGATCCACTGCCCATCGGAAACTAAGTTAGGTTCTTCTAGAGTAGACCTACATAAGTCAGTGTGGTCTTTATGGGGGCACGAATTACAACTCATCTGTGCCTTCCGTGTGCGGTTATAGGGTTAGGGTTTGGGGATAGGGTTGGTATGGAGCTCTATGGTCGGAATATTGGGTAGTCGGATTTATGAGTGTCGGATTATTGGGATGATCACGTGCATTGTGCATTTGTACGTACATTTGTGTCACACATTAAGGTTTTTTTTGCAGACTGCACGATTTTCACTCAAGTGCAATGAGAAAATTGTAATTGTAATTATTCTGGTATTATTATTATTATTAGTCATGAGTAAGTTAAGTTGATTCTACATATGCCGGGGCAATGACATCTGTAAAATCGAAATTGTTACAGTAATTTTCCGGTAAGGGTAGCAGCTTCTGTTATCACAATCATTCCCTTTATCTAGCAGTTATAGAATGGTCTCACGTTGTAGCCACACACCACCACACATAATGAACATGGCCTAACATTTCTTTTAAACACTTTATTTTTATTTTTATTGATGAATAAATGAAAAAACATGTGTACATTTTGTTGTATCCGACATGTAAATATCCCCCCCTCCCCCCCCAATCAAGGACAGAACAAGACAAATAAAACAAAGACAGACAGTACAAGACAGTAAAAGTAATTAGTAAACTAGTTTTGAAAGTACTAATGAACATAGTAAGAATAAAAATAAATAAATAATAAAAATAAATAAATTAAATAAACAGCATTTTCCATCAGGGTATGGTATCTAGGTTACATACGTTGTATCCATCTTTCAGTTTAAATAGTAAATTGCTCTATATCCAACTGTCTACTTACTGAGGGCCTCCAACCAGAGGTCGCCCAATGTCAGGTTTAGTGTGAGGTATCAGATTGTACAAGGGAATATGGGTTTAAGTGAAAGGTATGGCCTAACATTTCTGACACAGCCAGAACTCCGTCATATACTGTAGCCTACAAAAGCATGGATGGTCTTAGATGGCTCACCTTGACCCTTGCCAGACATGCATTTCTTCTGGGAAGGCTAATATTGTACAGTGTGTGGTCGCTATAATTACATTTTTTAATAACGCCCAGCTTTACTTTAATTGTTCTGTCTGAGGCTCCACTGTTAGTTCAGCATGATCTCAAATCCTTCCTCCACTCTGTGTTTGCCTCTTCTTTCTCCCAGGACTTTGTTGCATCCCTACTTTCTCTCCACTCCTTCCCAAAATAAACAATCTCCATATTGAGGCATGCCAGCTATTTGTTACAAAAAAAGAAAAAAAGACACTATTCTGAGTTCTGACTCAGGTCCCTGAAGGGAGGCGCGGATTACAGATTTAGCCCTTTTTGCAATGCTATCTCACTCTCTGTTTTCTTGTTCTTCTTCTCAACATGCTCTCTTGAAAGGCTCTCACAACCTTTGAATTTCTCACTCTCTCTCAGGTCAGATGAGGAGTGTGTGGGGGTGTCATCCTGGGATGACACCCAGGGTACACACTACACAGCTCAACATTGTGACTTCATGCTCCTGCTTGAGTAGCCTATAATTTAATATTCATCAAGTCTTTAGTTTGTCAAGTAATTTCACTGTACGCTCTGGAAATACTCTTAACATAGAGGTTTTTGAGGGGCGCTAGCCCCTCCTATGCACATGCACAGTTTTGTGTGTTTGTGTGTTTGCAGCACGGAATGTGATTATTTGATTTGCTGATGTATGATGATGTATCGCCCCTCACTTCACACGATTTTTAGACAGACACACATTGTTATTGTTGCAGTTAAAATAAATTCAAATCAGTTAAACATTAAAAAAAGACAACAAATTATGGTACATATTTATACACAGTACATTCATAATATCTGTCAATCTGAAGCAAAAAATTAAAAAGATGTAATAAATGGCTGCCAACTGTTGAACCTCTGACTGTATAGAAAACACATAACAGGCTATTTTGGCTTTTGATTGATTGATTGATTGATGAATTTATTAACAGATTGGAGAATTACAGTACATTTCAAGCACAACTCAATACAAAACTGTTAACTGTGGACGACACCATAAAGTATTACACTTTACAATAGGGCCCACCATGTTCAATTCATCATAACATTTAGAGACGTACAAATATACTCTACAGTATATAGCCAAAAACAGGAAATCATCATAGAGAAAAAAACAAACATAGTGAGGGGGAAAAGGGGTGGGTGGAGGATTCAGGTTTTACGGGGGCCAGTTTCAAATTGTAGCCGTCCGTAGGTGCCCTTTGAGAGCGGTTTTGAAGGAGTCAAGGGATTCACATGTCTTAATGACGGTTGATGATGTTGGTAGGGAGTTCCACATTTTGGTGGCATAGGAGCGAAAATAATTTAGTCCCTTGTTTGTGCCGAATCTGGGTTGCACATATGTTTGTTGAGCTACCTCTGGTGTTATGGGTGTGGACTTTGTTGACATCAAGGAAGTATTTAGACAGGTACATGGGTATCTTGGTGCTGTATTGAATCTTGTGGACCAGACCCATTGCAAGATGCCTACTTGCCCCTAAGCCATTCCAGTCTGTCAAAATGGGCAGGGGTGAGGTGGGTTTGAGGAGTGAGGCCAAGTAGTAACCTGACCAGTTTGTTTTGGGAAGTCTGGAGCCTCTTAAGGGCCTTTGAGGTGCTGTGATACCAATAAGAGGTGCATGCATAGTCATAGAAACCTTGTACTAGGGCTCCTGTTAGGGTCTTCAAGGCCACATACAAGCTATGTACAGAAGGAGGGGCTGGAGATTTAACAAAATGATGCGTTTTGCTATCAGTGTGGCAAACACTGTATACTGAACATTTGGAACTCCAAAATGGCTATCTGGAGCAAAGGCTCTGGACGAACCGAACTGTTGTAGTCCAAAAATGTACCAATTTGGGGCAAGACCAATGTGAGTGTGATTAGCTGGTGAAAGGGCACATCGATCACATTTATCATCACTGCCCGGATATAGTATCGCAGCAAGTTTAGACTTGTAGTAATGAAGTCTCTGAAAGATATTAAATTGAATGAGGCTTAATCTAGCACAGGAAGTTGAAGAATTCAACCGATAGTAGTAGTAGTAGGAGGTCATACTGTATGTTACGCTGTCTAATGGAGTCTTATTGTGTTCCCCTACCATTAATAATAATAATGCCATCACACGGCTAGCACTCTCAATATCACGTGACACTGATCATCCCCTGTATCGCTTCTTCAACCTCATGCCATCAGGACAAAGATACAGAACCTTACCCAGGAAAAAGGTTCGTTTCAGTAGGAGTTTTGTCCCATCAGCCATCGCGGCATTAAACAAACTGCCCCGCCGATAGGAGGGGTTCTGTACACAGTGGGGAACTCATGTTTTTGTATTTTTGTCTTAGTGTAATGTTTTTCTGTACTATGTGCTGCTTTTGTTGTTGGTGTTGAACAGACCTGTGAAGATGAATATCCTTCGGGACAATAAAGATTATTATTATTGCCTCCAAGCCCCCAAGGAAATTCCCCCTCCCTCCCAAATTCCAGTACATTACATTTTAGTGGCAAATCGTTATCTTAACAAAATAACACTTTTTACGTTTTTTTGTGAAGTTCTTCAGATGTACTTTCCTTTTCACAATAGGGAGCAAATTCATAAACCTAAAATTAACGCATTAATGATAAACAAATGGTGAATTTATGTATGAGTTTATTTAGCTATTTCATTCATAAAGCTGAACTCATATTTCGTTATACAACGGTGTCGCTAACTGAAAAGAAGTCTGTTTTTTTCAGTGAGTGACACCATCATCGTACGACTACAAATGAGTTGGGCTTTAGAAGCCTGTACTGTGTGTTAGTTCACAGTGTCAAGTCTTGTTGTCTCTTCACATTTCATTAAATAATGATATATTATGTCTCTGTCTAGAGTTGTCATCACTCTCCTTAGATCAACATGCACAATGGAACCAAGCACCAGTTCTCAGGCCTCTGCCTGGCTGGGGTTATGTCCCCTTGAGACGCAAACACATCACACGTGCTCACACACGCATGCACGCACACACGCGCGCACACATGCACACACACACACACACACACACACACACACACACACACACACACACACTTGAACGACACCGTGATGGCACACCCCCATTTTGGCTTTAGCTTATCAGACTTGTTTGGAAAAGCTACTCCTGATTAATGACTTGAATTTGACTTTTGTCTGAGGACGTGGCTTCCTAATGAACTTGGAAGTGTGTGTGTGCGTGTGCGCGTGTGTGCGTGTGCGTGTGTGCGTGTGTGTGTAGTGTGTCAGGACTGGAGATAGGACTTTGTTTCATTATGAAGTCTGTTTGTGTCCTGTTGTACCCGTTGGTTGAGTATGGGTTCTGAGCTCTAATGACACACAGGGCACTGGGGGCATGGTGACGCAGGCGGTAGCGCTGTCGCCTCACAGCTGAAAGGTTCCGGGTTCATATTTTTTAATCTTTTAATTCTGTTTTATTTATATTATTGAAATGCCTTGAAAATTGAAAAAATCCTAATAAACAAAACAAAAAAAGAAGAAAAAGAATGTTCCCGGGTTTGATTCCCGCTGGAGATGCTTTGAGTCAGAACCCATACCCTAGGGGGGGTTGGCAAAAGGGCCTTTCTTTTTTTCTTCTTTTTTTTTATCTTCCGATTTTTGTAACCTTAGGGGATAATGTGTTCCTTCTTCGCACTACGTCCTATCAGGGAAACTCCCCCCTGTCAGGTGAGAAGAAGCGGCCGGCTCACTCGTCCTCATGCATTGAAAGAAGCATGAGCTCAGTTTGGGGCTCTCCCCAGGTTGGCAGAGGGAGAGTAGCACCCATAGGATTAGAGTTTAGGCAATTCCAAAAGCCGTGGGCTGAAAATGTAGGAGTTAAAGAACACAGGGCACTTCAATCACTCATTTCAAACACTTTCCTGGCTGATTCGGTTCACACACTAATCCTTGTATGTTATGTCCTACAGTACCAACCACAAACTGAGTCGTACTGTTTATTTCCTTCAAAATTATTCATGGTTTCAAAGCTCTTAATCACTCAGTTCTTCCATTTGTTATTAGTTCATTCAGTCACGGGAAAGAAAACACATGCAAAAAGAACAAAACTATTAAATGTTGGTAAAGTAACATCAATACAAACAATGTATGGACAGTATGGTCTTCTTCTTATTTTCCTTTTCGGCTGTTCCCTTCAGGGTCCTGCCTCGATCCTCTTCTTTCACAGCGACTAACTTCATGTCCTTTTTCACTACATCCATAGATCCCCTCTTGGTCTTCCTCTAGGCCTCGATCTTGCCTGGCAGTTCCAACCTCAGTCAGCATCCTTATACTGATGTATTCATTCAGAGATAGAGAGAGAGAGATAGAGAGAGAGAGAGGAAAGGGACTAGTTCAGACTAGTCATAGGTACGACAAACGACAACCCACCTCAAACCCTAACCTAACCATAACCGCAAGCATGGGAGCAGTGCATGTCGGACTAATACTCGTACGTACGTACGTACGTACGTACGTACGTACGTCGGAATTACATGCGGTCCCCGTATGAACACACTGCAGCCAGCATGGCCTACATTCAATATAAAACAGCATAGACATCATATGACACCCACTCAGACATCTCACTCACACAGACAGACAGACAGACAGACAGACAGACAGACAGACAGACAGACAGACAGACAGACAGACAGACAGACAGACAGACAGACAGACAGACAGACGAGTCGACTCAACACACAGTGATGAAGTTCAGGAAGGTGCTCACAGTAGGAGCAAGAAAGACCTATAGCTACTATCGTCCCATCAGAAGCAGTTTATCGTTTATGTGGCTATCCTAACCTGGCTGAGTCATACCAAAGACTATACAAATGGTACCCCAATGCCTCCTTGCTTGGTACTCAGCTTCAAGGGTTGGATTGGGTCCTGCGGGTGTACTTTTACATGAAGCCACAGCGCCGCCTCACGCTACAGCCTAGCTCCTGACCTATGGGTCAGTGGGCCACATAGATTTATAACATTGTCAGGTACAGAATTAGGGTTGGTAAAAATAGTATTGAGCTAGGATTTAGGAAGCTATCTAGTTGTAACTTATCTCAGATGGGCTATGATCTACTACAGTACTACTGTACATGTGATGGTGCTAATTGCTAACCCTATAAGATGTTATAGGATAATAGTACTGCTCTAGTATGAATTATGCTCTAGCCAGTGAAGGGAGGAACGTATAGGGTGGGTAGGAAGAATTCTAGTGGTAGCATTTTGTATGAGTTGAAGGCTCTTCATATGTGTGTTATTATTAAAACAAGACAGCGTCTAATGACAGCATGGCTCCCATGTGGATCTCAGACTTCATGTGGCAAAGGTCTGCAGCTTCTGGTTTTTGTCATGCTAGACTTTTGTTTTCTTTCTGCATTTAATTTTCTGTGCTTGCGCATGATTGGATTCGCATCAAGGGATTGTGTTGTAGGCAAGATGACAATTAAAGGCACATGCAGTTATAGTTTGTGTTATTTATTTGTGTCGTATTGATTATGCCATATCTAAAGAATTAGGCTTGGTGTCAGCTCAATCTGATCCTCACAATCCAGCATGGTAGTCTTCAAATGTAATAAAACATGCCTTTATAGTATAAAAGATGAAAGAGAAATCAGTCTTTTAGGTTTTTTCTAGGTTTATAAAGTGCCCCAGATTTGTCTTTTTATCTCTTCGTGTACTTGTCTTAGCATGTTAGCTACCATATTGTAATTTGTATTAGAGAGAGAGAGAGAGAGAGAGAGAGTTCTTATTGGGTGCAAATATCAGCTGTGGTACTGTCTCAATTATACTTGCATACACTTACAGTACATTCACATCTTTCCCTCGCTCTCTCCCTCTGATGCATGCACACGCACGCACGCATGCACGCACACACACACACACACACACACACACACACACACACACACACACACACACACACACACACACACACACAGTGTGTGTTTAGACTAGGCCACTGGTCCTATATAGAGATATAGATCACTGTTTTTCTTCCCAAGCATGATGAAGGGTAATTACATCTGAACAGAAGAACAACAACAGAAAGAGAGAGAGAGAGGGAGAGAGGGGGGGGGGGGATTGGTGACACCGTGAAAGAACAGACAGAATGATCAAAACACTCGCTTAAAGAAAGTGATAGAAACGGGGGAGCTACAAAATCCCGAAGTGGTAATTTAATTCTGAGAGTTTCAAGACTGACCTGTAAGTGTACCCAAAACCTCTTTCCCTTCATGATGAAGCTGGGCCATCTGGGCCGTGGCCCAGGGGCCCTTGGCTTTCAGGGCCCAGGGGTCCTTGGCTTTCAGGGCCCTGCAGGGGCCCTTCGGGGGAAACTGGACTGCACGGTGGTATACCGTGCAGTCCGTACTGGGTTTGAGGCCCTTCATTAAAAAATGTAAAAACCCTGAAGATTCTGCGTGCATGCACGCTATATATGGGGCCCCCAAATACATTTCCGGCCCTCGTGGGGGTTAAGCCGTCCCTGACTGACTGTTTGCATTTTGGTGGTAAGGTCCTATGTTTCTGTGTATCTGACTGAAAAACACAACCACTGGCCCTGTGTGCAGACCCCCAGCACCCCTACACACGCACGCACGCACGCACACACACACACACACACACACACACACACACACACACACACACACACACACACACACACACACACACACACACACACTTAAGTAGGTGTGTGACGACATGCAGCAGTGTGGCTGCCTTGCTAGCTGGCCTGTCCTCGGCCCTGTGTTTTCCCGGGAGTCTGGGAGTTGCAGAAGTGCTGATGTGGCCCCCGAACCACTTTGTCTGTGGCTTCGTCTTCGTCTGAGTTCCTTCTCCATGTGCTGTCGGGAGAAAGTGCAGCTTCAGCCGAGATTCTTCTGGACGGAATGCACAAACACTGCTGTCCCCACATGGTATGCTGCTGTTGACAGAATTATACTGTGACGCTTTGCAGCGCTCGAGTGGATGTCGCTAATCAGGAATTAGACAGGTGCCTCGATTTGGACAAGGCACTGAATTGAATTGACAATTCTGCTGACAAGGATAAATAATGAAAAAATAAATGTAACAATGAACACGTTAGCGATAGCTGGGTTGTTTGACCCGTCGAAGTAATGGCGGAGTTGGCCACGACCCGAAATCAGCGTCGTCTGAGCAACAGCTTGGGTGTGACATGCAACATTGTAGCATGTCATTGCTGTTGGTAAACAGGTGGTTTTATAAGTGTCCAGTCTGTGGACGATTACTGAAAACGCTCTGACGTCCATGTAGTTACTCATGAGTCATGACTCACTTCTTTTTTTTATATATATTTTTTATCCCACGATTTTGTAACCCATTTTTCACCCCTGTGTCAATCATCTAATGTGATCCTGGGCTCTACACACCCTCCGCCAACCTGGGGAGAGCAACGGACTTAACTCATGCTTCCTTCATGCTTGAGTGTCCAAGTTGCTCCTTTACACCTGACAGGGGGGAGTTTCCCTGGTTGGACGTAGCGCATGGAAGGAACACGTTATTCCAACCAGTTCCTTTCCCCTCCATCAGGCGCCCCGGCTGGCCAGGGGGAGGCAGTTTAGAGACCAGGATTACTGCATGTTTTTGTGAGGGTATCTACCCTAGGGGACACGGGGAGAACATGCAAACTCCACACAGAAAGGCCCTTTCGCCAACCCCGCCTTCGGGTATGGGCACTGATGACGCGGAGGAGGAAACACGCCGCCAGCACCCACAGCGCCCCGAGCGGGAATCGAACCCAGGACCTTCTAGCTGTGAGGCGACAGCACTACCAACTGTGCCACCGCCCTTCATGACTCACTTCTATCACCTTTTCAGCAAAAGCAAAGTTGAGCTGTTTTCATACCAGACTTTATTTGAGCAATGGTCACTGAGTTATGGTGTTAAACATTGCTGCAACACTGATGTAGTGCTCCCAGTGACACATACATATGTGTGCAATTGAGTTTTTGTTTTACTATTCCCATGCCAGACCCCTGAACAGTGTTTATACCACAATTGGTGTGGATTGGGGTATCAGTGCACTGTTACATGCATAGGTATAGTCACACGTAGGGACCACACGTGGCCCCTGGTGTGACTATACACATGACATGGCAGACCCCCGAACAGCGTTTGTGCAAAGTTTGGTGCAGATCGGAGCAACGGTGAGCCTCGCAAGTCCGGATGTTTCATTTGTGACGTCCGTAGAGGACTGACCCACCCTCTACAGTCTACACAGATGACAATAGGATGGGAGGAAGGGGGCGGGTTGGCTGAGGAGAGAAGGTGTAGGTGAAGGAAGAGGAGTTGGAGGATGTTGAATAAAAGTCTGCGGATAAGGGGTTAGTACAACAGGATAAATATTTCACTCTGTTTGCCACTCTCAGACAAACTTTATCAATCTCAATTAAATGCAGTACAATTACATTTATATATAGTAAATTTTACATGATAAAACCAAACAAATTTGGCATCATAAAACAACACATATCGCCCGCAACTTTTCACTGTTTGGTCTTTCTCTCTCTGTGTCTTCTCCTGTCTGTCATTGTGTAACATTTTCTCTCTGTTAGAGGAAACCTGAAAGAGGTTGAGGAAGGGGAAAGGACGTATGTTGGCTTGGGACAGACAATTTACACCATTAAACGCCAAGCAAATTGAATTAAATTCAACTTTTCACTCTTGCTAATGTCGGCTTTGTTCTTTCTCCTATGGTCTACTGTTATTTTGCATTGGCTCTGTCCAGCCTGCTGTGAACAGTCTACAGTTGGGAGTCCTGTCTCCTAGAATAACAACAGCTACTGTATTTTTCACGAGTCTCAGGTCAAATGTCTAGAGTCCACAGAGGTGCGATCCTTTTGTCTGTCTGTTCATCTCTCTCTCTCTCTCGCTCTCTCTCTCTCTCTCTTTCTCTGCATGCGTGTGTGCGTGCCTGTGTGTGCGTGTGTGTGCGTGCGTATGTGTGTCAGTGTGTGTGTCTGTGTGCGTGCCTCTCTGTCTTGTCAGTCTGTCTGTCTGTCTGTGTGTGTGTGTGTGTGTGTGTGTGTGTGTGTGTGTGTGTGTGTGTGTGTGTGTGTGTGTGTGTGTGTGTGTGTGCGCGTGCGTGTGTGTGTATGTGTGTTTATAGGAGAAACTGTATTAGTCACAGTGAAATGTTGCGGGACCAAAAGAAAATCCCCAAAGTCTTGTTTTCATCAGGTCTGTTTCCTGTCCTAAACCTTACTTTCTGCCTTTGGATATGGAGGTTGTGTGTGTGTGTGTGTGTGTGTGTGTGTGTGTGTGTAAAACTCAGTTTCCATTGTATGGACCTGTCTGTGCATTCATATAGTATTTTAACTTTCTGTTATAATGGGACAGTAACAGTTAACTTAGAGACTCATTTGCTCCCCTTTTGGCATTCTCTCTTCAAGCAAATATTTATGTAATGGAGCAGCCCCAGCATAGACCCTTGGCCATGCAGGCAGAGTCATGCATGCACGCTGCATACAGTGTGGACGTGCGTGCACACACGCACACACACACACACACACACACACACACAAACACACACACACACACACACACACACCACATGCTGTGATTAGAACCCTATTAGGAGCTGGAGAGGACAGCACATGTACCTTCCACATGCACACGCACGTACGACGCACGTGCACGACCTATGGCCAGGCAAGCCAGGGTATTTGCGCTCTAATAAGAGTTGGAGATCAGGGCAGGGTGGAGATGTCTACTCCACTCTGTATACTGTAGATGTCTGCTACAGTTTGACTGTGTGCAAGTGAAGGGGTGATCATGACATGTATGCCAAAGGACTCATCTTTTTGGCATGGTGGCCCAGTGGTTAGAGAAACTGTCCTGTAACCAAAAATGTTCACATGTCTCAACCCCACAAGAGCCAGTGTGTCCATCATGTATTATTGAAGACTTAAACCCTGTAGTCTTAGAGAACTGGACTTGAGTTACAACTGTACTTTGACCGCTTTCTTTCGTCCAATGTCTTTGCCAGAAAATAGCAGATCTACAAACTCAAAACGTGTCATGTTGCAACACGTTGTGAGCTTGTAGAGCAGCTATTTGTGGCAATTGTTCCCCCCAGAATAGGCATGCTGGGAATCCTCGGATTCAAGTGGTTATAGATCCTTCCCTGTCCACTGGATTAGTCATTGGGAATGGTAAGTTCAGTAAGAATGCAGAAAACACTAGGATAGTCACTAGTCACTGGTCTGTTGCTATTTTGAGAACCACTGACAAACCCACATGGAATGTACAGTAGAAAACAATGAGTGTAGTCAGTTACAGTGGAGGTTTATACATGGTATTCCTGGCCACGACCCCCATTTCCGTCCTGGCGTCTTTTCTCAGAGCGTGAGTGTTACAGTAGAGTGTTCCTTTTGCTGTCTCACTCTATGGATTCTCGTACTTGATCAGACGTGTTTGTTTTACTTTGTAAATTGTAACGGATTAATAATGCAACAAACTGTTTGAGCACAGGTAGAGAGCATATTATGTGTTTGGGGATGTTGTTGAAAGTAATGTTATTTCATCAGCTTGACACCCTGCATGATGCAGTGTTGTATCTTTGAGATTTGAGGCTATTTAAGCTCTGCTAACAACACTGACACAGATGCGCATCATTATCTAACTGCTATTTATTTACTGAGGAGATGTTTGCCTGTCTCACTTGACGGTAAAATGTGAAAGCTGAATTAATCAATCTAAAATAAAGACGTCAGGCTACAGCCCTAGCAGGTTCATATAAAGCTTGACATGAGTATGAGTATTTGAACCATGCAGTTACAGCACAATGCCTTACAGCGGTTTCCACGGAAACAGTTCGTTTTGTGATAATATACAAATGCAACAGCTTTATGTATTTGAAGCATGATTTGAAGGAATTGAACCGAATCAGTAAATGGAACAGAGTTGATTGACTCCTAGCAAACCTTTCACCTTCCAGAAGTATACGCGCTGTCAGATGTCATCTTCACTCCACCAGTTCCAATGTCATGCACACACACCGTTGGCTTTTGTTAATGCATTTTACAATATATAAAATATTGTTAACATAATATATATCAGTATCCCTTCATAATATATCCACTGGCACTATAGTGTATACATTAAATATTAATGAAGGCAATAAAATGCGTACATTCAAAGCATCGCTTTTCATTGCCCATGAAGTCCATAACGTTTGTATAAACATGACACATGCACTCAATATCAGTTATCTGTTTATAATATATCCACTAGTCTATATCATGTATACGTTTCATCTTAATGAAGGCAATAGAAAGCATATTACATTCATTCAAAGCATCATAATTGCTTATTCATTGCCTCAATAACACAATATACAGTACATACAGTACAACATCTGAAACTCTCCTAGCATGTGCCATGCTAAAGGCAGCAGTGTGTAGCATTCAGCTGTGACAGACAAGACTGACATTTGTACAGTAGCAGAAAGGATCCAGTTGTGCAAACTGCTGGGGCTGAAGTTTACAAACAATATAGAGTTGGGATTACTGTACTGTCTATTCATCAAACGGTGGAAGAAATAGATGGGAGGTCAAGTGGAATTCCCCCATTCATCATTTTATTTTTAAAGCACACACCCAACCTAACCACCCACTCACACACACACGCGTGCACACACACACACACACACACACACACACACACACACACACACACACACACACACACACACACACACACACACACACACACACACACACACACACACACACACACACACACACACACACACACAACCCGTCATTCCACCTTCACACGCACACAGGCTGATAAATGCACACGCCACTGTCTTTTAGAGCCGGGGTGCGACTCTGATTAGCTTCCTGGCGGGAGCGCTGTCTCTCCGGGCGCAGGGTTCCTCCCGTGGCATGGTGGTGGAGGAGAGACAGAGGGAGAGAGAAGGAGAGAGAGACAGAGACAGAGAGAAGGAGAGAGAGACAGAGACAGAGACAGAGACAGAGACAGAGACAGACAGGAGAGGGTGGAGAGAGGTGTAGCTCGTTGGTGTTTGTTTGGACTGCAGCTCCTTATTTCCGTGAATTCTGAGTGGTCAGGAAGCATGGTGGGGAGAGGTGGACAATGGGCTATTGTGAGACCCAACTTTATGTCCCAGCAAGGCCTAAAACAGGAAGTGTGCACTGAAACGCACGCAGACGTGTGCACAACAGGATCCCGTGCAAGCAGGCAAGCACACTGCAAGATCTGGAGCGTGAAATTCATGTGTATGTGTGAACTTGGAGTTAAATTATCATTCCAGATTTTGCATTTTTTGTGGACACAGATGCCCTTGTGTGAACGCCCTCACATTCTCTCTCTCGCTCACAAACATAGCTACAGATGCATGCAGGTAGACAGACTGACACGCACGCACATACACATGCATGGTATGGACAGTTGGACGGACACACACACACACACACACACACACACACACACACACACACACGTGTACACACATGTACACACACAGACAGAACACATCCACATGCCCAGCAGCACACATAAAAAAACAGCGTTGCTCTGTCACATACCGTATGTTCTGTAAATAGCTACCTCTCTACAGATCTCTACCTTCCTCTGCTTCTCTTTAGAGCCGGTGTAAAGCCATGGATCATGCTGGTCCTGAGCCTGTCTCTTTCATCTGCTGCAGAAAGGTGGCGTGTCCGAGTTCACAGTTCAGCTCTCGCCATGAGCCCGAGGAGCTATAGGGATCAGAAGTGTGTGTGTGTGTGTGTGTGTGTGTGTGTGTGTGTGTGTGTGTGTGTGTGTGTGTGTGTGTGTGTGTGTGTGTGTGTGTGTGTGTGTGTGTGAACACAAACCCCAGGGCTGTGCATTTGCAACGTGACAACAGAGCAGCGATGCTCATATAATCTAGAATATGTGTTTACTTAGTGTGAGCCATTGGTTGGATCCTGAGGATAGAGGTCAGGAGTATGCAAGAGTCTGTGAGTGTTTCTACCATTGTGTGTGTGTGTGTGTGTGTGTGTGTGTGTGTGTGTGTGTGTGTGTGTGTGTGTGTGTGTGTGTGTGTGTGTGTGTGTGTGTGTGTGTGTGTGTGTGTGTGTGTGTGTGTGTGTGTGTGTGTTCATACTATTTGGAATGTGGCCACATGACCTTTGGTCTCCATGTATGGGCGACTGACCTGAAAGGCTGACACTGAGTGTACTGGTTCAGCGCCTGGCTTCTCTCACACAAACACATTTGAATTATTTTATTTGGATCTCCACAAAAAAGCACATTACATAATAGATCCAAACACTTATCACAAAAGGTTACATTATGGCCAATATAAAGGTTTGAAAGACATGCAAAGTTGGGCAGGTGCTATAAGCGAATAAATATGCTAATTGCGTAAATACTTGTTAACACACACACGCACGCGCACGCACACACACACACACACACACACACACACACACACACACACACACACACACACACACACACACACACACTCTTTGACAAGCAGGCGTTTGAGACATGCACATCCATGTCATACAAACCAAAAACATCTGACTTACAACTGATTTACGAGTGAAGTAGCACAACATGGCAGATATTTGTCAACATGACGCGTATTGCGCTAAGCAGTGTGTTTAGGGACAAAGGCATCTGTGTGCTTTCATTCACCTCAGAGTAATGGGTACTGAATATGTTGGGCACCGTGGCATCTTAATGGCAGTGTTTGTGGTCAGTCATTGTAAGCAGGGGGCAGACAGAATGACGTTTATATTTTAGAATGTAAAAAAGACAGTTGTGCAATACTGGACTTTATTGTGAATAAAGTTGCAAACTAACTTCTGTGTATTTCTGTGTTTTAGTACAGTGATTCTCTGACATTTGGGACCTGGAGTTTACTGTGTGTTGCCATCTCATCACAGACTAGTTCAGACCTGGGAGTCGGGACAACAAGTGAAAATCTTGGCACAATAGAAATATATTAGTTTGGGCCTCTGGTCTGGAGTTTATAATTAACAGTTTGTAGTTTGTAGACTTTATAGTTTTCACAGAAATACAGTCCAAGCGTAAAGAGGGAGGGCTCAATAGCGTGTAGTTAGTGCAAACATGTTCCTCATTCAGTCTCTCTTGTGTTCTCTTCATCTTCCATATCTTTCTTTTCTCTTCTCTTTAATGTTTCTGTTACCATGCCCCCCCCCCCCCCTCTCTTTCAGGGTGTCAATCTGGCTCTATGTTTCTCTGTGCTGCTGTAGATGTCTGTCTCCATGGCCCTGTGCCCATGGCTCTATGTTTCTCTGTGCTGCTGTAGATGTCTGTCTCCATGGCCCTGTGCCCATGGCTCTATGTTTCTCTGTGCTGCTGTAGATGTCTGTCTCCATGGCCCTGTGCCCATGCAGCCACCACTGGGCAGCATTCCTTACCCTGGGCCAAGAGGAAGAGAGGGAATGGGGGGATAACTGGAAGGAATGAGGAATGAGGTGCAGAGAGAGAACAAGAGATGAGAAAGAGCAAGAGAAGGAGGGAGTAGAGAGAGGGGCAGAGAGCGTGAAATGAGAAAAGAAAGGGACAGCAGGACAAGGAGAGGAGGAGAAAACAAAAGAAAGAGACAAGAGGACAGGGAGAGAGGAGGAGAAAGACGGAGAGATTGGACCACAGCGGGTCTCCTTATATAGAGCTGATGTTTTACAGCTGTGACAGTCTCCGCAGTGACCTCACTCGTCAGCATGGCATTAAGCAACTTTTATTTTATTTTATTGTAAATCCCCCCCTTGGTTTGTGATAGTGCCTACTGACTATAAATGTTCCATTTCAGCCGTTCTGTTTGTTTATAGCTGCTCTCTCTTTAGATGGGCACTCACCAGCACCGTGTGTCAGGCCATGGGACGGAGAGGACGGAAACACATTCTAGTCTAGGTTATAATGAAATGCAAAAACACTTTTGCGGTCCGTCTTCGCTTTCACAGTGAAATGTCATGCCCTGAAGGTAACTTATGATGCCTGGACTGTTTCGTGGTGCAGGGAGAGAAAGGTTTCACTGAGAAGGCAAAAGGGACTCCACCCTGGCCCATTGGCTCCTATTACTTGAAGCATTTCAGTTTGTGTGTGTGTGTGTGTGTGTGTGTGTGTGTGTGTGTGTGTGTGTGTGTGTGTGTGTGTGTGTGTGTGTGTGTGTGTGTGTGTGTGGTAGCCTACTATTGGCAGATGCAGCAGTCATACTGTGGGTACAGTGATGGAGAAAGTTTGGCTCAGGACTGAAGCCACGCATACAGACTACAGTCCTTGCTGTCTCTCTTTCTTTCACCCTGTCTGTTCTAATTTTTATCCCATCTCCCTGTGTCTCTTTCCATTTCATTCTTCTTCATCCCTTTTCCCTTTGTTTCTAGGTTAATCTTTGTCTCAGAATCCCAGTCTCTTTCTATGTCTAGTCTAGTTCTGTATTGGTCTCATCCTTTCAAGCATCTCTTTATTGGTTTAACACAAATCTTCCTGACTCCATCCTAAAAGCTCTCCTGACCAACTCGTCAGACCAGCACACGTCATTCTCTAACCCTAACGCAGTAACCCACCCATTAATTGAGTTTGTTCAATAAGTGGCTTTTTTCAACGGGTCCTTTAGCATCATAACAGGAGTGTCCTATGTGATAATCACTTCACACTTATTATTTTTCCGCAGAGCATCTTAATATATATATTTTTTGGACAATACAAAAAACACCTCACCTGCTCATTGACTTGATTCAAATTAAGGAGCAAACAGACATTGGGGTATCCTTATAGTTAGACGGGAGCAGCGGTGCACTCTGTGATTTATTCTGCCGAGATAAAGACTGGCTGTGGTTGAGATTACAGATGAATAAGCTAAAAGGTGGCATCAGTCCATTGAGAAGGATTTATCTTACAGTTTATATTACAACGTCTATTCATCCTGTCATGTCATCACTAATAGAAGACAGAACACCAATGTCTACAATAATTATATTTAAGTGTCATTATACATTTGGATGATAAATTGGGCTGCAGACCTAATTACAAAACGATACAAAACTGGCTTCTGGAAGAATGTGTAGACTTGGAAAGTGCAAGCTTTCTATTCCTGGAAATTTGGCATGCTATTTTGGAAACCATTGTTCTCGAGATAAAAAAATAAATCTAAATATATATATATATATATATATATATATATATAGTTGTTATATATATATATATATATTGTTGTTGGTTTCTGAAGTATCCACAGTTCTCCTATGAGACACAGACAGAGTAGACAAACAATACAATTTTTATCTGCATTAGTGAGGAACACTTATATGAACATAAGTTGAAAAAGACTAAAGCCTCATCTGATGATTATTCACAATCACATAACACTTTCATCCAAATCTGGAAGGATGCTGCGTTGGTCTCTAACCAAAGATATGTGGAAGTATTTTACGAGATCTTCATAATTAGATATGGGGCTTTAAAGCTGCTGTGGAAAATATTCACGGCATAATGTAATAACACAGGGACAGAGAAAGAGAGAGACCGGGGGAAAGATAGAGGGATGGCTGGACCTGAGTTTCTGTACACATGCATAATTGTTCAGCTTATACAACACATCTTAAATTGATTAGACAATGAAAATGCCAGTTTTATCAGAAGATATTTCCATCCTTTTTTCCCATGCTTGCCTGACTGGTCAGTGGTCACTATACATTATGTTAAACACTTACCGGTAAGCCCTATTATACAACAGGTAGTTTCGACGAAGCAATCTGATTGGTTGAAACAGTTTGCTGTTCCTTACACCAGCGCAAAGGAACACCTACTCAAAAAAAGAGTTTCTTGTTTCTTGGGTCGTGGTGACTACATCTTTCGGTGATTATCTTAGTTTTAATGGTAACTGTTGTATAATTGCAATATTACACTCAAGGGTGTTCTTTATCGTCATTAATGCACTTCTGCAGTACCTTTCTGAACCGCAGACGTGCATTAATGACGAGTGAGTGTAATATTGAGTGTAATATCGCTTAATACTATATGGTGCATTGTGAGCTTTTTGAAACGGTGAAATGTTTTGAATTTCCAGAATAGGGATGCCAGGGTTAATGTGGATAATCGATTCACTTCACCAGAAGAACCCTTCTGATGGGCGTCTATAAAACTGTCAGATAGCTGAGCCAGCCTAGTTCTTTCTTCAGCTACTAGTACAAACACAACATGCCACTGCCGATGTTTCGGTTAGATCAGACTGAGACAAGGGGAGAGCACCAGTATAGGAATGGGGGTTCCATTCCTCTGCCCATCCAGCCACACAAACAGTCTTAACCAAGGGGAGACTTCTCTTTCTACTTATGCATATACTGCACACTTCACACAGACTGGACAGGCATTTCCTGTGGGTGGAGCCAGAGAACAGAGACATTCTTGGGCCAGGCACCACTATATTTCCTGCCCTTGTAAAACACCCAACTGAAAGAGTTGCCTTTCTGAACCTCCACTTTCTCACTTACTCTCTCCCCTGCAGCTATATTGTTGACACCTGTACACAAATACATTCTGTGAACCTAATCTTTCTTTGACTACCTTTTTTGGTCAATTACAACTCCATAATAATATGTTTGATCCCGTGTAACCTGTAGCTGATGTGTGTTGTCATGCTTATTTTTGTGCTTTGTCAAACATGTAAAACAGTGTAGGCCTAACTGTGTTTGGACAGTCCAGAATGGCCCTGTCTCGGTTGTTTATTTTTCCATTGGGCAAGACAGTATTTCCAAGAGAGGAAGAAGTGTCTTGATGGAATCTCCATGGCTTTACTGCCTAGTGCCAACTGTTGCATTGCTGATGTATCATGGGCCATGGCTCATTTATATTTTTGCATGGCCATGTCACGCACGGTTTTTCATTTGAGAATCAAGAGAAGATATCTGTTTCTCATAGCACAAACTGTAAAGTCCACACCCCATACACCAGCAAAAGACAAGCTGTCTTCCAATCTCTCTTCACAACCCTCACGTCTTTTGAGTGTGCAGTCTTTGCCGTCATCAACACATAGCTATCTCAGTTCCATGTGTGACTGTCTGAAATATTTCATATTCCACAGACCACAGTTCTTGTGGCAATCATTCGTTTCACACTCTCCACTGCTATATAACCTCCCACCAACAGTCTAGCCTAGACAATTCTAAATCAGGTCAACAACTATCATCAGATAGTGGTTCTGACACAAAATCAAATCAGTGGCATATTATTGTAGCAATATGAGAGTCCTTCACATGAAAACGTTTGAGAAACACTGGACTAAAGGAGTTGAGTTTTAAATTCAGGTCAGAGTGAGGAGCCAGTTGAGAACCACTGCTTTATGTGTGTGTATTTGGTTAGCGCTCAACTTGTATATAAACTGGATGCTGTGCATGGCAATATGGTTTTCTTAAATGTGGACACCTGTGTGTGTGTGTGTACACGTGTATGCTGGTGGGATGGAATGACGGGTAGGTGTCACAGTCACCTGGTGCCCCTCCCAGGGCTTGCACGTGTGTCTAGTGGTGTGTTGGAGATGGTGTCTCCCAGGAAATTCAACAGCTGCATCATAATATGGTCTGTATTCAACAGCTTTTTGTCTTGGGTGGTGGAGAATGTTTCTAGTGCTATGGAGGATGTGGTGTATGTTAGCGGTGTTAGAGATGAACCCAATTCACGCCACCTACAGCACTCAATTAGGCTGTAAAAAATATAGGCCTATTTACAAATATTTCTTGTATGCCGATATAATTTAGGTACCTAAAGGCCCGGGATAGATATGTTGGTGACATGTTTTAGTACAGAACCTTTGTTTTTGTCCTTACAGGGACAAAAATGTATTGTCATACCTCACATTTGTCAATGTCAGTTAGTCCTTTCTGGAATGAGGCCTAGGGATTCATGCACTCCTACTGCCATCTACTGGTAAAATGCAGTCACTGCTGTGGAAATTGGTATTAATTTGACTGGTTTTATTCTGTTCATTGCTGTAGCAGCACATTGGGTGTAAACATTTGCACTATACACTTTTATTTATATTGACATTTATTATTAACACTCAACTCCTTTTTACAATAAGTACAATATATATATAAACATTTTTGAAAAAAAATGTAGCAGACGCTCTAAACCAGGGGTTCCCAAACTTTTTTGGACCAGGTACCCCTTTTGGGGTAGATATTTTTCCAGGTACCCCCTCATCCTCGCAACACAGATAACAATATATTTACAACCACAAGCAGTGTTTCCTGCAGGAAAAAGCTTTGGCATGGTGCTGGGCGCAGGCCGCAGGGGGGCCTTCTTGCGTTGAACATTTTTATTAATTAATTTGATTCAATAATTAATTAATAAGATTAATAAATTAAGATTAATTTGTATTATTTCTCTTGTATTGCTATTGGAGACATTGGGGGGACACTGGGGGACACTGGGGAGGCACTCAGGGGGACACTGGGGAGGCACTGGGGAGGCACTCAGGGGGACACTGGGGAGGCACTTGGCTGGGCACTGGGGAGGCACTGTGGAGGCACTCAGGGGGACACTGGGGAGGCACTGAGGGGACACTGGGGAGGCACTGGGGAGACACTGGGGAGGCACTCAGGGGGACACTGGGGAGACACTGGGGAGGCACTGGGGGGACACTGGGGAGGCACTGGGGAGGCACTCAGGGGGACACTGGGGAGGCACTGGGAAGGCACTGGGGAGGCACTGGGGAGAAACTGCAGCCACTGGGGAGACACTCAGGGGGACACTGGGGAGGCACTCAGGGGACACTGGGGAGGTACTGGGGAGCCACTGGGGAGGCACCATGGCGGACACTGGGGAGGCACTGGGCAGACACTGCAGGGAAGACACTGGGGTGGCACTTGGGGAGGCACTGGACATTTCATATCACACACACACACCATGATTCACTAGCCCCCTCAAAAAAAAACCCCTGGCTATGCGTTGCGTACCCCTAGGGGTCCGCGGACCCCACTTTGGGAACCACTGCTCAAAACAACACAAGGTATCAAATGCATAAAATATATGATCAAGTCAAATTCGGACTCGTACAATTTATCACACACGTTACCGTTACGTGAAATGAAAGGAGCGGTGAGCTGCAGCCGTGCCACACTCGGGAATCATTTAATTAGTTGATTTGACCCCCTACAATTTACAATTTAGGCATTTAGCAGACGCTCTTAATCCAGAGCGACTTACATTAAGCAAGAACAAAAAAGCATGGGAATACATCACATAAAAACATTTATCATGAAACATGCGTAAGCCCTTTGATACTGAGTGCCAAGCAAGGAGGCATTGGGTCCCATTTTTACAGTCTTTGGTATGACCCGGCCGGGGATCGAACCCCGACCTCCCAGTTTCAGGGCGGACACTCTAACCACAAGGCCACTGTCTGGATAAGTAAGTACATAAGTACAACCAAGAACCTACAGTATCAGACTAACAGTAGTGTACACACACACACACACACACACACACACACACACACAAACTGTACACACTATATACTAGTCTGCATCTTTTTTTGAGGGTTTCTTTTAGGCGTTGGAGGGGCTAGCCCTCCTGCCTCCTGGCTTTGTGTGTGCCCCTGTGATGTCATTTGGCAGCCAAGTCAATGAACTTCGTGTGCCCCCCATGACATCATGTTTATGCGTGTGATTTTGTCTTTTACGTTACCGGGTTACCGGCAACAATATACATGTATGGGCATATCTGATCTGTCTACGTAATTCTATCTAAATTACATTTGAGCCTTTGCATAAGCCTGCAAAGTCGTCGAGGCTAAGGCAAGTGCTACAGGCTAAGGTGGCGTCTGAAGGGGTGAGTCTTCAGATTAAGGTGGAAGATTGCAATGGTGAGTTCATTCCATAGTTTTGTAGCCATCCATCCTCTATGGTCCTTGGCCATCACCCAGTGGAGTTGCAGAGTAAATTCTTGTGCTCCGATTTTTAAAATTCCTATTCGGTGTCACAGAGGGAATACAGAAGCTTAATCTGTTCTGAATATTCAAATCCTGACCTGTGGGGGCACATCAACAACCAATTAAATAATGTAATATGTCTTGTAATAAGCTTTGCATCCTGATTACTAGTCAATACAAACATTACAAAGGTTAAATATGAGACAATGGTACAGGTAGGCTATATGCTTATAGGCTACTGCACCGTGTTGGCAGAGTAATTGGTCATTTGGGGTAAATGACATTAAAAATCCTGACATATGGTCTGATAGCTACCAAGTTGAGAGACTATTTTTTTGATAGGATACATTCATGGAAAGGGGACTTCTACCACACCACTCCTTCTGATGTAGTTTCCTCCCAAAAGTTTGGACCCTACTTATACCACTTAAGAGATTCATGGCCTATGACCCTTTTCCCCTTCAGCCCACTCACCGTCCAGGGGTCTCAAGAATCATAGGAATGTTTTCCAGTCTTGGTTCGTTAACGATGTCTTGGAACGCTGCAATTCCGATTTTCCCCTCACCAATGTCCTCGTGGCGGTCAAGGTGGCAGCCCAGCGCACCTGTCAATCACACAGATGGACAGGAACACTGAGCAGTGATTTTCAGCTCCGGTGTGGGAGGACCCAGAGTTATACTGAAGGTTTCTAAACGTGAATGCAATAAATGTACGTGAATGCAAGAAACTTACCTGGTACTAGTAGTCTGCATCCCCTGGACCAGAGCTGAGAACCACTATTGTGTAGTTTACTTATGTTACATATCTGTGCATGTAAATTATTACATTGGCACAGTTGATATGAGAATTCACCTGTTAAGCAGGTGAATTCTCAGTACATTCATAGATGGTACCTGACTGATGTCAGCGAGCTGCCTGATTAAATCAGCTCAGCAAACAGCTCCTCCGAAGATTATCAGACTGTGTATGTGGAAAGATGCTTAGAGGGAAAATGTGAGCACAAGTTGCAGAGAATTCATGCGACCTTGCTACAATGCCACTTTACATTTTCTTGTGGGGTATGGATCCTATTCAACCAATTGTAAAGAACTCTTTCCCACATCGTACGCAAGTTTGTACAACACCACTTGAGTTAGTCAAGTAAAGTGGTCGCGGAGGGCTGGTTCCACGTCATTGCAGACAGGTCCACAGGTACCTACACCACACCACAGCTAATCCCCAACATGTGCTGACCAGATGAACCTCTCAAATAATAAATGATATATTCTAATTATATATTATATGTAAGAAACTCAATAGGAAACATTCCCTATAGTCAAAGTGTACCTTTGGAGTCATTGAGGTGAAGGGCTTTGAGGTAGCGAAGTCCCACTGTCTGATCAAACTCATCCAGCACAGTCTTCACCCCGTGCTCAGCAGAAAGATCATATCCTGGTATGACATAGAGACCTATTATTCAGAGCTAGACAAATACATGGCAAAATGGCACTTATGGCAGATTACGAAGGAGTACATAATATTTTAGGGGGAAATGGTGATATAATTTTAGAATGGCACTTCTAGCTTCAAAATACTGTAAAATACATTTCGCTAACTTATATAAGATGTAGAGTCACATACAGAGGGATTCATTTCGGGGTTCACTCATTCACCTGCAGCGAAGGCATGGCAGGTATCCAGACATACTGCTACCCTGGTGTCGTCTTTCACCCGGTCTATGATGTCCCTCAGCTCAGAGAACTTGCCTCCTACAGTATGGCCTTGGCCACACATGTTCTCTATCACTGACAACACAACAGTTCCAAGTAGTTATCTCTTTTTGTAGGGCAGAATTACTGTAAGTAGCACTAATTAAGTAATGCTACCTTCTACCTCCAACTACTATATAGTACCTGTTACCACAGTAGGCACTTGCTGGTGGGCGTGGTTGATGGCCCCTGCGATCTTCTCCACACATTCTTTGGTAGTGATGGTGCCTAGAGAAGAGCCAGGGTGAAAGTTGCACAGGTGGAGGCCCAGGGTATGGCACCGACTCAGCTCATCTATCAGCAAAGCCTGGCTTTTTGTAAACACATCTGCATGGAATATGTGGATTGTACATTCAATATGAGCAATAATGAAATATTTTCATTGGAATACCTGCTGCAGCCATACAGACCTAGTCATCAAAACTAATAATCATGCATTAGAACTGCAGTCATCGAGAAAATACCACCAACCTTTAAATCTTGGGTTAATGATGTTTTACATCATCTGACATTCGCTACTCCACAAGAGGGTACGCCGGTGCTTTAAAATGTTACACCATTTGGCAACCTTTTTTGACACACATTGAGAGGATGAACGCGGCTGACATCAACAATCCTTAACTTATTACACTGACCCTACTGTAATTTATTTGTATTATTATTATTTGTTTGCATACTTCTATTAGTCTTCTATTATGTCTATGTATATTTGTATGTGCCTTTTATTTCCTATGGTGCAAGATACCGGGGTTGTGGCTCTTTCAGAGCGGGAACTCTGGGGGGAGGAGGGAAAAAAGGGGAATAAATAAATAAATAAAAAAGTTAGAAAAATGTTGTATAATATTTTCGTGTGAACATTAATAAAAAAACTTTGATCAAAAAGAACTGCAGTCATCATAATCTTTTGCAAAATAATCATTACATGGCATGCTGACAAATTAAATGTGGGCAAAGGTTAGATAAAGATGAGCAAGAGAATGAGAGAGGGGGATTATTGTGTAAGACATTGTTAACATGAATGTCAATTATACGTCCTAATGTTTTGTAACTTCTGTATTTTATGTGAATTTGGACGGGCCGTTGACATTTACATTCCCAATTTCCCACCCTGATTTGTGTTCCCAGTCTGGCCCTGTACAAAAGTAATTAACACAAGGCATTACGGTAATGATCAGCATTCATAGCCTTTCCCTCCATTGCCCTGTGACTTCTCTCTCTCTCACACACACACACACACACACACACACACACACACACACACACACACACACACACACACACACACACACACACACACACACACACACACACAATGATGGAAGGAGGTAGGGGTCTGCCTCCTTGTGCAGATTTGCACTCCACTGAGCACTCCTTTTTAAAATTGCAAAATAACGTGCACAAATGCACAATTATCTGGGCTGCCCTGAAAAGCGTAGAGGGAGAGAGTAGACTAGTAAAGTAACATTATTTATCACACACACCTAATTTAGGAGACCCACAGTTCATCAGGTAGGATCCATGTGGCAGAATGTGAGCTGGGTCAAACCCCTGAAGTTTACATTGCTCTTGAAACTTGGCTGCTGCAGTGGGGTTCAAGGGAGGCCTCTTCCATGTCCGCTGGGAGCCCAGGAAGAGAGCAAAACTACGGCCACCAAGATCTTTGCAGGCCTGCACTGCTTTCCATATCCCATCTATGGATCACAAGGTAAGAGATGGCTAGTTGAGTCACACAATGTTGCATTAGCTGCAATATTATAGGTGTGCAATGTGTGTGATTCATGATGACAATAAGAAAAACATACCTTTAATGGCAATATGAGCTCCAATGTATGTTTTACTCCCTCTGTCACCTCTTTCAAGCTCTCGCCTCTTTTCCGTGTCTTCTTCGGTGGGTTCACATGCTGCCCGAGTGTCATTCTCCTCTTTTTCTGAATCTGAATCTACTATATACTCCACTGATTCCGGTGTCCTTGCTATGGATCACAAGGTAAGAGATGGCAAGTTGAGTCACACAATGTTGCATTAGCTGCAATATTATAGGTGTTCAATGTGCGTTATGTGTGTGATTCATGATGACAATAAGAAAAACATACCTTTAACGGCAACATGAGCTCCAATGTATTTTTTACTCCCTCTGTCACCTCTTTCAAGCTCTCGCCTCTTTTCTGTGTCTTCTTCGGTGGGTTCACATGCTGCCCGAGTGTCATTCTCCTCTTCTTCTGAATCGGAATCTACTATATACTCCACTGATTTCGGTGTCCTTGCTACTTTCTTTCTTGGAGCCATGCTATAACATAAGTCACAATCACAATCAGGCACTGGAGAGAGTGAGTGAGTGCACACTCTTTTTACAGTGTAGATTGGGGACCCAGAGACATTTTATCAAATGGAGGTCTGACCTAAATACATATCAAACCGGGGGCCTTTGAAATGAAAAAGGTTGAGAATCACTATTCACTACTACTTTACAACTTCTGCCATGTACATTCTGATGTCTTCAGAAGGTCATAAGTCACATATTTAATTTAATGCACATGTAGAGTAGACTGTCTGTCTCCATATTTGGAGAAGGTCAAAATGTTTTTGTTTTTTTCCCCCATCCCTCAAGTCCCACAGTGTTTCCTGTCAGTCTTTACAACTTGTTATAACCTCACCCACAGTGGTAAGACCACTCAGTGTTCAGAACTGTTATAACCTCATACATAATGGTGTAACCCAGCAGCCACTCAGCCAGTCACAGGGTTCCCTGTCAGTCTCCACAACTGTTATTAACCTCACCCACAGTGGTCTTACCCAGGGTATCCTGGCTCTCAGTGTTTAGAACTGTTATTATAACCTCATCCATAATGGTACAACCCAGCAGCCAGTCACAGGGTTTCCTCCTCTCAGTCGCCTCTAGCTGCCCATTGGAGACACTTCATGCTGAGCAGCAAAATGGCCGCCCGTCAGCCAACTGACTCCACAGCGCTTTGAAATTCAAAATTCTTCTGCACATTAAAAAAAGGTTTACACTAGTATCACCGTAACGCAACGTTTAGTACTTATTTACGAACCAGTAGCTTATGAAAGAGTATATTTCGTGTATTCTGCCACTTACTTGATTAATCCTGCTCAGGCGTCGCTGTTCTTGTAGCCTCGACGACGAATGCCTCAAAAAGCTCAAAGAAATATCGCACTGAAGCACTTTAGCACAGCTAGCTTAGCCCGCTAGCTGTTCTTCATATGTGATTCCTGGGGTGAGTACCTACTGTTAACCCCCTTCTATATAGCACAGAAAACGCGTAACCGTTCGATTGTGTGGGTGCACGCGCAGCTATACACCATCGACTATTTTTAAATTAGTATTTTCTTTCTGATGCAATCTCTGATGTGAAATGCCAGTGGTGCGCGAGCTAAACTAACGTCGTTAACCTGCAGCTGTAGCCTAGCTGCTACAGCAAGTGCAACTTGGCATAGCAGCTCGTTAGCTTTAGCATTGACGTAGCATTTATAGTTGTTTTAGCAGAAGACATTTAGTGGATGAATAATGTACATCACGGTAACGTTGTACGCCAGGCTTGAGTTTTTAAATAATCAGTAAAGTATTAAAACAAGCATTCCTTTCCGTGTCAAACGATTTCCTCTGTGAAATGCGTCTTTATTTTGTTGGGTAACGTAACGGTTGCACATCCTAGATCGTAAACGAAACGACATGCAAACACCAATTATTATTATGACAGGTTATCATCATCAGCCCGTAGCTGTTAAAAGTACTATGATCCCATGTCTATAAACCCTGTACGCAGTAGAGTACAGTAACAACCATGCCACTACCATGGCTAAATAACGGTAGTTCATGGCTGCTTGTGTTTGACATCCATTTTTGCCATGCCATCATGCATGGCTTCAAATGTCAAACGGCCCCAATCCAGGTAAACTGATATAGGTAACCCGGGTAGTTAGTGTTGTGGCTGTGAAGCTTGTCACAATAATGACGAAAACGGGTAACATTAGCTGGCCAAGTCTAGTGCTTGGAGGGAGGGCAATTGGCCATTGTTGAAGGCAGACCTTCACTGACAGTTCTCAATTCTCAGATGGCTTGTGTGTCACACCTAAGCTCTGCGCTGTGCTTGAAAGCCAGAACCATCAGAAATGCAGACAAGATGCCAGTTTTGTTTAATGCAAATACGTCAGCTTGGTGAGATGATACTGCTCATGAATCAAAATTATGGATGACACAGGCATCATCAGGTCTTGATAATTATGTTGTGTTACAACACAATAGCATGTCAAGATCTTCAGACTCCACACACAGGTTAATTGATCAGCATGTCACATCCAGCATTCTTGGGAATGGTTTAGAGCACATTCATATATTGTGTGTGTCCCAGTGACAATGCAGTATTTGCTTGCTGCTTAGAGGGATTATTATACATGTACAAGACAGAAGTTCACAGAACGCTTTGTGGTACATCCACTGTCATCCAGCTGTCACAATCTTTCAGAGCCAATACAAATTATGTGTATAGCTTTCATATATTGTGTTGGTCAATTTAAGTATGTAACTGAACTGTGTACAGTAAACTATTTGCTAAACAGGCTTTATCCCTTAAGTCTCATGACAAGATGTAACTGCCTTGTGGGTTTAAAAGAAAGGATCATCAGCTTACAATTTTCTGAACACTTAAAATGAGGATAATGTTTGTGTGTAACTGTGTATTGTGTATTGCCCACGTGCACAGCAATATTCGTAGCTCAAGGGGCACAGGTGGCTGATTAATTCCGTCAAGCATGCAGTAGAGTAGCCTACATTGTAGCTCCTGCACTTGAGTTGAGGCTTATGGCAATGTAAAGACTAAGTCATGTTGATCTGAGCATGCATGATTCATGCCCCTTTTTTTGTTTAACACTGACTTTGCCGTGTATGAAGTATCAGGAAACAGAAACACAATCGGTTGCCGTTTTATTACTGCTGTAGGGCAAATTGTACATGCGAGACAATAAAGCTGTACTGAAAAGAACACTATTGCCAGATATAAGCTGTTCATGCAAAGAATTAGAAAGACTACAACATTATATAATTCAGAATATACACAGACAGTAGACTTACAGCCAAATTATGTGTGATTCCCCCCACTTCACCTCCAGAAAGGAGAATCGGGACAGGAGCAGTAGTTCATGGAAGACAAGAAAAGGAAAAAAGACGACAAAAGGAAAAGGGAAACCTCTCAGAAGGTGAGTGCAATCGCTCTTCACCATTGAAGGCTTCTTAATCTCTATTTAGAATTTTTGTGAGTTGTTGGTTTCATTCTCTCAACAGACCACGATCAAAATCGATGGTTGAGTACCTTCAGTTACCATCATACAGTACATACAGCTACAGATTTTCTGCTTGCCTACTTAAAACAATGTTTTTTGTGTACGGCTGGCAAATCAGAGAGAAGAGTGAGCTCTCACACGACACATTGGGTGTCCGATTTCAACGTTGTTCTTAATAAAATGGCAGAAAGTTGCCCTTTTTAAAAAGAAGATATTTATATATATCATTGCACACAACGGTTCCCCATTCCTAATTCTGAATTATAGTTTGCATTATATGCTCTTTTAATTTTCAGTTAATATTCAAAATATCACCACAGATTCCTAGATAAATGACTGAAAAAGAGAATGAATGGAATTAGGTTACTTGTTTACTATAAATTTGAAAATGTACACACCATAGGGTACCGTGAAAAGGCAATGAAGGCAGGTCTGAGAAGTTTACTTTGTGCATCAATGAAAAGTGAACTAGCCCTCAGGTCTAGATTTCCGAAGAACCAGAAATAAAACATGAACACCACAGAATCGTACCTCACATTAGTTATGAAAGTAACTACCAGTGCTATTATAAAAACGCAACAAGTCTGGACAACTGTGGGATCTTGAATAGATGATTTGTTGTTGGCACACATTGGCTGGAGTCCCCCGCCCCACTCTAACCACATCTTGGACTCTTTCCCATGTTTCTCAAGTTCTCTCCTGTCTGGCCTGTTTGCTTTAGCTAACTTTAATAAATAAAAAGTGGAAGTATTTATTGGATGAATGAAATTGACCACGTTCACAGTGGCTGTGTCTTTCGTAATGATTAATTAGTAGTTAATATGCTCTTTATCATGTCTGTTTCAGGTTGCAGAGCAAAAAAATAAAGGTAAGCAGCAGCAGAGTGATGTTTTTGTGTCTGACTTCACTGTTTAACTGGTATTTTCAGAAAGGTTCTCTCTTATACCTACTCTAAATCTGCTCTTTTCCTCTTTGGATTAGGAAAGGGAGTTTGCTGAGGTTATAAGTTAGTCTGTGCAATCACCAGTCCTGCTTGCTACATAAAGATAGATGTTAGATTCCCCTGTTTAACTTACATTGATTTGTTGCCTCGTATCTCTTTTCAATGTCATTCCCAAACCAAATTGGACAAAAATTATTACATTTCCTGGAAATTCACTATTACAGAATGATTTCATTTTAACTATGGCATCGGAGAGGGGATGTTTCTCTGGTGCAGAAATGCATGCACCATGATCGTTGGAAACATTTAGAGGTACCCCCATCTTTGACCAACAGCAGCTCTAGGATAGGCTTTCATGCAAGCAACATTTGACCTGTATCTGATTAGTGAAGCTGACTTGGCTGTTGGGGACTTTGTTACCCAAAATTCCATTGATGTTGCACTAAGTCCCTACTGCATCAGGGTACGCTATAGAAACGAACACAAAGAGCTGTGTGTGTATTCAACCCTCCACTCTTCTCTCTGCAATGCCAGACCTGACCAAGCCGGCATCAGCCCAGTCTCCAGTCACCCAGAGCAGCTCTGCCTCCCCCAGCCCTGGACCCACCCCGTCCGCCTCCCCCTCCCCGGCCACCGCCGCCCTCTCGCCTCCAACACAGGGCGGCAACAATGCTAAACGCCCGACAGTGGCCAACGGACAGCCCTCCACCACTGCCGGCTCTTCCTCCTCCTCTTCTGGAGGCGGTCTCGGCGGTGCCTCCAGTAACGGAAGTAACAGCGGTGTTGGTGGTGGACAGGTGCCTGGCGGTGGCCAGGTGCCTGCGCAGCAGCGCTACATGCCCAGAGAAGTGCCACCGCGATTCCGCTGCCAGCAGGACCACAAAGTGCTACTGAAGAGGGGCCAGCCGCCACTGTCCTCCATGCTGCTGGGAGGGGGAGGAGGTGTGGATGGCTCCAATCCAAACATGGCTGCATCCTCAGGTTAGTGTCTGGTCATGATTCAAGAGGTTGAGTTGTTCCAGAGTGGAGGATTACATTGATATGAATTAAGGCTGCAGCTAATGATTATTCAATATTGTGTTTTCTATTGATTTGTCACAAAACAATTTACTTCTGTTATCTAGATTCCAGTGCAGCCGTGTCCTCACTGGCCCTCACCTCATCATCAGTCGCTGCTTCTTCTACTACTTCTAATTATGCAAATTCCATGTGGGGGGTGAGCTCAGGCAGCCAGGCCTCCTCTCAGGGCAGGGAGAAGGTGATCGTCGACGGCAATGACCTGGAAGAGTGGCCTAGCATCGCCGGTGTTGACGTAGGAGGAGCCCCAGCGGCTGTGACAAGCGGCAGCAACAACGGAATGCCTGTGAACAGAAGCGTCAGTGCCTCTGCCAACCAATCCTCAGCAACTTCCTCGTTCTCTTTGCCCAATGAATGTATGCAGTCGTCCGGTGGGGTGGTGTGGGGCGGGCAGGCCGCCTCCCAGGATCATCATCTCGGAGGGGGGAGTCCGGCAGCCGCAGCGGGGCCACTGCTGCTGCAGCAGCAGCCTTCCTCACTTTCCAAAGTCCCCGCTGTGCCAGGGTGCCACGAAGCCAGTGGCCCCGTCGATGGCACTAGTGGGATTCCAGGTGCCAACTTCAACCCAAATGCCAACCCTTCGGCTTGGCCTTCCCTGGTGCAGCAAGATGGCTCTGTCACCACAGGGGAAGGAGGTCCAATATCTTCCCACCATCACCAGGGCGGCCCCGGGGGATCTTTGTCTGCCAACAACCCTGCCTCCTCCTCCCTGGGCCTCGAGCCGGGAACAGGGTTAGCGGCAGCGGTCGGGGTGCTGGGGGGTCACCCATCCTTATCTGTGAATCAATCAAACGCCCATCAGCACCAACTTCACCAAATGCAATCCAGAGACAGAGAGATGGGAGAAGTCGGGGGGGCGTGGGAGGGTGGAGTAGTCGGACCAAAAATGCCAGGGGGAGGGGAGGGTGGGGTCGGAGGTGCAGGAGTGGACTGTGGAGGAGAAGGAGTCGGTGGTGGGGGAGAGACCACCTCGTGGAGAGGCCAGCCTTCCTACCCTGCTGCCAATTCCAAAACGGGTGCCTCAAGGACTGATGGATGGGAGGCAGGAGGTGGTGGGGTAGGAGGATTTGGAACTGCTGAAGGGGACAACGGTACCTCTGGCTGGGGGTATCCAGGTCCTGGGAGTGGAAGTGCCGGTAATGCCTCCTGGGGTGGTGCTGGAAGCGCGGGGGTCACTAGTCAAACCACCGGGTTTTCTCAGGGAGGGTGGGGGTCATCAGGGGCAGGAGGTGAAAGGGCGTCGGGTGGAGACTGGGGTGGGAGTTCCAGTGTTGTGGCGGGAAGTAATCCAGTAGGGGAGGGGCTGGCTGGTGCTAGCAGCAGTAACAGCAGCAGTAGCGGAGGCAGCACCACTGGCAGTGGCAACCCCACCACCACCACCACCACCACCACCACTACTACCTCCGCCCCTAACATGGCTGCCACTGCAACCAGAGCTTGGGACAATCAGAAGGCTGAAGGAGACACGGGGGAGTGGGGCGGGGGGGGTGTTGCTGGAAGTCAGGGGGGAGGAGGCGCGGCAGGAAGAGGAGCAGGATCATCATCCAGCGGAGGAGCCAGTTCCAGGGCAGGAAACGGCAGCGGCCACCGTTTCCAACGTTCCAACCTCCCGCCGCCGCCCAATGCTGAAGCTGCCTTACAGGACCTGCTTAGCCGGCCTGACCTGGACCCCCGAGTTCTGTCCAACACCGGCTGGGGCCAGACCCAGATACGACAGAACACATCGTGGGACCTTGACACAGACAGAGGAGGAGGCAGGGGAAGTAAGTCGTCATCAGCTTCGTCCAAACACCCACCGTCTTCTCACGGTTCGTCTCAGTATTCCGGTGCTCCTGGCAACCCGAGCACAGATCCGATGGGCCCAGGGGCCATCAATCCTTCCCTGGTCCCCTCCCCATCAGCTGGGGGTTCCAGAGACGGTTGGGAAAGCAGCAACAGTAGCAGTAGTGGGGCCTCTCTGTCTGGGAGGGGCCCACCGCCTTCAGGCTCCAACATGAGAAATCCTGGCGTCTCACAATCTGGGTCAATGACCACTGGAGCTGGTATGGGAGCAGGAGGGGGACAGGGACATACCCAGCAGGGGAAGGCTACAGGTTGGGGTGGAAATGGTGGGGCAGGGACTGTGGCCGGGGAAAGCCAAGGTTCAAAAGGATGGGGGAACGAGGAGTGGCGAAGCAATAGAGCAGGAAATGGAGGAGGTTGGGGGGATGCTGGACAACAGGGTAACCCAGCACGTGGAAGTGTTGGGGGTGGAAGCGGTGGAAGCTGGGGAGCGAGTCAAGAGGAGAAAGGGAGTTCGGGGTGGAAGGAGATGGGAAGAGACAGTGCAGGACCAGGTCCTGCAGGAGGTGGAAGAGGCTGGGGGTCAGGGCAGAGGGGTGGGGGTGGGGGAGGCGGTGACTGGGGTGAGCGAGAGCCCAAATCAAATAGTGGAGGAGGTGGAGGATGGGGTGATGAGAGGAAAGGAGGAGGAAACTCGGGTGGGAATTCGGACGTGGGTACGTGGGGGAGCTGGGACGAAACAGGTCCTCGACGTACCTGGGGAGCCGGAGGCACAGGGGGAGGAGGAGGGGGTGGGGTGGGGGGAGTTGGGGATACAGAGGGGTCCAAACCACATCAGAGTTGGACTGGAGGGAATGCTGGCGCAGGGGGAAACAAAATGCAACAGATGCCAAACAGCCAGCCGGGCTCAATCAAAGGCCCGCAGGCACCACTGCAACAGCAACAATCACAGCCCAGCAATCAGCAGCAAATGCCGGACCAAGGGGCTATGCAAGGGAGCTGGGGACGGCAGCAGCCTGCCTCCCAAGCCCAGAATCAGAACCAAAGCTCAGGCTGGACCTCCGGGCCCACCCCCGGAGGAGGAGGAGGAGGAGGAGGAGGAGGGGGAGGTGGTTGTAGCGGATCAGATGCGAGCGGTTGGGAAGAACCCTCACCGCAGTCCATAAGCAGAAAGAATGAGATTGATGATGGAACGTCAGCGTGGGGAGACCCAACTAATTACAGCAACAAGCAGGTAAACTTGTGGGATAAGAACGGCGCCCCCGCCGGCCAACAGACGCCAGCGCAAAGCCAGCAAGGAATCCAGCAAGGACAGGCACCACCACCACCACCACCACCACCACCACCGCAGCAACAACAGCAACACCAACAACCGCAGCAGCACCACCAACAACAACAGCACCAACAACAACAGCACCAACAACAACAGCACCAACAACAGCAGCACCAACAGCAGCAGCAGCACCACCAACAGCAGCAGCAACAGCATGGGCCTCCAGTTCAGCAACAGCCCAGTAGACAGTCATCAGTTCTTGTGGGGAACAGGGACATTAACACTGGGAAAGCATCGGCTATGGGTAAGGGAAAACTTTGTGTACATTAATTTGAACTTGAAAGCAGCTACAGACTGGGTGGGTATGGGTATGTTAATGTAGTTAAATCTAGAATAAACTTAAGTTCTTAAAGGAAGCACTTTTCACCTAGAATAGATTATTCTGTACTACACGGCAACATGCTATCCGCTCTATTGCTGGTTGCTTAGGTTAGAACCCGCCACAGTGGTGTCCAACTAGAACTTAAACCAAGATGCTTCACCCTCTGCCTTGAGCAGACCTTTATTATTGCGAATGCAATGAGCCATTACTATGTAACCCAGGCAGAACTGTCTGTCTGTCTGTATGTGTCACGCTGTGACACCACCCACCCGCCACCAGAGGGTGCAGCTGTATCACACACACACAAAAACACACACACACAGTAGAAAACCCTTTAAAAAAAGAAAACTTAAAAATAATAATAACTTAAAAAAAAGTAACGCATGGTTCCTTGTGGAAACGCAACTCAGTCTGCATTCTCCATGGTTACATGCAGGTTCATCTGGCTGGGGCGCAACCTCTCCCACCAGTCCCACCAACACCAACACTATGGTGGACAATGGGACAGCAGCCTGGGGAAAGTCCACCGAGACACCACCTACCAGCTGGGGAGATCCCGATGAAGCTGCAGGGAAGCCCTCAGGTTGGGGGAACCCGTCTCCCAATCCCATAAAATCTGGTGAGAATTTTGTAGGTTGAGCTTTTCCTTTTGTTGGATCAACTTCTAAACATGAATCAATAAAGTTTATTTTATTGGGAGCCCTGTAAACATAATTATTGACACTGTGGATACAGGCTTGAGTGGTCACCCCAGCGTGGCGGTGTTATGGTGAAATTGCTGTGTAGACATCACATAACCTCAGTGTCCGAACGTAAATCATTGCGCTTTGTTTGTTAGCAGAGTTCAACCTAGCTGTATTTAGGCCACATAATTAAAGACATCTGTGTAATAGGGCTGGGCGATATGACGATATATATCGTATTTTCGATAGAAAATGTCTATCACGAAAAAAAAGCTATATCGCTTATATCGCCATTTCGCTTTACGGCAGTATTTTACGTCACAGCGCTTATATACGGCATGCCCAGCAGCCCACCGCGCGCACTGAAAACAGTGAGCCAACACCTTTCGGATGTCTTTATTATATACTCTAAGGCCAACACGACCACAACACAAGCCGAGGTGGTGCTTGCACCTAAAAGAGGGGCAACGTCTTCCATTGTATGGATATGGAAGTGGTTTTGATTACATGAAGGGAGATGATGGGCGCGTTCGGAAATGCGCCCTGAACGCACTGGTGTGCTCTCTTGTCGTTCGTTTATTCAGTGCACTCAGTGCGTTGTCGTTCGAAAATCCAGTGCGCTGCACACCGGGTGTGCCGAGTGCACGCACTGAGCAACCCTACCCTGAGGGTAGGGTTGCTCAGTGTGAATGGTGTGTTGTAACTGGTCGTTCGTAAATAAGGCACACTGAACGCACTCTGTGACGTCACCGCCCACCACACTCAACAAACTGACCACATTCCCGGTGCGCATAGCCGAACGCGCCCGATGGCTGACGAGATTCAGAGCGGTGTAAGGGGCACGTTCGGAAATACCACACCGGAGCGAACTCATCTATCAGTTTGCATTGCACAGTGCGCCTAGTGCGCTATTTCCGAACGCGCCCAGTAACCGGTCATTCACTGTTATAAATGCAGGTTTCATGTTGGGTCAAATTGATAAATTGCGTGAGCTACGCATGTTTTACACAGTTGAACAATAAGCTTGTCCGTCGTCGGGTGCACTGCAAACTTCTTCCAAGACGAAGACGTTCCTCTTACCTGTGCAGTCCTCCTGCTGCGTGTCTCTTGTTTTATTGTTCCAAATAAATTATTCCATTTGAAAAGTCCTTAATTCAGCAACAGCTTACAACAACAACACAAGACGCTGACTTTGTTGTGATCATCAAAAAAAAGGAAAAGAAAAAGCCCCACTCGTCCCAGACTCCCATCTGGGCATGGAGAGTTGACGACAAGATCGCGTTCTCTCTCACTCTCTCTCACTCTATCGCCTGTAGTCAATTAAACATCGTTAAGCTGCCCAACGTCTTTAACAAACTAAACTATAACTACAACAGAACATGTTGATTCCCTATACAGAGCTTAAATGAACTGAAACAACTGTAGTGACAAACTGTGACATGAGATATTTATTTTTTCCTTAAGCCAATGTAATGCAGACACAGGCCTGTACTTCTGTGTTGAATGGCAACGTCTTATTTCTTTCTTTTTTCTTTTTAATTGTCATAATAATAATTATTATTAATAATACTAATAAAACTTTATTTGTATAGCACCTTTCATGACATGAAATGCAGCTCTCAAAGTGCTTTACAGAGCAATGGAGAAAAAAAGAAAAGCAAGGCAACGACATTAAAAAACAAGCAGTGATGCAATACAGTGAGGACATGAATAACAAAAAATAAAAGATCAATTAAAAGCAATGTTGTAGAAGTGGGTCTTGAGCTGTGCTTTAAAAATGTCTACAGAGGCTGAACAATTGAGTTCAGCCTCTAATTATTATTATATACATTTTATTTTGTAATATTTTTGTACTTGCTTTGGGCCTGTCTGTGCATGGGAAGGGCATCAGTATTATATTCATATAAGTAGACTGGATAATGTGAATTTAATTGTTTTTTGAGTGGTGCAACCATTATAGACAGCTATGTGTGTCCCTGTCCCTGTATCCGAGCACGGAAATAGCATAACTATTGTCACCACCAAGTGTCACTGTTGTGCAGCCTAACACAGACAGAGGCCAGGGAGGAGAGCTTGTACAGTACAGTACAGTACAGTACAGTACAGTACAGTACAGTACAGTACAGCCCAAGTACAGTAAAGTACTCGACCTGAACAAAAATCAATTCTTTTAGATAAAAAAATAGGTATCGTAAAAAATATGCTATATCGTGAGTATATCGTTATCGTGATAAAATAAATTCTATATCGTGATATGAGATTTTGTCATATCGCCCAGCCCTACTGTGTAAGCTATGTGAAGTGGTTTATTTCGGCAGGTTTCCAATGCAGCTACTCCCAAATATGAAGTATTTAGGCATTTAGCAGACGCTCTTTTATTATTATTACTTTATTTTAATTAAAGCGAACAAACCAACCAAGGGTTTGATCAAGACAAATACAAATAACAGGCATAATAGGTGTATTAACCAGTGTTTTTTACAAAGGTACAAAGTCTATGCAAGATGGCTGGGGTGAGAATGAGGCCTCCATGGCAGCCTCCCGTCACTCGAGCTGGGAGGAGGAGGAAGAAGGAGGAGGAGGTGGGATGTGGAACAACGCTGGATCCCAGGGAAGCAGCTCGTCTTGGGGTCAGGGCAGCAATGGAGGCTGGGGACAGGGCCAAGTTGGGAAGAAGACCAGCAGCAAGGTGGGTGCCATCTGAGACATTAATGACATTAATTTAGCTTGGGTTGGGTTGCATGTCTCCAAATTGTCTTCTGGTCTCTTGTTTAATCAAGGAACGTTTTACATGGTCACTAATGCCCTGACTACTGGGTAAAATTCGATTGAAGAATCTACATGCATATAGCATTAGTAGTGAAATTATGGCAGTAACATGGGTTTACAAGTATGATTTCACTAGTAATAACTTCCTATATTTTGCCTTGGAACCTCACGGTTTACGGCTGTTTTAAGACGTGAACATTGAGCCAAAAAGATATTTATCCCCAAATAAAGATTTCCAATTTAAATCTTCACTTTAGCCAATAATTCAAACCTTTCTTATTAGGTCATGGCGATATCTATCACAATGTATGCATTTTAAATAGTATTTATCACCCTGGAGTTAGCTTAGCATCAGTTATTTCCCACACACGATGAAGATTGGCGGTGGTGCTGAGACCTATCTAGTCTCAATGCCTGAGACTATGATAGTCTACTGACTATCGTCAAACCTGTTTTAGCCATTGGTTGTTACTGTTCTATTCTCTTATTTTACCATTTTGTTTGTATCCTTGGGTGTTTTGGGCAGTTTTAAATACGGTAATATATATGATTAATAATACGATTATAGCCAGAGTATTACTGTGGAAAATTCATACATGTGAGATTTCTTCCTTGAAACAAATGTCTCATTTTGTGCCAGGGTCTTCCGAAGCCTGGTGGAGGAGACTCCTGGATGAATCCCATCAACAGGCAGTTTTCCAACATGGGGCTACTGGTAAGACGTCTCATCAAGGCTGACGTAAATGTCTAATGTATGTACTATTGGCATCCTAATTATCTACGATTAGTCGATTAGGTGATTCTCATGTTAGCCTTTTGTGTTGGACAGGGGGACGATTCCAGCAGCAGGAATATGGACATGGCCCCGGGCCTCCAGGATAAGAAGATGGAGGGAGATAAGAGAGGGATGGGCATGAATGACTACAACGGAGACATGAGAAAAGGGGGGAGAGGAGGTAGCTTGCCCTATCGCTCACCTGGTTCCAAAGAGGCGGGGTCTGGGGACGCTGCATCTTACTATGACAAGGTACTGGCCGGCTACCATCTATGGGTACTCTTTCCTGTCTGTGAGGTTACTCCTCTCTTGTCTACTTAACTCTGTTGTCTTCTATCTCCCTTTCCTTTTCATTTCTCCTACTTTTGCCTTTGTTTTCCTTCTTGGTCGACCCTATGTGTCCTCTCCACATCCTCCCCTCCCTTCCCCTCCTTTACATTGGGCAAATGCCATCGCCTGTTGGCGTGGACAGACCTTGTCTTTCACCAATCAGGATGGGTTCTTTGGGGAGGAGGGTCCTTGCTCTCTGTACTCTCCACCCACTCTCTACAAGTCCCACCCCCTCTTCAACCACACTATCCCCTTTAGACAAGTAAGATGTTGCTCGTTTGTCATTCCACCGCTAACCCCACTAGAAAAGTTATTGGAGATCTCATTCTTTGTCTCGTAATGTCATATGTACTGTATGTACTTCCTGTGTCAACATGTTTGTTTGTTGTAGTTGTGTACGTGTGCTTTGCATATATCTTTGTATTCTGTTGCTCTTTCGTTACTTCATGTTTTTTTAAACTGTCTTCTTCCCCCCTACCTCTGGTTTTAGGGCGGTCACAACATGTTTGGAAGCAGCAGCGGGATGGCTCAGTCAAGACACCAGCCAACTGTTCCACCCATAAACCCTTCCCCAGGGATACGAGCGCAAGTGCCTCATCAGTTCCTGTCACCACAGGTGATGTACCAAAGCTATTGCGTTCTTTCTTCCGATTTTCCTACCGAGTTCCATCCATAACGGTCAGAATTGCCTTTGTGCAGTGTTTTTGTGATCGTTGCTAATCTTCCCTTTTTACATAATCTATACTATAATTCAGTGGTTTTCAACCCGTTTCATATCGTGGCCCATTATTCAGCATTAGAGTCATGGACCATCATTTGATTGATGAGATTTATAGCCTCTCAGACCCAAAACGTAAAATGTGTTGTAGTCGTTAGATATGTAATTCCATGCTGTATTGATGTTGGTACCATAGGAGAGAGAGCAGGCAAATGATCAAAATAACAATTCTTCTACATTCTAAGTAATGCAGATGTTTAACAATTAGTACAACTCTTGAGAGTGTGAAATGAAACCAAATATACTCGTTTACACTCAAGAGGTAAAGATCTAAAAGGATCCATTGGTTACCAACGCTCCATTTAGCTGGGGAGCAGCTGGAACCACCTCAAGGCCCACTCGTGGTCTTCTGGTTCCTTGAAAACCACTGCTATAATTCACAGAATCTGTGTGTGTGTGTGTGTGTGGGTCACTCTGTCCGACCGTTAAGTCTCAAACTTGGCGTGTGACCGTGTGTGTCTCATAAAACCCTGAGGTTTGTCCCGTTGAATGGCAATTTAAATTGGACGGACTAAGAATTTCTGAGAATCTGTCAGCCTATGCCTGGTTTCTTAGAAAGACACACAAATTATCTTTGTTTATATGCATCAGTTTCCCTGATAGGCCAACCCAAACTGCCGGCTTCATGGAAATGGTGCATTTTTAAATGTTAAATGGAAGTGCATTTTTATATAGCACCTTTATCCAGCGCTTTACAGACATTGTGCATTACATTCACCCATTCACACACCGATGCCGGAGGAAACCATGCAAGGCACCAACCTGCACATCGGGAGCAATTAGGGGTTCAGAGTCTTGCTCAAGGACACTTCGACACTAACTCTGGGGGAGCCCGGGTTCGAACTGGGAACCTTGCGGTTCCTATTCAGTCACTCTACAATTGATAGATTGGCAGCCAGTATATATCCATTTGCTAACCCTTTAATGTTTGTGCTGCATAGCCAATATAATATTGTTTTCCATTTTGATTCTGTTTAGTTTTTACCTCCTTTTTTGTAGATGAACATTATCAAAAAGTGCATCGGTTCCCAACTTACATAGCCCCAAGTAGGGCATCCTAGTTATAATATGAGTGTAGTACTATACTTTTTTTTTAACCCAATAGTTTACCCCTATTGCTTTCTAAACTAAGACAATTAGCCGTTCGCTAAGTGCCACCCAAACCCTGGGTTTGGGTGGCTTACTAAGTAAGGATCCTGGTCAAGCTTTCAATGCGGGTCAAAATGGTTAAGCTTTTGTTTAGTTTATGTGCTAAAAGATTGACTTTGAGAGCTGTTTCCCCGTTACAATGGAAGTTACAATGAGAGCCTATTTTTTATTCTAATATTTACTATTAAAGGTATATTCAGTTATTTCACTTAATTCAAATATCACTTATTTTTTTGTTTTGTTGTGATAATCCTCCCTACTATAGTGTGCTGACCATATAAGGAGTTCCTCCCTGTCCCCAGTTAACCCCTGGGGGTCAAAAAACCTTAGGTTTCGTTTTTGACTCTCTATCCTGATTGGACGAAAGGCTGGGTCCCACAGCCAAAAACGAAACCTAAGGTTTTTTGAGTGAAATCACTGAATATACCTTTAAACTGCACAATGGAGCAAAATAATTCATGGAATGGACTAGTTTGCTCATAACAAGGTAAGAAAACAAACCCTCTTTCTGAGGTCCACACATGCTACAGCAAATATATGTATTGACACTGCTTAACCATTTTGACCCGCATTGAAGCTTGACCAGGATCCTTACTTAGTAACCGTCGCTAACGTGGTATTGGCCAAGAATGGGCATGGGTGGGACTTAGCGAACGGCTGTTTCTGTGAAACGCATGTTGCGATCGATTTCACTCACTCACTACAACAGCCGGACAGCCAGTTGTTAATGTCAGCTAACACAGTTGATTGAAATAAGAACCCTCCACTATGGAGAGGAAATCAAAGGGAATCAATAAAGCGCTTTGTGAGACAGATTCATACTGGCGTGTTCCCTGCGGTTACAGCAGAGGTATTCTGTGTTCCCATAGTGCTGGGCGTGTTCCGCCATTTGTTGTAGAGCTACACAATATATCGCAGTCAAAATCGTACTATTATCTTGTGTAGTGTACATGTTGCAAGAGGCTGAATGTTTCTTGAATGAAAATATTCTAGACAAAGTATTGTGCCACTGCACTTAATTTCAGGCCTGAGGAAATCGTGCATTACTAGAATCTCTCGCGCCTGCGGCTCGCTCAAGTCTGAATGCCACGCAGTCCGTGTTGTTGTTTCTCCGTGCCACACCTGTGTGTCGCGCTACTATCAGAGTGCGTGTCTTTGGCCACTGACGTGTGTTTTCCGTGCTGGGCAGGTTGTGTGTTGTTGTTCGGAGGTGTTGTTTCTCCATGAATATCGTGTGTCCGCTGCCACGTGTTTTCCGTGCTGGGAAGGTTGTGTGTTGTTGTTGTTCCGTGTTGTTTCTACGTGAATGTCGTCTGTCCGGCTATCCGTGTATATTCTCGGGCCAGCACATCACAGAAAGGGAAACCACAGCACTTCATGTGTCACCAGTCTATGACTTGCCAAACTGAACTGCAGCCGAAGTGTGCGCACACAACTTGTTACCAGCTCAAATGTGTATATATAGCTATACAAACTGAGCCTGTTACCATCACCCTTTTCCCAGAGTTTTGGAGGAAAACGAATGTGCAGAGAGAAATGGCAATAGGATTATTTTGTTATTAATTTGTCTGTGTGGGTTCAGGTGCCAGGGTCCATGCTGAAGCAGATGCCCCCTCCCAGCGGGAGCGTGGGGAGTGTCGGGGGAGTAGGCGGGGTGGCGGGTGTCGGAGGAGGTGTGTTCCCCCCGCAGCTGTCCCCCCAGCACATTGCTATGCTCAGCAGCATCTATCCACCACACATCCAGTTCCAGCTGGTGAGTTGCTGCCTGGGAATTTCACCAGCACTCGCTATCTGTTAGCCGCTTGCTTTATTTATTTCTTTTCCCACGCCTACCAAGGAAAAATGAGTGAAAGTAAAGGTCACCTCCGAAGATAAATATTTTGCCAACTCAAGAAGTTAGAATCTATCCTTATACCCTTTACATCTCCCCCCCCCCCATTTTTCCACATATGTGGACTATTATTCAAAGCATGTCAACTTCTGGTGTGCATAAAAGTCATTCTTCTCTGTCATGCCCCCCCCCCCCCCTTTTCATCCCTTTCCCCTTCTCTCTCTCTCCTTTCCTCCTTTCTTTCCTTCCCTCTGTCTTTCTCTTTAGGCCTGTCAGCTTCTTCTACAGCAGCAGCAGCAGCAGCAACAGCCTCAACAGCAGCAGCAGCAGCAGCTGCTGCAGAACCAGAGGAAGTTTGCCCCGAATGTACGCCAGCAGGCTGACCCACAGCAGGTGAACATGCGCACACACACACGCACACACGCACACGCACACACGCACACGCACACGCACACACGCACACGCACACGCACACGCACACGCACACACACACACACACAGTCACACACGGTAATGGAACGCGATTACAATTTTCCAAACACTTACCCTTAGAATTGGTGCAGCACTAGTGCAGTATCGAGCACAAAACAAAACTGTAATTGTATACCGCGTGTGTGTATTATCGCAGAACCTCTTACTAACAGAGTTTGTGATTGTCATTGTGGTCTTTTCATGCCCTCAGCTGGCTAGGATCATGGCAGTGCTCCAGCAGCAGAGGCAGCAGCAGCAGCTGGGGGCTGTTGGAGGAGGAGCCGGGGGCTCTAAACTCTCCCCGTCCCACCTGGGTGGAGGAGTCGGGGTACAAAAACTGCCCGGGGCCGACTCACTGCCCCACCCTGGCCTAGGGAGCTCTGTGGCCGACCTGCACCAGAAAACACACTTGGGCTACTCTGGTGAGTCTTAAGAACACTGGTCACCCGTCAGGTTCCATGACTAAATACAAGATTTCCTTAATTTCTCCCATTCATGCCAGTATCACAAAAGTGCTAGAAAATACTCCTCAAGACTAATTATATTGGGCTATATTATGCACACAAAATAACTCTTCCTACTTCCGGCCGCTTCCCTACTTCCTTGTGTTACTGATGATACAAATGAAGGCTCTGTTCCATTTAGTGTGCATTGGTTCTCAAACTTTTTAATTTCAAGGACTCCAATAACTCTTGAGAGTGTATAAATAGAACAAATTTGGTTCCATTTGTACTCTGTGTTACACACCCGTACTGTAACGGTTTGTTATAGATCATGGATCTGGGGTGCCAGCCAGGCAGTTGTATCCTGACAAAATGTTAGTTAAATAGGGTAACCGTTGCATAAGGCTGTGCAGCATACCGTGGTCCGCACCACACTGCACACCCTGTAGAGTCACTTGTAAACACAATAAACACAGACATGGTAGAGTTGCAGTTAATAAGTTGTATAATGAAATGTTCACAGCACATAGGTTCACAGTTCACAGTTCAGTATTCAGTTCCAGCTTATATCCAGCCCTTGCACAAACGCAAAACCCGACTGCTATGTGTCTCGTACCCCGCACGTTTTCCGTTAGTTTGTACCCAAACCCCTCCGCTGTTCTGTTGTATATCCACGTTAGTTACTCACTCACGGCCGTACAAGCGTGGTGGTTAAATCCCCACTGTTCCAAGGTGTCGTCCTTACGATCCAAGCGATCCCCGGGGAGTCCTCTCAGTGTGATATCCTCTCCATTATGACTTGTCGTCCAAAAGATAACGTTTCGTGCGCGCAACGAATGATAAACTTTAAAGGGTTACAAACAAACAAAGCGTAACCGCGAGTCCCATAGACACCTCCAGCCTTCACCGCTGTCACAGCTGACTGCACTTCCTCCTGCCGCTAGCCAGGTGCGTGACGTCAGGGCATAAAAAGACGTATCAGTCTGGAGTGTAACTGACGGCACAGATGGGCGTGCGTGGTGTGCGTGCGTGCGTGGCGACGCTAATCGCCACAGTACGGAGCCATTTGGAACACACTCAAGGACACTTTGAGACCCACTGGTGTAGCAGAGTGTTTCCAGTGAGTGAACTTACGCACAATAGCAGCACACCTTGACTCTGTTTAACCAGAATGGAGCAGAGCCTTCATTACTATCGGTGGTAACACCGCTTCGCAATGAAGTAGGGACTGGGCCCCAAGTTCTTTTCAAAATGCTGTGTGTGCATAGAGCTCATTGGGATGATCATTTCAGCCAAACATTTCCCCCATCTGCCCCAGGTTATAATTCTGGAGGCAGCATGTCGGGTCTGGACCTGGGGGGCCCTGGGGGCCTGAAGGACCTGGGAGGCCAGCAGTCTCGCTTCAAATGGATGATGGAGCAGGCACACTCGCCACCTGACCCTCTCACACCGGACAATGGTATCCACAAAAATGGTGAGTGAAAGCAGTTTTATAACTTATTTGTCTTAGTTTCCTACTTTATGTTCAGCGTGCACAGGTTGGCCAGGTTATTTGGAGGGTGAAATAGCCACATTCCAATACTCAAATGTATGCCTCCTCTGTCCTCCAGCATGGTAAAGTTGGGGGTGAAATTGGTGACCTGCCGAAATATGTAACCATGTTTCACTTAATGTCAATGTCCGACGTAAATCACTTGTTTATTAACAGAGTTACGTTTCTCTCGTTCTCTTGCTCTGATCGAGGTGTTCCTCTCTCCTCTCTCTCCCTCCCCCTTGCGCTGACATTGGCTGCATTAGCAGCATTGGCAGGTTATTGGGCAACCTGCTATTAACTAGAAACACAGATTTACTGTGATGGCAGTCATATCCAGTCCGTATATGGGCACATTATATGCCAATCTTTCATTGACATCGGGCGTGTCCAGTCATTTTGTGCCTATTTGTGTGCATATGGACAGACTGAAAACTTTCATTTCATAGTTAGAGTTAGCACTTTGGAGACTGAATACTATGTCATGTACAGTAACACGGCTATCTTTCTCAGGTCCCATTACCCCTATGAAGATGCCCGGGGGCTCTCCTTACTCTCAGTATGACATGGGTGGAGGAGAGGGCCTTGGAGACAACTGGCACCGCACCCCTGGCAACAAGATGGCTTCCAAGACCACTGTTGCTACTCCCAGCTGGCCCCCTGGTAAGTGTGATGTTCAGGATAACTCGCTCACATGAAAGGGAAAGTTCAATTTGAATTTGACTCTTATCCAACTATACAAGTGGGGAAGTCTATTAAGAACATGTTTCTCTTTTGCGTGGGCACAGTGGGGCAGTCGGTAGCGCTGTTGCATCACAGCTAGATGGCGTAGAAACTACGCCATCTGTTGGACACATAAAATATAGGCAGTTCATTCATTGTGACTGTCTCAACAATACAAACATATTACAGACGAAAGACGATACTTTGAAATCCCATCATTTCATTCCGCAGTAGCTTTGAGGCTGCTGGTTGGATAGGGGCGGGCATATATGTTTACCGTCTTTTTTTTCCCACCCGCTGCGGCTCCGCTGGGAAGGTGATCATCTCGTTTTTATTTGTACTTTATTTACAGCACGGCCAGGAGAGAGAGAGAGAGAGAGAGACCACTTTTTACTTAAGTTGTCCTGGAAGCAAGGCAAAATTAGATGGCAGTCAAATCTAATGATCTACACATATTTCAGGATGTCCTCTATCAATTGAAATGATGAGTAAGCAGCTATGACAAAGGGCCATGAAAATATGACCTTTTCAAAAAAACTGGTCATGTGGCAACCAGGTAAGGGGTAAGTTGATCCAAAATTGAACCACATGATATTTTAATGTAAAGAGCTTAAACTTGAACAGATAATGTATTCACTTATTGAAAATAATTTAATAACAGTTTTCCCTTTTGCAAATAGTCTTATTTATCTGTTTATTTATTATTTAAACAATATAAAGACCATTAAATAAAGTTTGTTATTCAGAACCTTATAATATTTGCAATATTGTTAATACAATATAGCAAATTTGCAAACATCCAAATTAAAGGTCATTCAGTATAATTTGAGTAGCAAATACTTAATACAAAAATATGAATGGTGATTCACATTAAGAAAATTGGCTCAATTTACCCCAAGGAATTGGTTCAACTTGCCCCATGGCCACTTTTTGACAAAACATGGCTAGCTTTATGCTCCAGGCTAATGTTTAGCTAAATGATTCACATGGGTTTTATACATTGGTATATCACCAACATGCATGATATATAAGTTTAGACCTGGGTGCTTTTGCTTTATCATAAAAATTACTTTGACCAGCAAAAAACACTTTTTTGTGTATAAATGTACTTTCCACTTTGTCCATGTGTCTCTCATCTTCACAGTCAGGTTGAAATGGTGGGTGTGTCCTGATTTTGAGGTCACATGACAACTCATGTGTGTAGTTTTAAAGATACAGGGGGTGGTTCAACTTACCCGACGGTTCATCTTCCCCCATCCTCACCTAACGTCATCTGCTGCTGCTCCACGTTTTTTTGTGGATTTCGGATCTGCAAAATGCACGAAATAACGCGCTCTATGTGCAAACTCCTCGGCGCACCTTGGATATGAGCGCCTTGGAGCATGCTCAGAAAGACCAGAATGAACTTATATCCGAAGCAGCGTATACATGAGTCCAATTTTCCTTCAATCGCATTGAACATTGGAATAATCCGGCCAGTGACATCGGAATGGTTTTTAGATCTCATCGAACATTTTCATTCGGATTTAAGTTTTTGTAGGTGTTTACATGACGACGTGTAATTTGATTGAACTTCTATTCGGAATGAAAAGGGGATTTAACTGCTCATGTAAACGTAGCCAATGATGAGATGGGGAAGAAACGATGCTGTTTCATGTATTTTCTTATAGCCTACGCCCTACTGTATTCAACAGCCAAACAGCTGATTGATGGACCACGCATATCATACCTTCCTGAAAAACAGCTATTCAGGTCCTGTGGGTGCAACGTCACTGAAAACTTTCATAATAGCAATTAAATTAATTTACTCACGAGTGCTGAAATCGTGAAATGGAGGATGTAAGAACACACTTTTGTTGCATTAGAGCAGGGTAAATATGAAGTTTTGCGCCACGGTCTTGTGTTTATATTCCTTGTACATAGGCTGTATGTTGTCGTAACAACACATGTTGTGTGTCTGAGTGAGGGGGCCTTCCTGAGCAAGGGGGCTTCTGACGTCGTTGCTTACTCGCCTCCCCTGTCAGAGGAGGAAGCGACGCGCAGCCGTTGGGAACCCCCCCAAACCGACTGCCCCCCCGCCCTCCCGAAAACTAGCTGCTACAGAAACTCACTGCCACTGCAGGCAACATGCACATTTCTAAGAAAGTTGTATCAGGGCACACTACTTGTCTGACAATTTGGATTATAGTTAGCTCCCTTTGCTGCTGGTCAATGAGAAAAAAGGTAACGACTGGACTGGAGCTGAGGAGCTCTCTCCCTTTCTCTCCATCTCCCTCCCTCGCTGGGGTGAAGACGTGCGTGCTCTTTCTCGCTCTCTCTCTCTCCCCCCTCCATCCCTGGGGTGGGGGGGGGGGGGGGGGGGAATTCGTTGCGCTGCCAGTGCTACACTTCTCCATTAAGCGGTGCAGAACCGAGAAAGTGACACATTATTTTTGGATGTAAACGGCGCAGCTTTTTGCTTTGGAGATCGGTTTCGCGGATCGGTGGATTTTGCACGGCCGATCCGATCGATCGGTGATCGGCCATCGATCGGTGATCGGCCACCGATCGATCGGCCACCGATCGATCGGAGCATCCCTACTTCTGTTATTATGAGTGTTCTTCAGTACTGTAGTACCACCTGGTATGGATGTTTGTCTGCAGCCCTAAAGTCACAACTGCTGTAACAACTGAACATTTGTTCAAAGATTGTTGGACAACCACTTCAAAGGAAGGAGATATTGTGTACCAGCATACAATAAGGTCAGACTAAAAAGGTCCTTTGTTCACCAGTCGACCTTGAGGCTTAATCAGGAGTTGTAGTTGCCACAGGGTAATCTAAGCGGTGGATATTGCTCTTGTCTTCATGTCTTTATGTATATAAATTGTCTTGTTCAAATGTGCACGTACATGTGTTCTGCATACTTGGCTGCTGGGTCGCAAAACAAATTGTGAACTGACAATAAAGTACTATATCATATCATCCACCATGGTGAGTGAATATGTATGTGAATTATGCAAAGCTTTTATTTGCCATCTATTTCTGTACACCGGCAGAGTTCCAGCCTGGCGTGCCCTGGAAGGGAATCGATCGCGTTGACCCCGAGTCCGACCCCTACATGACTCCGGGCAGCATGATGGGAAACTCTGGCTCGCCCAGCCTCAATGACACTGAGCACCAGTTGCTAAGAGATAACACTGGTAAGCCTTGCAGAGACAAACACACACTGGCTGTTTTGTTGCACAGGTGCAGTGCCGTGTCTCTCATTTCTTGTGAACGGAACACACTGCATTGGTAACCGAATACACAGAGACACCTGCGCCCAGAAATAGCCTAGCGGTTAAGTCCCCCGTATCTGAAACCACATGTAGCCCTGCTGGTCTAGAATTGCACCAACCAAAGCCGTTACCCCCGTACTGTCTGCTACTCACATTTCCTCCCATTTGAGGGCTGTAGAGTCTGTATTAATAATAAAATAAATCAATTACCCAAACAAAAGTCTGTGTCAGTAAAGATGGGATCACATGGCATAGGTAAAATAATTATAGAATAAAGAATATAATTAAGTTGCAAGTTGTTTTCCCTATGATGATAATAAAACTTTATTTGTATAGCACCTTTCATGACATGAAATGCAGCTCAAAGAGCTTTACAGAGCAATGGAGATGAAGTTGTAGCAGTGGTGCTGAATCTTTGCCCTCAGTCTCGTGTCTGAGATTGACAGGTGTCTCAGAGTCACGGTGGGCCTGCTGTGGACCGCCTCCAGGCAAAACACTGTATGGCCAATACTGAGGCTTCTTTTTGTATGGAATATCATTATTAAGATGGATCTCCCTATTTCACTGATGTTGACTTGCACATTAACCCATTCTGACCGGGCACCCATTTTGGTGTCAGCATCATGTTATGCTTTAGCTATTGAAAAATAGCAGATCTACAAGCTCGTATCGCGCCACCGAGTGGCGCGATACGAGCTTGTAGGTCTGCTATTTTTGAAAAAAATCTCAGGTCAGAATGGGTTCATCAGACCAGTGTGTGTCCAGTGGAAAACCTCGTATGAATCTGATTCAGAATGGGTTAAGCTTATCTCCATAAGGGTTGCTTTCTTGACAAACGAACACATCTACTGTTGTAACTTGATTTCCGCAAATAGTCAAAATAGATCTAGTAGAAAACGGTATATACAGTATACCCTTGGGCCTTCCCACATTGCTCTGTGCTGCACAACCAAAACATTGTCATTCTAATTGCCTGACAGTGATGAGATGCAGAGAGGTAGGGAATGTCTCATGGCAGAGATTTGAGCACTTCTGAGTGGCCAGTGGCCACATGTGTCCTTACTGGCCTTGCATTGCTTGATTTAAATGAACCCTTAGCCAGGCTTCTATAAAGGCCGGCGTATTATTGTGCCTGCCCTGTACCCAATACCTGTGTTGTGTTTTGGTATGTGTGTTGCAGATTCCACCCCTCCCCTGAACACCTTGCTGCCTTCACCTGGTGCCTGGCCTTACAGTGCCTCAGACAGCCCCCTCAGCAATGCACACAACTCAGGTAAGACACACACACACACACACACACACACACACACACACACACACACCATCCATACGGACTTCCCATTGATTTCTAACCTCAAACTAACCCAAGTTCTAATGCTAAGCCTAAGAGTTTAAATGTCTGTATGGGGACATGTAGGTACTGTAGGAGAAGTCACTCTCTGAATCATATACAGTATGTCTGAATGTGCCGCCCACCTCTGCACCAATAGGCCAGGTGTAATGCTGCATGGGGGGGGGGGGGGGGGGAACTGGAGGATGCTGCAATATTCTCCTTGAATATCTTCTCCCAACTGCTTCTGGCATATTGCAGGCTAGACGGCAGGGAACTATTGTATGCTTTGGGCCACAGGGAAAGAGCTGGAGGTAGTAAACATATGTGGGGCTATCATCACCTTTAATTAATATATGATAGGAATATTGATTGTAACACAAATTCAAGCAATATTTCCATATAAAATGGTCACATCATAAGAATGCTGTGTGAAGAGTGGAAGACAGTACTGTATTTATATCCATTCCACACTCTCCTATGCCTTTACATGTTTAGCTCCCAATAATTATTTCACTTTTCCACAACATTTCATCCTCTATGACTGATGGTCAATGTGAATAAGATACCGGTAATTCAATATTGGGAAATTATTACGCCATGTCTTCCCGTCCGTCTGAGTGTTTGTCCCTCCATCCATCCATCCAGCCACCCCTAATCTTGCAAACCACTACACCAAGCAAACCACTACACAATCAGCAATCTGTCCCATTTCCTGCCAGTAGGCCAAGGAATTCAATGTGAATGTGAAATAAAATGGCAATATTGAATATTTTTCACATTTTGTGAAATCATAAGCTCCACCGTCCTGCCGTCCCTCCGAATTTGGGCAAGACTGAATTTACATCAGAGATCCACATGGAAGCTGTGCCGCTATAAGACCCCGTCTTGTTATTTTGTGTGCGGAGAATTCACCCTCTACATATTAATGTTTTATTCTGCCCCTGGACCCACTTTGTGTATCATCAGCAAAGTACACAGAGTACAAGAACAGCTGGCCTCCCGAGCCCATCGGACACAACAAGCCCTGGAAAGCCAGCCGTGGCAGCAGCCAAAACCAACTGACCCGCCCGCCTCCGGGACTAGCCAGTCACAAACAGCCGTCACCTTCCCCTTGGTCCAGCGGAGCCCCGCGAATGTCTTCTCGGGGCTGGGGGGGACCAGGAGGAGGAGGAGGAGGAGGAGGGGGCGGCAGCTCCTCGGGAGCCACCGGTAATGTACCAGCGTATTTTCTCGACTTCACTGTTCACCATGTGCATCCGTACTGTGTGATGAAATAGTTAGGTGAAATGTTAGATGTACACAACGAGATGGAAGTGTTGGTGGGGTGTAATGTCGGGTGGTGATCAAGCTTTTGGTCCAGTTCTCTTTAGCAACCAGCAAAGGGAAGTTATTTATCTCATTAGGTTTTGAGAGGCTGTGTAGGCAGAGAGGAGAGGAAAAGAGATATCCATTCCATCTTCACTCAGTCAGAAAACAATCCCTCTGTTTCTCCACAGGCTCTACATGGAGTGATGGCAGCTCCCGTGGAAGCTGCTGGTTGGTGCTCAGCAATCTCACGCCACAGGTGCAGTACAAAATTACATTATATAGATTTGGGGTCTGCATTCTTTCCAATTTCAGGAACGGCTTATCCAGCTCCACTTGATTGCACAAAGCAGTGGTTCTTAACTCCATTCCCTAGTACTAGTACACACTAGTACTTATTTACTATTTAACTAGTATTTAACCAGCAAGTTAATTGCATTCACCTGTTGTCGCTGCTCTAAACGAGTCCCAGATAAAACGAAAATCGTCTGTTTTAAAGAGGGAGATCCCTGCCTCAGATTTCAGCAGGCATGTATATTTCTGGCTCTTTTTGTCCCTCTAACCGGCGTCCATCTCCTACATCCTGCAGATTGATGGCTCCACCCTGAGGACCATCTGCATGCAACACGGTCCTCTGCTAACCTTTCACCTCGGCCTGACGCATGGCAGTGCTCTGATTCGCTACAGCACCAAACAGGAAGCAGCCAAGGCCCAGAGTGCCCTGCACATGTAAGACCCAATCATTGCACATGTCTTATCAATCTCTTGTATGTATGTATATATATATATATATATATAATTATTTTTATTCTATTTTGTTTATCATATGACTGATTCACCCAGTGACTGACCGTGTTCTCTGTACCAGGTGCGTTCTGGGAAACACCACCATCTTGGCTGAGTTTGTGAGTGAGGAGGAGGTGGCTCGCTACATCGCACATTCCCAGAGCGGAGGAGGAGGAGGAGGAGGGAACACAGGGACGGCTGCCGGCTCGCCAGGCTCCGCACCCCCTGGCACCGCCTCAGTGGGGGCCAATGGCAGCGGGGGGAGCGAGAGGGCGGTAGGAGGAGAGGGAGTATCCACTGCCACAGGAGGTACAGGAAACGGAGCATTGGGGACCTCCAGTGCCGGCTGGCAGAGCCTCGACGGTACGGGCAGCTCCTCGGACCCGTCCGTTGGCCAAGGGCACGGCCTGGGGGTCTTCAACCAGTGGAGCAACAACGGGGCTGGGGTAGGAGGTGGGATGGGAGGGGGGATGGGCGGAGGAGGCGTGGAGGTCAGTAGGCAGGGTTTGTGGGGAGGGATGGGCGGAATGGGGGGCATGGGGTACCACAGTAGCAGTCTCTGGGGGTCCCCAGTGATGGAGGACCGCCACCAGATGGGAAGTCCTGCAGCGCTGCTTCCAGGGGACCTGCTCGGGGGTGGGGCAGACTCCATCTGATGAGCCCCACTGGCTGGCTTACTGACTCTCCTTCTCTCTCTCACACACACAGTCACACACACACACACACACACACACACACACACACACACACACACACACACACACACAGGTCAAACCTATATTGTAATACATATTTTCAGTCTGTATTTATTGACAACAGATGACCTACTTGTGACTACACTGGTCACTATCATACACACTGTCCATTACTGTATCACTAACTCACACACACACACACACACACACACACACACACACACATTCAGTATATGCTCCACTTTATTTGCACACACACACACACACACACTTAACTCGTTTTACCTTTAAATGAAGACATCAACAGCAAAACTTGAACCTGTAAAAAAAAAAAAAGTGAAATCCATCAGACTCTTAGGACTCAACTGGACTGCTCTTATATCTTTTTACTCCAAAATCACACCACATTTCCCATTCTGACACCCGCCCCACCCCTCTCACTCAGGCATGCACTGGACATAGACCCAGCCAGGGTCGTGACACAAAGATCGTCGTACGAGTTTAGCTATTGCCCTTTTAAGTTCCCCACAGATGTTTTTTTTTTCCTCTGTTTTTTGTATCACTTATGTAATTGATGTTATCTTAGTCAAACTTGCAGACTGAGCCCCTCACAGACCTGGCTGACGTTCTTCAGAGTTCTCAAGTTTTGTAAGCGCAAAGAGCAGTTGGGAGGAGGGTCCGAGTTTGCGGAAAACGCACATCAGTGCGTGAGCAACCATGAGATGTACAAAGGGCGAGCATTTGTTTTTTTTCCTAGGTACCAACATGTCTGCTGTGGTAGAAATAAAGGCACCAAAATGGCATCCAGGGTAAAAGAAAAAAAAAATGAATAAAAGAAAAACAAGCAACATTAGCCAAACTTGCACTATATATGGCTCTGGGTTTTGGTGACGCAACCAACAAATCCTGCTCAATTTCCTTGACAGAAGTCCACCATGTGACGCTACAACACAAAGCCCCTTGCAGGATGATGTCGATGTCAACAGCAGCCGTGGCCTTAGTTTGGTTTACACTTTCACTGGCTGCCCCGCTACACACATATCACACCATTTTACACAGTTAAACCATTTTACAGTTAACATGCGGCTCTTGTATTTGAAATGCGGAAATTGTATCCTCGCCTATACGTACAGTACATCAGCTGTGTATTCTTATATAAAAAAAACAAAAGGCATACACCGAAAAGTGCGGAATATTGTGAAAATCTAGATGTCTTTGTTTTTTATTTTTTTTCCCCTTAAAACACTGACCTCGTTATTGTATTATTTTTCGTACTTACTCAAGAAATCAAGTTGGTTATTATATATTGTCAAGGCAGTAAATAATGAGACTATGATCACCTTTTGACGAGCTGTTCAAGATGCCCTCCTGGCTGTGGGAGCGTGAAAAGAGTGACCGTATGATGACCGTTGAATATGTGACAAAGATGACGGTGATGATATTAGAAGTGTCTGTTATTGCTACAATGGTGAATGTTTTTGTGTGTTTTTGTTTTGTCTTTTCCATGAGAGATTCATGAGTAACAAGTGTTGGCTGCGTGTGTGCATACATGTATGCTTGCTTTTGAACACTTATCTGTCCCAATCAGGGAAGTGAATAAATGTTAGGCTGTCAGCTTGCATTAAGTGTGATTGACTGAGAGAGTGCGAGAGCGTGTGCTCATTTGTGTGGGTGTGTCCACTTTTGTGTCTGGACTTGTGTAGATGGAGAAAAAAAAGTTCAACATTGGCACTAATGCATTACGTCTCATATGTTGGGTTTTTTTAGCAGCATATTGTTCCTGTTTTATATATATATTTTTTGTCCAAATGCAATAAGTGAATGATTCGTTTTTTCCTTTGTTTTGTTTTAAGAAGCAAACAACTGAAGGCATTTTGTACTGAGATGCCAAATCAACCCAAACCAAGCTGAGCTGGAAACGATGTATTTTTTTCTTTTTGCAGACACGTAAGACGTTACCTGTTGTATTTGTTTTCTTTTGTTTGACAATTTTTTTTTTGCTCATTTGTTTCAGTTGATATGTATTCATTTAAATTAAGTCGGTCTTTATTATCACTCCTGTTCAGGATCTTTTGTTTTATTTCAATATTTCAAATGTTACAAAAAGGAGAGGAAATTAATTTAAAGCAGAAGAGAACAACTTAATAAAGGTTGAATTGAAGTCCATTGCTGCGGGGGTTTCATTGTTTCAAATTAGGTATATGCATTGTGTGTGTGTGTGTATATATATATATATATATATATATATATATATATATATATATAAATGTCATGCTCTATTTGATAATAGTCGAAAGGACATGTCATAAACATCCTGCTGTATAATGATGAGGCCCCCAAGATATGTTGTAAACTCACAATCCATCATTTCGAGCATCTCTTGCCCAGTGCCCACAGTTTAGTTTGTGGATTTGTTTTCATACTGTACTTTTTCTATTGCCAGCCGTTTCCACTTGGTTAGCCTTAAATACAGTTTATCTTGTGGCGTATTTCAGGGAGGCTTTCAACAAGAAGGCAATGTTAGACATATACACTGTATTTTGTTACAGTATGTAAATTCTTTAGTGACCGCTTCACTCTCAGTAACACATGATGCTTTTCACATCTCAGAGCTGCCACGTGCCACTCCAGCAAGGGTCAAATACCTTGCTCAAAGGCATGTCATTGTCAACAGTTGATGAAGTGAATGGAAAGTGTCTTATTCACTTTACCCCTATCTGATATTTCTCAATTGGTCCAGGAATTTAAATTTGCAACCCTCCACATGCATATTTATATACATTTTAGTCTGCTTTTATCTGAGACATGTTCGAAATAAAGAACACAACAGTTTAAATATCAACTCCAACACTAAATCACTAATGGCCTGCCCTGGATTTATTCGCTCTTATGTAATGCATCAGTGTGTATGTGGTGTTGTTTATGTCCTTTGGACCGTGTGAGGGCAGATGTCAGTGATGAAAGTAGTAACCTATGATGACATAAGGACGTTACTGAACGGTGAAATGGGTAGACAACGCCATCACGCCGGGGGGGGGAAAGACTGCATGTGCTACAGCTACACTGTACTGTCGTACGTGACGTCATTCATACGACGCACGGTGCCTTTAAGGTTAAAATGTTGGGCGCGTTCGGAAATAGCGCACTGAGCCCACTGTGCAATGCAAACTAATAGGCGAGTGTGCTCCGGTGTGGTATTTCCGAACGCGCCCCTACTGTCTCTTGATCCCATCATCCGGAGGGACGGTTTGTCGTGCTGTGATTGGGTTGTTGGTTGTCAGGCAACCACAGTACACGCACGCACGGTCACGAATACGCGTAAATAGCTAACAGTTATATTTCTCCTCTTACGTTTCTAAGATATATAAACTATCTTGTTATATTACTTAGATTCTCTGATAAGTGATAATCTGCTTCCTCAACTTCTTTAGGCTATTTATCAGTCATTCAAAGAATCAAATTATTAAATTGTCATCGGTTGCCATGCAACCAGCTAGCCAACCACAACACGACTGTTCACTCGGAGAGTATGGGATCTAGATGATGCTAGCTAAGGTGATCCGGGCATCTGTGGGAGTCTGCGGATGACATCATTGATATTGTCAATGGTGTAAACGGAGGAGGGGGGGGGGTGTGTGTGTGTGTGTGTGTGTGTGTGTGAGAGAGAGAGAGAGAGAGAGAGAGAGAGAGAGAGCGAGAGGGACACAGAATATAGGCCAGAACGGACTGGATGTCACAGCTTTTCTTCCTAAAATTGTGTCGTTTGGAAAGCGGATCATTCCCGAGTCGGTTTCCAGGTTGTATCTGGGTGTAAGAAGACACACCAAGGCATGAGCCGTCAAAAGCCGCGTGCGTCGGTCGCTGTCCATGGTCCTGTGTGAGCTCTTCTTCCAGCAGCAGCAGCAGCAGCACCGAGGCCAGCGGCCCCCGAGGAGCCTGACATACCCTGGTGAGGAGGAGACGGGGATGCTACTGCTCCCCCCTGGGACTGACGGGGGTCGTATGGGGTAGTGGGTGGTCTGTAGGCGGACACACACGCTCGCTTATTAAAGTAGAGTCAGGGTCGAGGAATGAAAAGGGTGGTTTGCATGTGACAGGTATACCGTTCCATATAGAGGGTGCGGTTATGGAAATATTAACGAATTATTTACAAGCGAAGGCTGGCACATAATGTGGTCGATGCCGCACTTTTCCTTTACAGTAGCCTACTTCTCGTCTTTCAGCAGCAGTCCATATTGCAAATGTAGCGATTGTAGTTGTTAATCTGATCTTTAAGAATATGATGGCTTTGGCTTGCCTGTCATTGCTTTTTGCAGCCCTGACAATAGTGGGAGTCAGTTTTGTAACAGTAGACAGATTACTGTCCACTGGTGTCCAGCAGTCACCAGCTCTATAGATCCAGAGAAAACCTATGATGGTGATGGGCCCCGTTTGGTCCTGTAATGTTTGGCTTTTATGTCACATGATCTCTAGGGTGCAGGACATTTACTGTCCGTGATGGGGACAATGTTCTTGTTATAAGTGTATGGTAATATCAGATAAACATATAGGCCTACTGTAAGCATTACCTCCTCAACTTCAAAACCAAAAGCATCAACCATTTATTTTTAAAATATGGATAGCAGTATCTATGGATAGCATAGCAGTAACTACAACCATTGTCCGGAAGGAGGATTTGGTCAAATTGTGTGACGGGACAGAAGCCTGGGATTATTATTAGTGCAAGGCTCTAGGAAGTGGGTTATTGAAGCAGTGCGTGAAATTCTGAACCAACCCCCTTTGCAGACCTAAATAAATCATATCCTGCATCCACACTGTGCCTTTATCCTGCAGTCACCCTTTTCCCTATAACACTTTATTAGCCTGTTATTTCCCTCTGGGATATTATCAGTTACTTTTGAGACTTCTGGAGGTGTGACAACAATTCGACAAATCTGTGGTGTGAGAATGTTGGAAAGTTAAATGATATGATATAGTGATATGATATAGTACTTTATTGTCAGTTCACACTGAAATTTGTCTTGCGACCCAGCAGCCAAGTATGCAGAACACATGTACACACATTTGATATAACACAAAGAACAAGACAATTTACATAAATATATGAAGACAAGAGCAATATCCACCGCCTAGATTACCCTGTGGCTACTACAACTCTTGATTAAGCCTCAAAGTCGACTGGTGGACAAAGGACCTTTTTAGTCTGACCTTATTGTATGCTGGTACACCATATCCTTCTTGAAGGCAGCAATCTATATTCTCCATACTACACATACTACATACCATACTACACTATTAGAGGTAAATCAGATTTTAATAGTTACAACAATATCAATAATAATAAATAAACATTTCTTTAAGGTGTTCTTCAATTCTGTATACAAAGTGATTTATTGTTCCAACAGTTAAAAGAAAAACAAAAAAAATTGTTATACATTTAATTTAAACATGTAAAAACAAAGAAAGAATTGGTAAATGTCACACTAGCCTTGTGGTGAATTGACTCACTATGGGAAATAAAGAGCCTTTATCTCCCCTGAGCACTCATGGACTATACAGCAGAAACCTGACTGTTAGTTGAACTCTTAGCTAGTTAGGTAAACTAACTAGCTGTTAGTCACTAAGTTTGTAGTGACTAAGCGTCTCTACTTTATAGTGCCATGCGAGTGCCCTATCCTATGCCATGTGATGTATTTAAATTAAAGCATCCATTTCAGTTTGGGTTTTGTTGTCCCTTCTCAGATCAGATGTCTGCGTTGGGTTTTGGAGTATTGGGTTCGAATAGGGCAGCACTGCAGCAGTGTCCTTCTCTTCCTTATTGATTGTTTCTGTGATTGATGACAGCTTGTGTGTGCACGTGTGTGTGTGTGTGTGTGTGTGTGTGTGTGTGTGACTGTGTCTGTTTGTTTTCCCCTTCAGTGAGTCCACAACCGTGCCACAACCATGGAGCTGAGGGTGGGAAACAAGTACCGCCTCGGGAGGAAGATAGGAAGTGGATCCTTTGGAGATATTTACCTTGGTGAGTCTTGGGTCTGTTTCACTGCTTGCCAATAGAGCACCGAAGTCTGACGTCACTTTCAATAGAGGGCGTCAGTCCCCAGGTTCATGTATTTGTTTAGTTGCATTGAAATCCCCATTGAGGCGATTTGAGATCGCCTCATATAACAACTGTGTTTGAAAAATAAACATGTCACCCCGGCCGCTTCACTCATATGGATATGAAGAATCAACTGACTGAGAGAAAACGCTAATGTTACTGCTACTGAATGAGTTACATTTTCGCTAGAAGCAGACTGTATCATATATGAGTGACTGACTGTTGCAAACGATACAGAGACACCTCCCTGACAATAACGCTGAGACAGCTTGTTTAGTTTTGGACCACAACGCTTATAGTAGACGATATTAAGATCACCCCATGTTATTCTCCATAGAGAAATTACTTCCGCGAACCAGGGGAATGGTCGGGATGAGCGAGTTACGTCAGGACTTCGGTGCTCTATGGTGTAGAGCAGTGGTTTTCGACCCTTTTCATATCAAGGTCCATTATTTATTTGGCATTTGACCCACGGACCACCATTTGATGAGATTTAGCCTAGACTCAGACCCAAAACTTAGAATATTTTGTTATCATTGGATAAGATTTTGTCCACAGTTTTTCCATGCTATATTGATGTTGGTACCATAGGAGAGATAATAGGCAAACATATAAATCAAAATGACATCTACATTCTCTAATTGTATGTACTGTACTATGTACTTTAACTATTGAGAGTGTAAAATTTCATTTTATGCTCTCAAGAGTTAAAGATCTACAGTATAAGGGTCCATTTGTTACCAACTCTCCATCATATAGCTGGGGACCCCCTCAAGGACCATTGGTTGAAATCCCCTGCTCTAGTGCATCCTCTAGTCTATGCTGTCTCCCTGTCAATGTTCCTGCACCGCAATACCCTGAGGCCTCATTTAGATTCCGTAGTACAACTTTGTCCCCTGCTGAAAAGAACAGTTATTTTCGGCAAGTGTTCCTGCAATGGACTATATAAATTAAGCTTGAATGTCGGTCGATTCAACTCCAAAAGTGTAATCGACACCCAGGATTTTGTAGTGTAAAGAGGGGAGTCAACTGCACTTTCTTTTTTAAAACAACAAAGAATTTAATTCTGATGTGTATCCTGAAATCATTAAACATTGGACCAAATGCAACTCTGAATTTTAAAATTGCCCAGCTTAAATGTCTGTATTCAGAACAATATATCGCAGTCTCTCTCTGTCTCTCTCTCTCTCTCCCACACACACACACACGCACGCGCGCACGCACGCACGCACGCACACACACACACACACACACACACACACACACACACACACACACACACACACACACACACACACACACACACACGTTTTCACTTCAGGTCATCTTGTTCCTGCTTCATCTTCTTCTCTGGATCCTTTGTGATGCCCCATGTCTCACACTGTGAACATAGACAGATATTTCTTGATTATAAATATATAAATATTGACATTGTTTCATGTAATCAATTCCCAACAGATACCCCAAACAATCAATTCCCAACCCTGTTGTTTTGGGGTGCACTGGTTTCTGCTCATTCAATCTCCTCTTGTGAGCCTTGGAGGTATGCTGTTCTGGGCCATTCTCTGCACATAACACCTTCGCACGGTGGAGCAAAAATTAGGTTTGAGGGGATACAGCTGCGTGATTCAGCAGGCTTTGGTGCCGTGATCGTAGGGAGTGCTCCCTGGGCGACTGGAGGTGGTGTTTTGAGAATGGCTATAATCATTTGTTACACAAAACATAAACCAAGGTATATATTTCAAGAGCAAGAGATTACAGTAAAATCCATCCTAAACCTTCTTCTTCCACACTGGGAGAAAAACAGCATCTGAAAGTTTGATTTGATGCATTTTTACACATGAGCACAGTGACAATTTTACATTGCATCTAAGGAGCGGCCCTGGCCTGCGCGTGTATACTGGTTCTTATCAGTGACGTTGTCTGGAAATGAATGCGTCTATCTATACGTAAGAAGCAATCCTGATGTATATCTTTCTCTTGCGGCTTCAGGTGCTAATATTGCTACAGGAGAGGAAGTGGCAATCAAACTGGAATGTGTGAAGACTAAACACCCGCAGCTCCACATCGAGAGCAAGTTCTACAAGATGATGCAGGGTGGAGGTGAGAGGGGCGGCGATCTACAAGCACATTCATAACTGTACATGCAGGTGTACAAGTACAGATCCACTATCTAATCCTAATTGTTCATTTAACCATATGGACTGGTGAATTTATATACTCTCTGAGTTACAATTGGATAAATTAACACTGAGGATTTGTACTGTGTACACCTATACACTCATCATTACACATTTTTACTTGACTCTTTCATGATTTCGACAAAGAAGTCAAAAGGGGCCCAGGCCGTAGCGTAACGGTCTGGGCACCGGACTGGTAATCCAGTCGCAGTGTGCCGCGGGTTCGACTCCCGGACCCGACACGGCCTTTACTGCATGTCATCCCCCCATCTCTCTCCCGTTTCCTGTCAGCCTACTGTCTGTCCCTTCAAAAATCAATAAAAAAAAGGCGTAAGCCGCAAAAAAATATCTTAAAAAAAAAAAGAAGTCAAAAGGGATTTTATCGCCAGTTTATGGCAGCTGTGCGGAATTTCCCACTTCGCCCCCTGTTTACACTCACGGCGAACTCACACCGTGATCGGTATGCTGTTACAGTATATGGATAAAATGGAAATGGTTCCAAGCACTGTCTATGTCAAGGAACAGGGGGGGGTGGGGGGTGGTTGTGGAGAGACAAA